>NW_025544808.1:496886-953054 GCF_000150115.1 Histoplasma capsulatum G186AR
TCGATCTCTCATCAGCGCGGCAGAGCTCTACAGGACATTCCCACTCGCACAGCTCAGCATCCAGCAGTCTAGGGCGTGGAAATGCCTCCTCATCTCACGGGGCCGAGCGTGATCGCGACACCTACCAAGGCAGCGGTAGCAACAGCGGAATCTCCACAAATACAGACTCGCGCCGTGGAATGGGCAGCGGCGGTGCTGGGCACAAGTTCGGTTTCTCCCGTCACCATGGGCCACCATCAGCGAGTAATTTTGAAGAGGATGAGCCGTTACTTTTTACCATGAGCGATTTTGGAATTGCACGAGGTAGCCTAGACGGTGGGGCGCGAGCCAGCGTAAGTGGAGCCGATTCATCTGGGCCCGGTACTGGGACGAGCGGATCGAGACGTGGAAGTGGACGGCGGGGAGCCTCTAGCAGCGGCGGGTATCATCCTTGGCAATAATTGAAAATAAAAATGAAAAAAAAGTTTGAGGATATACAGGATGTCCCGGTATGGCTGTGGTGAACCATTTTCAAAAAGCTGTCATGAGCTCGACCGGGAAACGAAATAGGTTTTTGCCACATCTCCGTTAAACCAGGATTCCTCCGTTAGTACACACCTGCCTACCCCCTCAGTCACATCCACCATCTGGGTTATTTATTATTTACAAGATTCAATACCCTCCGCCACCTAACCAACCACACACCCTTTATCACCGAACTCAATTTGGATCTTCAGCCGTCCCTCGTGCATATAGTCAAGACGCGAGCATTCAGCTACATGATCTCTGCTCCATGACACTTCGCATCAAACTACTACCCCGATTCCCATTTTTCATTATATCTCCGATATAATCATCCATTCTGTGCAATTTGGACGCCTCCCTTTGGCTTATTTATTCGGTGACTTTCATCATATTCTCATTTTCATATTTCCATTTTTCACTTCATTTTTTATTTTTATTTTTATTTCACTTCGTTTTCTTTTGCAGACTACCTAGGTGCCTAGAAGTCTTTTATTTTTTTCAGTATTACATAACAAGCGGCGCTTTTATTTTCTTCATTGTGTGTGTTTGTTTTAATAATCACATACTTATTTTTCTTTCCTTTCTTTCTCATTTAAAACTCTCTCCCTCTTTCTATTTGGCCTCCCCTGGCCCTCTCTCTCGATTCGAACTGTGTTTTTTTTTTGATTTCCTGATTTTTGCGATAGTCCCGTATTGTCTCTATTTTTTACATACATATATATGAGATCACTCTCTGATATTGGAGAGGGAGATGGAAATGAAGATGATGAAGCTCAAGCCTACAAGGCGCAAAATTTGAATATATATGTCTTTTCTGTCTGTTTTCAGCTTTCCTTTTTTAAGTTCCTCACTTATTACATATCGTCGTTGCTGCCTGGTGTTTTTTCCCACTTTGTATTTGACTTGATGTGTGATCTTCGGAAATGAATTTTTTTTTTTTTTGTTGGATGGCGTGATGCTCCATCTAACCCTCTACCTAATGTTCACGATATGTAAATATATTCTCGTCAAAGGGCTCGGAGTTAGCCTTTTATTTTTATTTTTTCGGGTCAGAATCTCTCTTTTCCTCATGTTCTTTTATTTTTTTCCACTTTGTCCTTATTGTTTCACCCCTCTGAAAAAAAGCATTGGCATCCAGGGCTTGGATAATAGATATACCCCTTTGAAATATATCCCATCTACCTTCACAACCTTTACTCAATTTTTACTTCTGGGGAGGCATATGAAAGTATATATGTCCATCGAACATTGTCTTCTAAAACCATCAATGACAAAGCTCCCTCCATCTTCGGCTAAGCCTCTGGCGTATAAATTTAGTTCTTGTGTTCAAAAAAGTGGTTCCTTTTGATATCTTTTCGGGCCAAATAACTTGTTTTAACCAGGACCCATACCTAATTCCGAATGGCCATTTTCGTCCACCTCCTGAAATTCCCTTTTATCTTGTCCCCGCGTTTGCCAGAGACATCTCACTATTCCACACTGGACAGAATTAGCTTTAGGGGTGTGGTAAGCTGCTCTTTATTCTTATCTCTGTTGCATCAAGGGTTACCGTCGACTGCAGGCGCGGGTGATCCGATCAATTTTACTTATTGTTTCTTCAATAGACCAGACCACCGTTACACATTTCATATCTGCTCCGGCTTCATCTTCGGCATATAGCTTATCACATCCGGAACTTCCCACAGCCAGGCAGATTATCATGTCCAACCCCAGAACGCAACAGCCCGTAGAAAGATTCTACCTGTAACCCACCAAGTACTCGCCCAACAGCCCCCTACCTGTCCTTTTGTATCGGGACGTGCTTCCATGCCCACATTCCGCCAGCACGACTGCGGAGTTTCTGGAGCGGAATGGCTGGGAGAAGGGGGTAGGTTTTGACATTGATTGACTTTCTTTTTACCTCCACACCCCGTCTTAGGGTAACTTCTAGCTAACATACCTGCGAGACACGTTAATTGATATCCAATTTTTGATGATGGTTTCCAGGGAATCTTTGGCCACAATCCAACTCCTCATTACCACCCAAACACGCATGAGTGCTATGGTGGGGTCCCTACGGCTAATTCCTCCCTCAGGGAGTAAACCCTGCTAGCTGTTCCTGCTAGATAAGTGAACCGTCACTCAGCTACTACTTACTGAACAGCTAAACAAACAGGCATATTCGAAGGCTCATCCACCTTGCGCATAGGCAGTGGGAAGCACGACGGCCACAGCTCGGGCATCCTCATCCCGGTGAGCGGGGGTGACATTATCATCATCCCGGCCGGGGTCACGCACAGCTGTGCCGACAGCGGAGAGGATTATCGCTACGTGGGCGTTTATCCCAAGGTTGGTGTATTCGCAGCTAGCTAAACCTTGCGTAGATCCAACGGACACGAAACACCACTTCCTTTCAAACGTTTGATTGAATATTTGATTTTACATCAATCAACCACTCCGAATTCCGCCCCCCCCCCCAATCCCCCATTGCGATTCCCACTCTCGCTGAGTTAACATCGTGATTACAATAATAGAACGCACCCCACTGGCGCAACGACTTGGCAATGACCCCATCGATCTAGTTGCGGCGCAGAGAGAGACATTCGCGGTGGAGATGCCGAAAGTAGATCCCGTGTACGGCACGGAGGGCCCGCTGATGTCGTTGTGGATGGCTGAGCAGGCCGGTGCTTCCAAGAGCCTGTCCACGGGACAGCCGCCAAGCGGTTGATGAAGGTTGTAGCAGGTTCATTGGGACCATTTTGAGCGAAGGGATGGATGGACGGGGTATGTAAACGCGCAAATGGATAGTTGCACCTCCATGCGGATATCCTGTAGGATAATTATGTTCCTGTTGCTACACGATAGGATTAACTTCTCGTAGATGGCGGTGAGTGGTGAGAGTTGTTGATGAAGAGGAACACCCCCAAAAACCCAGGACATGGAAGGGGTCATCTTCTCAAGATGATTGTGCGATAGTCAGGGAATGCAAAGGGGGTGAGGCACATATCGCAGGGAAGAAATCGTTGACGACGAATTTCCGTGCAGGTACGATATTTCCACATGGCAAAATCGAGTCTAAGGGTGATGGGAAACGGCCACAAATATAACTCTTGCAGCCGGCAATCACTAAAAATTGTTTCGTTTATGCTGCGTCTACAAGGCACAGGCACGGAAATGCGCAAGCTCAAAAACCATCGGTTCCTGGAAATGTTGAAGATTGGTAAACACACTGTCATGGAACCGCCGCGACTGGAAAGGGCAACGAAAATGCGGACATCAATCCCATCGATATCGTTTCTCAGCATTTGGTGAAGCGGCCGGGAGATCTCCAGGTACAAAGCATAGAGAACGGATATGTGCATATACATGACACATCCATGGGACTGAGCATCTTGAAGGTACTTGGCAACAAGTACACGAAACACTAAGCATGGAAACGGGCGGGACACCATCTTACCATTTCCACCAATAGTTTGATAGAACCTGACACCCGCTTCATTTGTACTTCTTAGACATTCCTATACATTCCGCATCTCAGCGTCCAAGAGAGGCAGAATGAGACAGAGCCTGATACCATTGCCACACGCCACACTCGAAACCTGATTTGGGGGGTTAACTGCGCAGAGTCATCTGTCGTGTTCGTTGACACGGGCCTCGCGCCGCTTTGCACAGCAAGGATAAACCATTTATTCATTTTGACGCAGGATCTGACCACTCCAGAATGCTGTTTGGAAACACTATTCCACCAAGACAAGCCTGGAAAAGCCATTGAGCACCCGTGTCCCGCAGCTTGTGCTATCACAGGAGCCACCCACCATTTGGAACCAACGGCGTCGAATAAATGATCTGTGTGACAAGGCCTTGGATCACCACTTCCGGCGTGAGCCCTAAGACACTGCAACGTGCGGATGTGCCGTTTTCGTGCGCATCTGTATCCGGCTTTCCCTCTCTCCTAACAATGTTATAACTTCCTGGATTAGGTGTCTCCATAATCAGGGCCTAGAAAGTTTCGGCTACTTACCATATTAAATCCCGGAAACGGCTCTTACTATTGTAACTTGTAAACTGTTGATGAGAGTGATAGTGGACGATGGTTTTGAGAGCAAGAATCGAGTCATTGAGAGTTGGGGAGATGCTGTATCGGGCGCAATGATCAATGATACCAGCTGAACCTCCAAGTCTTTTAACTTGGATAAAGTCATGTTGGTGTCATTGTGAGTGTTATCCACTCATTTGCACAAGCAATCATAGTTAACTAAGTTACCATGCAAAACAATTACGTAAACTGTCACGAAAGGTGGTCTGGTTTGAAAAAAATGTAGCAGTGCCTGCGCCTATGCAGACAGGACAGCAAAAGGAGTTGAGTTGGAACTTATTCAGCACTCTGAATGTGTAACAGATTAGGTAGAGCCTGGATGCGTGAGACGCCGGGTTTCTTTGTGGGCAAAAACAAAGTAGTGGATATTGTAAAAAAAAAAAAGAAACCGCAAGGTATGGAGGAGTATTGTCGGTTCGAAATTGGCCTTCTCGATTCAGGTCACTTAGTTTTCCCGCAATGCTTCGTGGTCAATATCACGATCCAACCTGTACAGTGTCGGATGCATTGCAACGGGAGACAGGGTTCCCATTTATTCGAGACTATGTGTTTCAGGCCACCAACTGGCGGCTGCGTCTTCGGTACGACTTCCATCGTTGAGGCGTTTCTATTTCGCTCGATCCTCCTCGGGTGTCGGGAACAAAATAGCACGGCGGCCCGGAACCTAGACGCTTGCCACATATGGCCAATCCCAGTTTACAGGGAGAGTTGAACAATGACAATTCTTTCCAGGTTTCCCCCCGTTCAACGCTTAAGTCCGACTTCGATTCGCAGGTTCTATCGAAAAGTTCCCAAAGCGATATTGGACAGAAGGTCGGGCCATTCCTAAGATTCGCGGATTGCTGCATTGCATATCTGATTTCGTGATGGGGCCTATCAACCCATAGGGTGGCTAGTTACTTCACTTTTGGCACCGAGAACACGGTTCAAATATGACACAGGACTACATCAATGAGATACTGAAGATTACGGGCAGCCTTCCTTTGGAGGGCATCAGAATGGCGCTAACAAATCGAGCTCCCCATAGTAGTATCATTATCCGAAGCAATTTTTCTTGGTTGGCGGATTTTATCTTTCCTCGACCCGACCGTGATGTCCGGGATTCCGCATTAGCACAACGTTGTGAAGATACCCTTGCTGCTGATATGGACCTTGCACTGGCCAGATCCATAGTTGCGGGTTGCAGTTGAACGGTGTTCAAATTTGGGCGGGGGAATTTCGAGCCACGGCGAACTTTTGAACCTCGGCATCTAAAACACACCCACTCTCATCATATTAATCCACCCACACGATCTCCCATCACCAGAATCAACCCCCCTCTCAAAGATGACTAATAATGATGTGTGTTGTTTTAGTGACACTAAGGTTGAACAGCGCTCAACACCAATTTTTGACCAGGGCCTGATCTGAATCACGTAGAAAGTTTTTCCGGCCAAAAATTCGAACCCTGTTCAAGTGTTCACGCCAGGGCAGCTAAAAATGTCACTCTATCAGGGGTGTGATAATTCTTTGGCAAAACAGGAAACGTGGCGCTGCTAGCAGCATCCTCAAAACCCCCCTTTGACCTTTGCCAGGGCCACCCGAAGCAAAAGGACTTTTTTCTTCGCGGAATGGATTCTGTATGTCGTAATAAGCTAGAAGAAGCCTGCCGGTTTCACAATGCATTCCTCGCTTGGGCATAAATCATCACTGGGGGCAAATACGAAATCTTTATCGGCTAGAAGCTATACCAAGAGTGGCTGGCTTGGAAGATGTGATAGAATAATTGGTCGACGCCCAGGTAGAATGAAACCCTGTGGAGTGCAACTTGGCCCGGCCTTCTCTAACGGCATTGGTAATGTGCGCCGCAGCCAAAATAGGTCCAGTCCTCAGTCTCACAGCCTTTGAGGCCATTTCAAGTTTCCGCCCAAATCCACTTAAAAAGTTTGACCGTTCAGCCAAAATAGAGGCATGAGTGGAACAACGAGCACATGCGTATCGAATGGAGTCGCCATTTACTTATACAACAGCATTGGTGCAGCAGTGCATCCTTTGGCCGAATTTGATCCCAAGTCGTATATGAAGTAAAAATATCCCCATGTAGCGTGGTACATGGAGTGGAAGTCGAAGTGACAAACACTGAAAGATATCTCACCGATGGAGTCATCGATCCTTGTCCCGTTCCAATTTGCAACGGTCGAAATAAACTCGCCGCTAAAATGCCTAGAATGAGCATCAAGGTTGGGGAGCACGCGCAATATGGAACAACCTGAACGGCGTTCGCAGCAGTTTGTTCCGCAGGCTGGTGCCCATATTACTCTGGGCATAAATATTTTCTATCTCCCCACTTAATTTGTTTTTTAGAACAACTAGGATCAAACTAACCACCTGTTGTCGTCCCTCAAATATCAACCAGGATCAAATCGACAATATATAATAAACATCATAGAAAGAGCATCTTTACCATATTCCCTTGAAGATTGAATCCCATCAACAATGAGCGGGAGTGAGGGTTATGCTACAGGCAATGGCGGTCCGAGTCGTTCTGCGGTGGTCGCGCCTGTCAAAGTGCTCTGCCTTGGTCCTCCTAGAGCAGGGGCAAGCTGTGGGTGGATACCATCGTGTTCTCGAATGTAGTCGTTTCGCTAACAAAGACTCTTTGTACCAGCCATCCAAGCCGCACTGGGAATGCTAGGATATCATGAAACTTACTACTTCCCGTCCTCTATCAATGACCGATCACGAGATACGCAAGCATGGTTGGACGCATTCGATGCAGTATTTGAAGGAAAGGGGACTTTTAAGAAGGGGGACTTTGATCGCTTGTTCGCAGGTTGCCAGGTGAGAGGCAGAGACCACCGTAGAACTCTTGCTGCCTTGCTCTTCTGACGCTGAGTTGCTGTAACTAGGCTGTTGTTGGACGCCCCTGTTGTGCTTTTGCACCACAGTTGATCAAGGCATATCCGGAGGCAAAGGTGATCCTGAACACGCGTGATGTTGACGAATGGTATATGTAAGTTAACCTTCGGTTTTCTTTTCCTAGCACTTTGGGATCATCATTTGCTTGGAGAGCTTTCCGCGCTGAGGCGACACTGCTGACTTCCGTAACCAAGGTCCTGGATCAGGTTCATCAAAACCAGGATGGCGAGAGAACAAGAGCAAGGCGAAGTGAATCTTGAACCCGAAGACGAGCAGAAGGTAGCAGCGAAAATGTTGAGGAGTAAAATTTTATATGCCTTCTTTCAAGACGATTTCATAAAGACGGGAAAGGCGGCATTCAAGGCGCATTTCAATGAGATCTGCCAACTTGTACCAAAAGATAAGCTGTTGATATATGATATCAAAGACGGATGGGATCCTCTCTGTGAATTCCTTGGGAAGTCTGTTCCTTCCGAGCCATTCCCTGGACATGACGCTTTAGAAGTTTTCGAGGATAAGTCTCCCAGTCAAGTCAACGGGACGGCCGGGGAACTGAAATCCCTCCATCATGCTGTGGTGGCCGTTCCACAGGAAGCTGGTGTTGAAGCTTAGAAACAGTTTGGCGGGGGACGTGATGTATGAATACCTGTTTTCATAATATGGTGGAATAATGAGTTTTCTGGCCTGTTTCTGCATTTATCCGCACATAATCTGATTCCTATGTTAACGCTGTTAGTTGAAATGAATAGTTACTAGTAGTACATGATAAAGCAGCATCTCGATCATACCAGGAGCACGTCGTAAATATTTGTGTTGGCGATAGCAGCCAGAATGTTCAATTGCAAATTTGACTCGAGGTTTGCAGTTTGAGCCAGGCTGAGGGTTGAAGTTGAAGGGTTGAACTATGGAAGAAATGCAGTGGTTCTTCGCCGAAATATTTAAATTTCGGGGATCGGCGCGCCGAGGTCCAACATGGTTCGTTGCCATGCATGGATCCTCGCGAACATCAGGATACCAGAACTTGGACATTCAAATCTAACCCCTACTATTCACATCGGATGGGCGGTAATTTGTATGTTTTGGAGCATTTATATTTTCTAATTTTGCAGCCCGCTCACCGAATCCTTCGTCCCAAATACTGTCGCAAGAGACACACCATGCCCTACACAAACCTCACCCTCTCGCGCATCCCTAACCCGTCTACCTCACCGACAGCAAAGGGCGATCCGCAAATATATCTGATTACTCTACGAAAGGCTCCTGAGAATCGCATTTCCACCATATTCGCGCAAGAGATTATCCGCGCATTGCGAGATGTGGAGCGTATGGTTGAAGCAGCGGGTAAGGATGAACAGGGAGGCGGTGTTGGGGCAGCGGTGATTATACGGGGGGAGGGGGACAAGTTTTGGAGTACGGTTAGTCCTTTTCATATGGAATTGAGCTTATAATCCCTGGAAACTCGTGGTTTTGCCTTTTGCGTGAAAACATGGGCTATAGATTGTTTGATTTTAACACCATCTACTAAATTGAAAAATTCTAATGAGCTGTACACCACTGCAACAGGGCTTGGATCTCGATGAAGCAGAGCGGAACCCTTTCTCCAATACAGACGGGTATTTCCCGGTTCGCTCACCTCCCGAACAAATGCTGTGAACGAATTACCCCAGACTAACCTTAGATTCGGCGTTAGCTCTTACATACACTCCTTGATTATCCATTTCCAACAATAGCACTGCTGAATGGACATACATTTGGTGGTGCGTGTCCACTAGCCCTTGCACATGATTATCGGGTCATGAACTCTCGCCGTGGGTTTTTTTCCATGCCACCCGTCAACATTGGCGTCCACTTTCCTGGAATCGGATATTTAGCACGTCTGAAACTCCGTCCCGAAATTGCGCGAGAGATGCTTCTAGAAGCACATAAATGGACAGGTAAGGGAGCTCTGGAGGATGGGATTGTAGATCAAATAGCTGAACCGGAAGATATGCTGGATGCCGCAATTGAAATTGCGCGAAAATGGGCACCCAAGGCGAAGATGGGAGTGTATGCCGTGTTACGGCAAGAATTATGGGGCGAAGCTGCTCGTATCTTCCAGAGCATCAGCTACGTCCATCACCGCAGGACTGTTTTGCCTCCCAAGGTGAAAATCTAACTCCATGTTACCTATTACATCCCAGGCCGGAAATAGTGTTGCAATTATGAATATGCCTTGAATGGATATCCGATCACATTCGACGGAACGTGTTTCCTGATGCACTTCTGCGATCCTTCGAGTGTTTCGAGGCATTACCGTTCTCAGGGACAATTGCAGGCCTCGGGCGAGACTTTGGCTGCGGGGCAAATGTGACTGTTTTTTCTCCAACTGCAGTAGTCTTGGGCGCGCGATCTTTCGTTCGCAACTTGTGGACCCTTGACTCAAAGGATTTATCGCGCGCCTGAGTAGTCTTAGATGACGATGATACTTGCATTCGCGGGGGAGGACGTTTGCTTTTTTTGTAAGAGGCTGTAGATATCCGGCCAGAGGACTTGGTGTGGGAAAACTTTTCATCTGCACTCGATTCTTCCTCGGAGCTAGATCCGGGTACCTCATCAATAACCTCCTCTTCGACAGCAGTTAATCCCCTCTCTGGTCTGACGGCAGGAGTTGTTGTCGCAGTGCCTGAGTTCAATTCACGGAATTCCCTCGATGTCTCATCTACCGCGAAATCTTCATCTTCGAACAATTTAGCGAATCGAGAATCGTTAAGCAGATTATCCGGGCGGCTAGATTGAGAAGGCTCAACTTCAGCGGTATCGCCCATTTCCTCATCACCGCCATGTTCCAGAACACGTTGAACTCGTCGTCGCGCATTCCTGTCTTCCTTTTCAAGGAGTTTCTCGGCAAGCTTCTTATTCACATTCACAGAGATCTTCCTTTTGCCTCGGATCCGGCTTTCGCGCTCTTGATCGATTTTCTCCTTGATCCGTTTCGCTCTTTCTTCTTCCCAAACAAATGGATTGGAAATTAATCGCGCCTCCTCGTATAGTCTCTGCGCGACGAAGAATCCATGCATGTAGGGTCGTAGGAGCGTAGTTCTTCCAATCAAATGATCTAGATTGAGGCTTCGTAATTGTGGTACTGTCAAGAACTTAAAGTTGTCATAAACGGAGCCAGCTTGGCCCGCGAAGGCTTGAGGATCATTGGGATCTTCGGCCATTTCTTCCACAATGTTATCCAAGAAGGCACACCATTTTGGGGCTGGCCCAAGCTGAGGAATAAAGAATGCATGTTGCTGTCGCCCTTCGTTGGCAGTCAAAAGCATACCACTGTCTTTACACCAAGCAACACTATTTATATCAACTGCAGGCTCCACGGAAGTCCAAGGTTTTCCATCCCGAGCGTCCCATATCTTTATAATCCGTTTATCCGAAGTTAGTATTTTAGGTTCCAAGGTTTGTTCACGGGTTGCAATCGATGAAGTGAGAAAATTAATGGTGTGAATAGGATACCCGTATCCTTGGTCTTTTTTTAAGAGAGGGGCTGGGGATCGGAGATCGAATAGGTGTACAAGACCTTGAGAGGATCCAGTAGCAAGCGTCAATCCGGATCGATGGAATTCAAGGGCCGTGATCTCTGATTTAGTATCTCCGAGCTGGGAGTCCGAGGGTGGAAACAAAATGCCAGCCCTGGCTCTAGCTCTGGGATCCCATAATTCCACAGTTCCAATGGATGTTCCGAATGCGAGAAGGTTATGGCTTTCCTCAGCAATGGCAGCGGTGTTTACGCTCCCAGTGTTAATTCCACCTTGCAATGCCCCCCCACCAGCGGAAGAAAAATCATCACCACCAACCTCAACTTCATACGCTTTCATGTACCGTCCCTGTTCTAAATTCAGTCTATACACTTCACCCATGCCATCCTGATTTACACCGACAGATGGTATGAGCGCTTCAGCTGATTGTCGGTCGTATATCAAGTCACGGCCATATCTGGGCAACCGCGTTGTGTAGTGGCAACCTGAGGGCGTATGAAACTCAAGTGATCGATCAGCCTGCAGATGCAAGGACTTTGAATAATCTGACGACAATAACAAAAATGTGGTATTCAAGGAAACAGTATGGCGAGCAAAGGAAAGCGACAAATGCGGCAGGTAATGCGTGTGTATCTGTGGTTTATATGTACCTATTGTTGATTAAATCAGTGACATGGTATTTGGTATAAATAAGAAGACCTGACCTACCGGTGCTCATGACCCATTGGCCATCCTCACTAACACGAATACATTGACTGGCTTCCTCGAACTCGAAATCTTGGAGAAGCTCAACCCTGTTTGCATATTCTGGGTCGTTCTTGAGACTCCTCTTCCGTTTTCTAGCAAGCCATTCGGGGAGTGGTCGCGCTGTTGAGGAACCGGATATAGTGTAAACAGGAACACTGGAGGAATTTGACAGCTTCATGGCTGGGAGATTTTGAATAGCTCCCCCAAATCCAACAAGTGCTCGGTCGATTCATTTCAAATGTCAAAAAATTCGGCAATTTCAATCGTCAGAATACAAAAAGTTTGACTCGGATGCAAACACGCCAAGCATGAAACTCTAAGTCGTGAACTAGCCTAATCTGGATGAGGCTCTCCCGAACGCCAAGCATCGACCTTCTGGGGAATTTGTTTCGATATCAAACGGTTTGACTGGGGCAAGGCTCATGGATCTATGGAAGAAATGGACCATGTTCAGGGCCGGCTCCTCTCTTGCATAGGGTTTCCGCGTCCACAATGCCTTTTGCCGGTCCTATATAAAGATCGCCTCTGTCATCATTTGTTTGCCTGGCTTGGCATCTTCAACCCCCAATATCCAACATCAACCGCGACGGCGCAGATCGTACTAGAAATCGCTAGCCAACAAAGCGGAATATTTAGGTCTGAGCTTGGCATATACGTTATTATCATATTTTCGATATGCCTCCTGACCTGATGGTCTTATTCTACGGAAATTTATATATGCTGTTGGCCAATTGAAAGCTGCCACCAAAAGGTCTTCAGAGACTTGCCACCCATGGATTTCCCGGCCGGCGCGCTCACTAACTTCCGTGTTCTTGTAAGTAAAATCGTAGATTACTGTTGTTGTTATATTATCTAATTGGTACGGGAAGGATGGCTTTTTCCATATATTCTGGAGAATCTACTCCAGGGTGGCACCAAAGTCGCGTGGGTCACAGTTTGACCCCTTGGAGAGCTCAGGTCTGAGGAACTCAAACGAAGTTCGGAGTGCCTTACTTGCCTTGCGAAATGACGGTTGTTATGTTTCGCAGCTGGCTAATAGATCTGAATTGTGGATATTCTCCCCCAACCCAAACTTTGAAGCCTTGGTGCAGGATTCAGGGAACGGCAAATCAGACGAAGACCTGATTGTTGCTGGAAAAGCAACCTTCTTAAGTATAATCCTCCATATCTATTCCATATCACACATGGCACACGACTGATTTTAAGAATTAGATGTCGCATCTGGGGTTAACACAGCAGCAGAGGTCAAACACCGCCTGCTCTCTGACCCTGATTCCAGCATTTTTGAGAGTGCAGCAACGCAGAACAAGCTGACAACCAACTGTAGTGAATACGCACAATTGAAAAGCCTTACCACCTATTCTGCATTTTATGAAGGTTTCATTTCTGCGATTTCCAAAGCTCTTACACTCCATTTTACGAAGCAGCAGAAGGTGATTCCACTCGGAACTCGAACTCTCTATAGCTCTCTCGAGGAGAACGGATACCAAAGTGGAGACGATGATTTACCCTTTTCCCGGAAGTCTACATCATTTCTTTCCATCCTTGATATTAATGTGACATCGAAAGGTAGACTCGCGATCTCTTTGTGCACCCTCCCGCAACCTGGTTTGGAGCAGTTACTTCGTGACTCAGAATCTGAGATAATCGGTGCCCGCTTGAGCGATGATGTGTGGATTGCGCCCTCTGGGACACTGTGCAGACTCACATCGACTGGCGAATATCAATCAACTCAATCAAACACTGTTTCCCCAGGTCACATTGCTACAACGCCCCACGAGGTTGAACCTCTAGCTAGCAAAACGAAAGCTGATAAACGAGAATGGAAGAGATGTGTGGCTGAATGGCTCAGAATATTTGGCTTGCAGCTAAATGATCCGGAGGCGGAGTTGTGGGTTGAAGTCGAAGTTAACGCGTTAGACCGACAATTATATATTCTTTTTTCCAAATCAAATTGGAATCACCAAAAATCGTCCCCCTTTATCCGAATTTTATGGCCTTTAAAACTATGTTTCACCAGATCGCGGTCTAAGATGACCGCCCCTGCGAATCCCACTGGGTTCTTCTCCGGCCAAGCTGAGAGCCCATTACACCTTGCGGAAAGATGGGTTAAAGAACCATGTCCGATCAGACAGCCATTTGATAAGCATAAAACTTCAGATGATCCAAGCGAGCTCGAGAAACAACAACAAAAATGCTCAGAACCATCTCCCCTAAAGCTCGATCACCCAGAAATGCCAGAGAGTTTAGCAAGGGTGATTAACTTGCCGGAAGCACAGCTTGCGAGTGCGGTATATCCCACCCCTCCAGGTGGTGGGTTGGCCCAAGGTATGGGTGCAGGCATCGTATCGGAGGGACTTGGAACATCTGCGATTGATACATTAAACTACCCACCTACACAAAGTGAACAAATCTATAACGAGACCGTTGGGCCTGCAGCGTACTTTCGTGGAACTTCAGAACTTTTACCAACCGGCTTAGACCCGACAACATCCGAACTCGGAATTGGATCAGGCCTTTATGATACTGCAGCTGACGAAGACTTTTTTGGTGATATGGATGTCGCGAACTTTGACACCAAGGGCATCACGGAGGCCGATTTTAACTTTTTCGATGAACCTGAGTTTACTGGGTTGACCGGCGACCTTGATATGCAAACTGGTGAGCCGGAGGCAGTGCCACATGATACCGAAGCTAATTTCACTGCACCTGATAGCTCAGATACTGCCATGTCGATAACAGAACCTAGCCCATCAAATAATGATCAAAATCACCTTACCAAATCCGAGCATGACACAATCAAACAACCAGCCTTCAGCTCCTTAATTACAACAGGGGATGAGGATCATATATGCAAGGAAACTACTGAGCTCAGTCAGATCATTTCAACAGATGATAGCCAAAAGAAACGACCAATAAGCCCGCCTCTCAGCCCAGTTCAAATCAAGAAAATTTTGTCTCCGGACGTATCGACAAATCTAAGATTGACACCATTTAAATCAGATATCTCCAGATTGCGTGTAGCGCCAAATCAGTATAGTCCAGTCATATTCCAACCGAGGTTGTGCTCCTCGGACCAAAAGTATAAAATTGATGGAAAATTTTGGTTTACTCCTGGAAAACGGTATATAACATCTAACTTGGGCGGCTCTCCATCTGGCATCCCAACGATTGGCTTTCCAGAAAAAGGACGGAAAGTAAGGCCAAAACCTCTGCCAATACTTACATCGCTTCACCCACTTATCTCTGATAACACCCTGGAGATAGAATTACAATCCCCATCAACATCCTCTTCGGGTTCCAGCGAAGGCAATAGCGACACAGACCATGAATCGAACGCAAGTTCATCTCATGTTATGAATTTTCACCCTAAGAGAAACCGTGATTATGAAGTTGAAGGAAATTCTACACCGTCACCATTAGATATTCTTACGCAAACTTCCGATTTGGACAAGGGCCCCTTGAGTGAACATCAATTCGCGCTATTGGGGGCTTTTCTCTCCGAAGGTGTCGACTGGCCTTTAACAGGATACTTTTCAAGAAAGCAAAATGATATTTTTCCAGTGTTTTTGCGAAGAGAGGATCTCCTCCAAACTGCACAACTTGTTGTTGACCAAATTACTCAATCGAGCTTCTGCCATATCCGCGATGATTTACACAAACCGGAATGGGCGGATTGGGACGATATACTGTCACGAAGTTTATTTGATAACATTGATGGCTTGGGCCATCTGTCTAAATTGGATTTGAGAACTTACGTAACCTTGGAAGATGGCTCAAATCCACGTAAAGATGGGCCTTCTATCAGGTCAAATCTTACCGGTTCTATATGCAAGATATGCCCTCCCCACATTAAAGTCCACCGCGGAAACAGCTATTTGGAAATCCTACCATCTGCCATTGGCTTTTGGGAGACATTTGGACTCGAGCCGCTCCAAGGAGAAAAGGATATCATACCTTTTTGTATTTACCCCCCTAATGTCATCGAGGCAGCAGAGGCATTCATCGAGAGGCTGGGCCTGGTATATTCCAGTGGCAATTTTGGAAGCCATTCTCGGCCAAACAAGGCCAACGGACTAGTTCCATGGAGTCTAAATGCTGCAAGTGACCAGAACTACGCTTCCCTAATGCATGCACTAAATGTCTCTTGTGAAAACCTGGGTAAGAGTGTAATCTCCGTTGCATAATTCTGCAGTTATCTAACAATAAGTAGGAAGCTCTTTATCAAACCTATCAGCGACTGACAAAAATGTGGTGATATACATTATAAATCCTTTCATCTATGATGCGGCTATCGTAGATATCTGCTCAGCATTTTTACGACTATTTCATAAATATGTTGGAGATATCGACAGGCAACACACTCGGCATCTTAGTGAGCTTGTTCTTCAAATAATCCCATTGGAATTTATCGCCTCCGCCGACTCCTTAGTCGTACCCACACAGACGGATTACCTCCGTTTGGCGCTTGAGGTTTATTCCCGCTGCCCGCCGAAGGATAGATCTTCGGACTGGTTGGGATGCTCTCCTCCTCTTGTGCTGGCGGATCCAGTTCCAAAAGTGGTGCCATTTAGGCTGGCGGCAGAATCTGTGGCACCGTTAGAAGAAGCCAAATCCCTCCATGTTGCTTACTCACAAAGTGTCGACCAACGTTGGGTAACCGCAGCATGGACAGACAATAGTGGAAGGCATCAAAGCGCTCTTTCGTATTGTCTTCGGGAACGTGATTCTTCGGTATCCAGACCTATATCAGAAATCCGAACACAGATCTGGGAAACGTCAAAGGACATTATGGATATGTCATTATCGCATTGGCGGTTGATCGTCGTAAAAGATGAACCAGTTGATCTAGAAGAGGTTGAAAGTAAATATCCCGTCTGCGTCGCCACCCAATATGCATTATTCGCTAACTCAAGTATCTCTAGTGTGGACATCCCTTCTGGATCAGTACAATCGCACCAAAGCCATTAAAGTCGAATTAGGCATCATTTCTGTTAATACGAAACCTGGCCTGTCTCTCAAACTTCCATCATCCCCTCTTCAACCTAGTGCGTTAAGCCAGCAGGCCGCACAGAATGGCCCATCAACAACACCAGGATCTACGCCTCGACCCGTGCCGTCTCCTGATCCGTCAGGTCCTGCAGCCACTCCCCCAACAGCAAACGCGCCTACATACACGGACCAGCATACTCCTCCGCAACATGCACAACAGTCATCTCCCGACTCAGACCAAGATACAATTCTCATTGACAAATCGGACGAGACTTGGGGCGTAACACTTTCACACAGGCTCAACAACTCTTATTACCTCACGAAGCACCAACCCGCTCTAGCAAGCGGGTATCTTTTCCGGCGTTCAGGTGTCAGCGACACAGACGGACAAGCGATAATGGCTGTTAATATCATTTACACAAATTCACGGCGACCAATCGACCATTTATTGAAGGACATCCTTCGCATGTATCGAGAACTGATAACTCTAGCGAGGGTGAGGGGTATCGTTCATGCGCAAGGAAACTCACCACTACCCTGGCATATCATGACAGCCATCAAGGGACAGGAGATGCTGTGTTATACCCTATAATTCGAAATGATTAATTTTTTTTTTTAGATATGACTTATGGCGTCTTCGGGCTTCATTTTTATTTCATGAGCTTCTCTACTGGCCAACTTCTCCCTCCCCTCCCCCCTGTTTTTTGTCACGGCAATCTTCTGAAATTTCTGTACAATGTAGATTTTATGGATAGATTGATTTCTTCTCCGGTCTCTTTCCGTTTTTCGCTGTTATTTTTTTTCCTGTTCCTTTTTTCATTTCTATTTTCTAAGGATATACTTTACCTTATTGTATCTTTATAACAAAATAGAGCAGCAATAGCTCCTCAGTTTTGGGAATGCGCCGAAGAATTTATGTCCAAGTGGTATTTTGTACCTTGTAGTCCTTTCGCTTCTAATTTGAACTAAAATTCAAATTCATCTGTTTCATATACCCGATAAACTTAGGAGCGTTCACGGGGAGCTTTCATCCCGAGCACGCCCAATACAGCTGTTAGAACTGTCCTTATATTATTGAGCATAATCCGTGACGTTATGACTTTGCAGGAGTCCCAATATACATATAATTATCGGCATCAATGTTCTTAAAGGTAGGTTTTGCTTTCAGAGCCAGCAGGTCCTCAATGGCAGAACCATATCTGATGAGTTTATCTTCCCGCCATGCTGTCTGAATCATTCCAATACCGAATGGAATGTCTACAATATGTGCGTTAGTAAAGGACTGTTTACGTCGTTATTGCAATAAACCAGAAAAGAGATAAGTGGTGCTTACCGTTCTCACCAATTGCGATGCCAACGGGAATCGTGATCATGGGATATCCTATACAACAGTCTATTAGTCAAATGAGACAAAATCTGATTTATCAATGGAACGTAGGGAGGAGTAATGAATACCAGCTTTGGCAGCTACTTGACATGCAACACCGCCATCAGCTTGAAGGGGAACCAGCAACCCATCAAGCTGGTTTCTATCCTTTGTTGACAAAGCTGCATCAATACCTTCTTCGCGGGATTTTCGACGGATATACACTAGAGCATGGCGATAGGTATCATCCATGACGCCCCTGGTGTCCAAACTCATTTCGAAGCTGTCCTGTCCAGAGGGCCATGCGGGATGTACGCCAGGGCGCCCGCCTTCTGTCTCTGCGTGCCTTTCATTGTATTTGACTATATCATCTAAACAACTGATGTTGTTTGGGTTGGAAGCGAGGTTGCCGAGGTAAGCCTTCAAATCATTGTAGAATTCCGTTTTCACTACGGTAAATTGTGATTGCTCTGGGTGGCCCTGCTTGGTGGGATAGTCCCTATTTCTCAGAGTTATTCGTTAGAATAGGGGCAAGCCAGTCAGGAAGCAAGCGAAGGGGATTTGAGAAAAAATTACCAGTCCCATCCACCAGGTGGTATGATTTCTTCTGCGCTAGGGAAATCGGTATATTCAATTACATTTGCTCCTGCTTCCCTTATACGCTCTATTACTTGTTCGAAGATCTGGTAATGCTTTCTAGCTGCTTCGTTCTGGTTGGCTTTTTCCCATACCCCTTTCCAGGGTAACCCAAATTGAGCGCCTCGAAGGGTCTCTTTCCCAGAAACAATTGCTGCAAAATGCATATTTGGAAGGTCATCTGTGAACTTGTGGTTTTAATAAGGGCAGCCAGACAATCGTCGGGTTATTACCGGGCATTACTCCCACTCCCATTGCGGCCAAATAATTGGAGACTTACAGGTACAAGGCGGGATAGCGGACGAATCAACGATGCCATCTAAAGCAATTGCAGCATCCAGTACCGTCCTTCCAAACGTCCCAACACTATCAAGACTCCTTGATTCTGGAATAACGCCCTTCCCATTTGTCAATCCAACCGTTGGCTTAATGCCAACGATTCCATTGCGGTCGGCGGGCATCATTATCTGAATTGAGTGGTCATCAATACCTTCAATCATCACCTTACTCGGATGGGAATAGAGGATACTAACGCTCCCATCTGTCTCAGTGCCCAGACTGAAGGCACACATGTTTGATGCGACAGCAACCGCACTGCCACAACTGGAACCACCTGGATGCTCGGCAAGGTTATATGGGTTCCGGCATTGACCGCCTCGAGAAGAATATCCTTCAGAACTTCACGATCGTTAGTAAAGTATCTAGAAGCATTGTTGGAACCGGGGCTCGGTTTCTACTCACTAGTATGTCGACCTCATCGATGCCCACTCAGACAAGTTTGCATGTCCGAGTAAAACGGCTCCAGCTCTCCTCAGGAGATACACGACATGTGCATCCTCTGGGACCACTGTCCCTCGCAACACTATATATCATTGTAGGAGTAAGAGGTTTGGTATGCAAAATGAGATATAAGTTTGACGTACCAGAAGAACCGGCAGTCGTTTGCATTTTGTCCTTGGTAGACATAGTCTGGAAGTCATTAGGTCTGCACTGTCTCTTGCGGATGAAATAGGTACAGAGGAATGGAGTAATTTGCGCTTGCTTCCTGGAAATTACGGAGATGGGTAAAAGAAACATACATCCTTAACAAGGAATGGGATTCCGTGAAGCGGGCCGTGATGTTTCCCCTGGTTCCGCTCACAGTCCATCCTAGCAGCAATATCTAAAGCATCAGGATTGATTTCAATCACAGCTCTAGATTCGACAATGGTTAGCTCAATGAGTTGAATATAGCGTGTAAACCCGCTACTAATCCTCTCTGTTCTAACGGAAAACTTACTTTAAAACTCCGTTAATGCGTCTGATTCTTTCCAAGTAGCACGCTGTCAGATCATAAACAGAAAATTTTCTGCTCTCGAGACATTGTTGCAGTTGAGGGATAGAAAGCCCTTCGATGTCAACACCGCGGCATGTTGGCATGCGAAGATCTATGTCCGCGCTTCTTTCGGTGCCATCCCTTTTCACAGTATCAACGTGAACACTGGTCATTGTGCGGAAGGACGAAGGGTCAACTCGAAAACGACGAGCGAGCAACTATTGGGAGTCTTGAATAGTTCATTATAAACCATGCTCCGAGCGTTCTTGACCAAAATGAATCAATTTAGAAATAGAGAAAGGTATACCAAAGTATCTAGCTTTTGACTTCTCCCATGTTCCAAGCGATTATCTGCGGATCTGCTGATGTTGATGTTAAGGCCATTGATTTTAGCTCCAAGCTTTGAATATCAAAGTTAACTATAGCCTCAAGACTCACCACTCAACAACCAGTGTTCATTGTCAGTTTCAAATATTCGCCCGCCAATCGCCCACCACTATACATCCAACGCCTCTCATATAGTACTATCTCCCTTTAAAGCTGATACTGAAATAGGATAAAAAGGATTTTGATACCCATATTCCAGCTACACCGAAAACTATCGCTAACTTTCAGAGGCAATCATGATCATTCAGCACTACATTACACCTGGACATTTGAGTATAGACATTTCATTTATATCTGCAATGCTTATGTAGCTTTAAATACATATGTACATTATATGAAAGCTTCAGCAAACCAACAATTCCAAATGGAGGGTCATACATTAAATTTCTTCAAACCACCCAATGATGCTGCTGAATTTACAGCCCAAGGTTTTGGCATCATGATAGCAGCACACATGTATGGACAATTGCCATTAGGGCCATGTGCAGCTAAATTTGCCGTCGGCATTCCTGGGTAGACATCCGCGAGAAGTTAGCACTCACCCTCCTGCTGATATCGTCAGGCGAACCCCGAAGTCAAAAGTTGTATCCCCTCACATCCCATTTGTCGAAGGGCAAGCTGAGATTCTTCTCAACCTTCTCAATCATTGATTACGAATAATATAGGCTTATTCATTGTTGGTTAGTGATTGTGAGGTGGAGGTTAGAATCACACACAAGTGTTGTGTATTGTGTCCTATAGGAACCTATCCTGGCATAGGGTCGATGGCAGTTATGAATTCACAGCCATGTCCGTGTGTGATAACAAACTGCTATCGCCCAAATGCACCTAGCGAGGAGGGGTAACTGCCAACAAAGGATATACGGAGGATTGGCTCAAGGTCATGGGGCGATGGCATAAAATAAGTCGGCGTCATAAGATTTTATTCTAGGCGTAATGGATGGACCCCTAGAGGTATCGAGTATGTGGTCCCCACTATTTATAGCAGGCGTGGGTATGCAAAATTGAAAAATACGGGTATTTAAATCCAGGAGCGGGATATTCCCGTAAGACGTTATGCGGAGCCAAAAAGGTTACGTCTCACATCATTAACATTAAGAAGCAGCCACGCCTGTCTGTGAAATGTATGTGCGTCCCGCATGTGACGGTCCGCTGTTCTGCTGTGGTGGATGCTGATGTATACAATAAGAGGAAGGGCTGTTTGATCAAAACGGCGACAGGGGTTGAGGAGAAACGGAACTGATCTCCCAATTAGAGATCAAGAAAGATATGCAAGCGAAGCATCCAAGGGGACGAGCTGGCAGTCTTGAGACCTACACTCCTGATGGCGGCATCCGTATCCCGATTGGAAGAGTGATTATCTCCATTATTACCTAAGGAGCAGACAGCCATAGAGATAAGGTGGCAAATAATTCTTGTATGCGAGATTTGATATACGGGCATTGACAAACCCAAGAGCTTTCACATCTGGTGCTAGTCGAAGGAAGGAAAAGGTCTCACGGGCACTTGCGAAGAGAAACCGATAGAGGGAGATAATCGGAGGTGGGGTGCCGTCATGATCCTGCGTATTCTCACTGTAATGGGAGCCTAACGGTGGTGAAGAGGCGATTCGTTCTGCTAGTCTCATAGATCATGCGTCACGAATTACCCTAAGCACCAGTGGTGGTAATAACTGTGGGGAAATGCCCAATATCCCTATACATGAGGAGTCGCATTGCGGAATGCAATGAAGTATGTATTCCTTCGCTCGTCACAAAATGAATCTTCAAACAGCTTTGGCGTAGTATTACGGATGAGAAAGAACCATGGGGGGTGGGCAAGGCAGGTAGATGTTACCATCGTTTTTGAATAGGACGCTAGCAGCGAAGAACCGATCGACAACTTGTTGATACTGAGTGACCGCTTTGCAGGTATACACACTCCGTCACTTACACTCGGTAAGATAGGTCCTAGTGATAACAACAAGTATGTCCACAGGGGGTGTTCGCCGGGAGGCAGCAAGGGAGCCGGAGCTGAACCGGAAACCAAACTCAGCTGACACAAAATTCTTTGATAACGCTATTGCGGGTCCATATGAGGTATACGGATTCTGCCTAAGGGAATGGGGAGGGATAGACGAGTGGGAACAAAGGGGACTTGGATGTCTGGTGGTCTGGGGCGAGCTGAAGAACCCCAAAATCTAGCACCGTAATTTTGGGCCCGAGTGTTGCCCATGTCAAAGTCAAAGCAGTGGCAAATTGGCAGTGGATGGGCAACTGGAGCCAACTCTTGCCCTATCTCCTCGTCACAGGGCATTTCGAAACACCCCCACCCTCCGGAAAAGGTAGTATTCAGTCGGTAATGTAATGGGCTGGTAAAACTCTGAATGGACGTTCCCAGTAATCACAAAACATAGCCAAGCCCCTCGGCCAGTAATGGGAACGCTCAAAATTACTGACAATTAGACGCTCACGGCGTGAGTGGCGGAAGTGAAACGGGGCACTAAATAATAATACAGGGAAAATTGATTTGTTGAGCCAGGGTCCCAAGTCCAGCGAAACTATGTAGATGCCCAAACTGCGACGATTGAGACAAGAAGACAAGAAAATAGAGATCCATTCCGCACAGCCCCGGAGGAATAGCGGGGAGGAAGATGAGAGAAAGGAGATTGAAGATGGAAAAGCGAATGGCCAACATCCATTTTAGGGTGTTGGGAAAAAAACGGAGGTGTCATTGGCGCGACATCCCCTGAGGGGGAATTATAATGAAGGGGAATAGAGCATTTAGGAATTTTCAAAACAAAAATGCTACGTAATCGCATTCAAGGACATCAACCTATGATTGACGCCAGAGGTTCTTGTCCGGGTCAGTGGACTGAAGGGGGACTGGAGATGGGAGAGAGGGAAGAGTCCTCTTGAGAAAAACGCTAGGTTTGGCCGACCTCCAACCAGCCCAACCTCCCTCAGTGTATGAAAATAGAAGTCCATGGCGGGTGTAACAGGGAGGCAGCACGACGTCGTAGCTTGGAATATCTACCGGGATTGCACGAAGATGTTGTGGTTGAAAGTGCCCAAGAAGAACTGACGTTGGCGGTTGAATGAGAAAGGGCTTACTGATTGGGAATAGCGCCTGGTGAGGCTGATCAGACAATGAAAAGCCCTGCCGAACTAGGCCTGTTTGGGTCAGGCGTTTACCTTTATTGACATAAGGGTTCGGTAATGACATCATTAGCCGCTGCTGAACCCTGGAAACCCCCAACATACACCTCCAACAATGATGTCAACACAACAGCTTGCCAGAAGCAAGGGGCAGATAACGAAAGGCCCGTGTGATCAATGGTGAATTGTGTTTTGAGAGTGATTTGACGCAGCGAAAAATATTCCGCGATTGTACATGGCTGACTTTGAGATGACGTCTGTTCATTTGTTGTGTGGGGTTAGAATTTACCGTGTAAGCGCGGGGAACACAATCTCTGGCGACTTGGCAAGGAAACACCACTTTCCACACATCAGCATGGACATTAATCAAACTGCCAGAGGCCTTCCCTCCATTACTCAACTTTCATTCAGGAGTTCGTCGTTCGTGATCTGTGGCATTATGGCCGCAGTCGAACACGAACTGAGGCGGTGCACCCACTTGAGCCAACCCCTGCTCGAAGGATTGTGCGCAAGCCACAGACGATCGTGCCAAAGCAAAGCGTGAAGTCACGCTAGTGGTTGTTTGTTTCGTGCGTGGTGTTAGTGCTCTTAATTGCACGGCCTCGTCTCCCTGCTTGTTCGACATGCCACACATAGAAGGGAGGGTAAGAGGGTGGGGGAAACGATTTTCCGGTCATGCAGCCAAGGCTAACCGTTGGAGATGCTTTGTTGACTCATACACTGGCTTCTTTTCACCGCGTGGGTTGATTGGACAAGGTGAATATTTTGTCCAGATGACAGATGCATGCCGACAGCAGGAGTCTGGCAACCCGTGTCATGTTCACTCCCAAACTACACACATCTGACTTTATTCAAAAATATAACCTCCTGTTGACAGGGAAGGGATCTGTCGCGTACGCAGCTGGCTAGTTTTGGGGGGTCAGATTGGTCGAAATTGAGATTCCTGTTATTATTTGGCCATCGGGATCATCAGCCGTGCTCTTCGGAAACTCAGACCGTCCCCCACCATTTGCTCCCGGCTCCTTCAAAGGGGAGCGGCGGCAGGAAATGCCGCCGTCGTATCCCCTCTTTGCTAAGGATACGACCACTCATCAGGCGAGAACTGGAGTCAGCCACAGCAGTTCCTGCGCCGCGTTGAATAACTTTCCCGAAGCAGACCAGCGTGAAGAATAAACTTCGATCTGGATCACGCCCTTTGGGGCTGCAGGCAGTGCTGCCTATGTATTTTTACAATACGCTATCAGCGTATGTCGCGATACACAATGATTTTGGTGCTCGTATGGCGTTTTAGATACGGTATGCCGTCATGCATTGGTATTCGGCCGTTTTTTTCCCAAGGCACCCGCCCCGGCCCACACCCCGTCCATTTAGCGTTACACTTAGCTCCCTCCCGGTCAATGACCCTGTGCTTGTTACTCTAGATTACAGGCGTCGCTGGTCAGTGCGTTTTGGCAGTTATATCTATATCGGCATCCTCTGCCTCTCTCCTCTTCTCCAATCATACACACCAATCCATGACATATCTACCAAACAACATATAAGTCTCCTGTTCCCCCGTTGATATTTTCTCTTTTCCTCCTCATATCAACCGTCTTCTGTTTTTCCTTCTACATCGCAGCATTTCCTTGCCAGGGTGCTTGTCACAGTGTCTTCTCCTCGGTACCCCCTTCCCGCTTATCACCTCCCCCACCATACTCTCAATCCAACTACCTTCTCCCACAACTACATCCCTCTGCGTCGACGTTATACGATGCCTTCCGTCATTCGCGAAATTGGTGCCGAGCGCCCCATCCTCTCTCGTGCCCCGCGAGATGACGAAAAATATGTGATGGAGAGATACTCGCAACATGCTCTTCGCTGCCCCGCCTGCAGTCGCCCGTACGAAACCTTCTGCAGTGGGAGGTCTCTTTGCGGCCGTGGAAACCTCTATGCGACTAGCCTATTGCAATACGTGTACCAGAAGTGCGGACAACCCTACTCCTTGGTTGACCGTGAATATGGCCGTTATATCCAGGTTCAGATTCCCCATGACTGTCAAGTGGTGAATGATTTGCTCAATGCGCTCGACAAGGGCCTTGTGCTCACCACTCGGAGACAGACTGCGCCGGTGGTTATTCATAACCCAAAGCCAGTTACTGAACCCCAACAAGAGCAGCCACGCATAGTCCAGCGACGAACCACGCCTGCCACTATTATCCCCAACAACAGTCTGAACCTCTCTCGCAATAGCTTATATATTTACCGCCGTGGATCGCTCTATGGCGTGGACTTGAGCCGGCAGTCCTCACCGTCATCCGCCCAGAGGGTTCGCATCCCAAACACCTACCTGCGCTGAAGAACAATAATTTTTATACACGCTCCGATTTTCTCATATTGGATAATCCCACTATGACGCACATGCGTTGAACCCGAATACTAGCCATCGGAAACTCGATATATATTCCCGCAGGCCTCGCGAAAGTCACCTCCCGTCACAACTAGGTCGCGACCCGATCTCGCGACGGACAAAAGGGACATGTCCAACACATACCCTAGACGAAATAATCACGGCGCAATCACAGGATAAATCAAGAGAAGGACACTGATGAATTATGCAATTATCCCCCTGTACCAAGCCCTTGCACTAGCCCACAACAACCCCAGAGCAGGCGTATCAAACGCTGAGGAGTAGGTGAGCCGGAGGAATGGTTCGAATGAGGAACAATGTCGACACGGACAGATGGAATGGACGAAGAATATATTTGGTGCTCTCACTGAACTCTTAAAAAGGCCTTCTGCTTCAAGAAGCTATATAATAACCTCAGGCCTAGGAGATCTCGGCGATAGAGCTCTTTTTGCATTTTTGCAGTTTCACACCCTTTTTCCTTTCTTTGTGGATTAATTATTCCATCCACACTTTTGACTTTTAGTCCGCAACTTCTACGACTGCATCATTACCGCCACTTTTTATTTGGGACGCCTTCATTTTTGTTTGAATTATTTCAGGCCAGCTTTCATTTTCCCCTTACCTGAGCAACTTCTCCCCTTGGAGAAAATACAAACAGAAAAGGTAAAAAAATATTAGATAGCGAATTAATCAAACAGCCTTTCCGCGTAGCCAATCTCTTGCCCACTCAAGCATTCAATACTGCCCCTCAACAAACGCCCATCTTAATTTTTTTTAGCTCAAGAAAATTTCAGATCCCGCCAGGCAATGAAGTAAATCAAAATAGTTACAACTTGGACCAAAAAGGAAAAAAGGTTTCATAAAGCCCCCGCCAAGGACACCCCGCGTCCCCTGTAGGCTCCTATGAATCTACCCGCACACCATCACCAATCCGTCCACACCCACCGGAGACGCAACCTGTTCTCCCCAACCCGTCAGGATGGCTCATGCGCCAAATTTCACCCCTAGCGCAGCGGCGTGATTGGGCGATCGGTTTCCGTTTTGGGTGTGCGGGTTGAGTTTCTGACTGTCAGGTTGAAGTCATCTGGCCAGTTTGTTTTTGGCTACCGGCATTCGCTCAGCTGGCTGTGTCGTTAATTTCAAACATGGCCTGACCGCATTTTTTGGTTTCCTCCGATTAATTAATCAATTAATTACTTAATTAGCTAAGTAGTAACTAATGAATACGTAACAAGCATATATATATTTCCGGTATTAAGCTTTATTCGAGGCGCTGCCGGAATCTTTTGTTGATAATAATCATCATGGTGATATATATATAAAGCCTCTTCCCCACAGCAGTGCGACATTCAGATGGGGTTTTCATGCCCTAACCCCATAGTCAAGCTCAAGCCAGGACGGAGAACGCAGGGCAACCGGCGTAACATCACACTGATATGCAGGCGCTATATTGTTGTATTGGGACGCCGAATATATATCGTTCGTTCATCGCTATTTGTCACCACTTAGCACCAACTTATCGAGGTGGCATCCCGGAGAGCAGAGTGCCATCGTTGACGGCTCTCGAGAGCAGCTCTTCATCTCCAATCAATAGGGGGAGACAAATCGGCGCACCGCCCTGTATGCAACTTTCCGTCTGCAACAGCGGGAGAGGCATGGAGTTTATTTGTGCTGGGTAAATATCTACTTCATTTTGATAGATACCAGCATTCAGCCAAACTTTTTGAGTAGATTGGTTGAGTAAATAGCGTCAAGCACTGCGCCTCGAGGGTCAACTATACATACAACAGTATGTTTTATGTTCAACACATTCTAATATAGATGCTAGTATTATTAGCAACTCCTATTTGCTACTGATCTGTGTTTGGAGGATTATGCTATTTCATCAGAAGGGACTCCTGAAGATATTTGACTCTAACGATACTCTGAAAGAAAAATGGGATGCGGAAGCCTTTGGACAAACATACCGTCAAGCATCTGAATCCTAAGATCTCAAGAGTCCTTTGAAGAAATCTTGTGGCATGTCATCACACTTTTCATTGAATGAGTCAGGCCCTAAATGATTCATCGATGTCCAGACCATGGCTAGAGACAGAAAGCAGGCTAGCTGACAAAGTTAGCCGTAACAGGCTGCGAATACGCCTTACGATTAGGCGCGGCAACACAGTCCTCCCACGCTAAAAAGCTCCGCTCTTAGGAGGAATTGCGGGCTTAACGGCGGTACTTTTGCAGGGAGCCGATGCGGAGCTTTATCTCTGTTTGCGATAACCAACGTCTCCACCACACCAGAACCGCTGCCGCATGGTGGACATGGTCGCAGCCAATAATAATGTCTAGGGCAGTTGAGCTGCGAAGTGTAACGAGGATAATTGTTAAAACCGCCCGAGTAACATCACTCCCGCATGCCCTTTCGTCACGGATGGGTTCTTGCGGTGAAGGGTTGCGGGGTGGTCGAGGGAATACAAACGCGCCCAAGCATCAGGGATCTTTTCCTCCGCTGCCAAATCCGGCAATTTCTTTACTTCGGCTAATAGATCGTACATTCTTGCCATGACTCTAAAGCCACAGGACCCTAAATTGTAATGTCCAGTGCAGGATGTGGGGGCCCAAATTATGACTGACATGTTGACGGATGCTTCCTTACCCCGCATATGATTTTCAGGCCTACATTATTCCAAGACCAAAAACAGTCCGTTATTTTACTAAATTTAGTCGAGCAACGCCTCCAGCAGTGGCAAAAGAATAGATTGAAAAATAGGAAAAGAAAGAAAAGGAAAGCAAAGGAAAGGAAATCCATCCAAGCATGCTTCGAAACGCACCGTGTAAACCGTGCGAACTACAATATCTATAAGACTTCAAAGTTCTTCAATGCCACAAAAAGCATGCGCATGCGTTTGGATGGCTTTCTGCTGTGATCAGAAGGAAAACTGTTTTGAAGCTGCCTAACATACATCGCGGCCGATCAATTTCCCACCATAATAGTTCACTGTACAGTACGTGTTTTCAGTGAGTGAAAACCTCCCGAAGCTAATATTGCGTTGAGGACAAGTATCAAGTAGGGGAGGCAACCATATTTGTGAAGGACGAGCAAAATATCCATTAGGAAGCACTACCATACGCGAGCCACAAGCGATGGAGACGCAGGCTGCCAGGAATACTCAGGCCAAAATTAAATGTCCCAGCTCATATCGCCACCAAGGTGCATCCTGCGAATATGGCCAAGAATAACCAGGAAAATGGCGCAAATGTGACAAGGGAAGAACTTGGAGACAAACGTAAAATTATGCAAATAATGGAGCGGTATGTCTCACCAGCGAAAAAAAAAAAAAAAAAAAGGGGGGGGAAGAAGGGGGCAACTGTCTTTCAGGCTCATTTCTCCGCGAGCAAGTAGCCCATGAAACATCACAGCTTGAGTAAAGTGGAAACTGGAAAATCCAGTGATACACGCTTGAAATCGTCGGGGAAATGGAATTCACAAACGATATGAACGGAGATATGAGGGCGAGCAGGGTCGCTTGGTCGGGAGTCAAATGGAAGAGAAAGTGCGCTGCTCCAATGAGGTGACGCAATGGGCGGGAGTGCAAAGTGGCAGACGATCATCCCTCAGCTCTTTCAGGGATGAGGGCGTATTGTCACGAAAAATACGGATAGCTCCCGTACCGTACCAAACGGGTGAAACATTGGGGCCAAAGGCTGTGGCTGAAGGTAAAACGGGATGTGGCTCAGTTTACGGAGCATTCTCAAGGATCCTCAGGCACTAGGATTTCGATGACAATCCGAACATTATCGGGGTTTTTTGTACGGGATGTGGCTGGAGCTTCTTCGGGCTTTTTTTTTTTTTTTTGGCTGGGGGATTTGTTGCATCCTCACCACGTAATATCGATCTGACTGAGCCGTCGAAATGTGTAAATTGAAGTCACACCAGGCTAGAGATTTATGAACTAGCTCAAGGTGGCATTCAGAAAAGAGCTTCCTTGTTTCCAGTATTGTTTCAGTATGATATGCATGCTGGAATATGGATCGAAATTCTTCGTGAGTCGTGACAATGAAAACTAAAGAAATTTTTTGATGTTTAGCGAAGCAATCCAGGCTGTAGCCAGGGCTGATGGCATACAGGGCCTGACGACTGGTAGCGACTCTATTTCCACGTTCAGTCACATTTTTACCCAATGTTTTCCCGTTGGTTGAGTAAATCCTATGGGGGGATTTTAATCGAATGAGAATCTCTGCGACCAGAATCGCGAAACCACACTTCGCACGCTCGACGGAACCTGCTCAGAATCTGCAATTTCCGAAATGAGAACTCGAGCGAGAAGGCGAAATCTTGTGCTGGACTCTTCCAGTTTTGATTCCTCAAACACCTCTGGTTGGATAATGTTTTTGACAATCTTCATTATTCGGGCTTCGAGAAGAGCCCAGTCGTAGTTGTCAGGTGGAACCCAGTCACTCCGCAGGTATAGAGCAACATACAGACGTAGCTTGTTAGAGGGAGTCAATTGGATAATCAGGCTAATCCGAAGACCTAGGTGTTTTGTCAATGGGATGAACCATCAATGTGTTTTGGGGTTTCTCGATGTTGGTGCGAGAAAATAAAGTTCGAGTTTTTAATTTATTCACGTGATCTTGAAATCATCTCACATCCATCGTTGAAGGGCGAAAGGAGCACAGACAAAACCAATCCTTCAAAGAAACGCTGCCTGCGAGACACCAAATAGTCATCCTGCTATCCACGCCCAACTGAACGTTGCACGCCGGCTTTTATCAACCCGGAGTCTTCGCGTCCCGCTTCACGATTGCCAAATCCTGACCATCCTGCAGGATGGCTAAAAAAGGTACCAACTATCTCTGCCAGCTTAGCAGTCCATCAGTTTAGGCCTACCGACTTCGAGACATCTAGATGTACAAATGATAATATGCTGATTTCCGTGGAATAGCCAAGTCGCGCACCATCGCCGTCCGGCTCATCAGCATGGCGATGACGGGCTACTACAAAACCCTTGTCCGACCGCGTACCAGCAGACCCCTCAGCATGCTGAAATACGACCCGGTAGTGAAAAAGAAAGTGCTGTTTTTGGAGGCGAAGCGCGGGAAGTAAGAAGAGACCGTCCTTTTCGTTTTTCCGGTGTGCGGTAATGGACGTCCACATCGCCGGAATCGACGGCTCGTCCATTGCGTTGACAGTGTTTGGAGTAGGGGGAGTATATTGGCATGGATGAAAGAGCCGCATATTGCATCATTTGATGTGGTCTTTCCTTTCCTTTTCCATTCACTCTGTATTAGTTGGGAAGCGAACCGTGGTCTATATTAGCGGACCACCTTTTGTCCAGGACGGCAATACCTGTGTACGAGTATACGTTTGTGAAAAGAGCTTAAGGCCGTTGGCAGTTCCGGGTACTTTATTTGGTGAAAATTTACGTGGACACCTCCCCTATTAGACATCTTTAATTTGCATCCAAGGCTGGCGTTTTAACATAATAGATTATATGCATTGAAAATATTTTAACTATCCGATACATATTCATGGCGCTTTTCCGAATCGCCCTTGGAAATTGCCGCATCATTTTTGTTTTTTTCTCTTATCAAGCTCCTAAAAGAACGGATTGCAGAGCGCTGCAAAATATGTATCCGCTAACTACCTGACAGACCAGTAGAGATTACCGAGGTTTCTCCTCGTCGCTTCAACCGCTCTGCTGGTTTCATAAATAACAGACATGAAAGGAGAGAGGCGCAATTTTGATTATAACTGGGGACATCTACGCTTCTTATAATGGCCCTTGTTTATACATGGGGCTTCTGGGAGAATCTGCTATGGTATAGATCACCTGTTCAGATTAACATCTAGTGCTGGGGACAGTGGGTATATTAGCCTTACCTCGCTGTTTCCTGCGAGGCCTTTCTCTTGTCCGTCCAGCGGGTGCACTCAACATTTTGGCCGTGCTCCCACATCGTCCCCTTCTCGCCGTGATCGAGGCGACTGGGCTAGTTGTTGGATTGAAATATTTAGATTTTCGAGACGGGCATCTAAATGTGATTTTTGGACTTGCGCCCATCGGGTCCTCCCCGTTGGTGGCATGCGGTGGAGTTTGTACTGCACTCGCTACCGTAGATGCGTTTGGCTTGGTTGTACCTTTGAGAATCCCTTTGCGAGGCGGCTTCTCCGCATGTTTCCTACCCACAGACTTCGCAACCTGTCGTGGTATTATTTTTAGTCATCTAGCTTACTTCTCCCCTTTCCTATTTTTTATCTTAAATATAGATGACAAACTGGGGCCGGCTTACCATTGTGTGCGTTTCATCCTCGGGAATTTCTTTCCTTTTGAGAGTGCTAGAACGCGTCTTAAGCGGAGAGCAAGGACTATTTTTGGAGCAAGCATTTTTAACGTGCCCACGTCTGTTAGGAGTACTGGCCACTGGAGCAGGACCGCCTCGAATAGCCTCACAGGGAGATTTTTGCACAATAGGGTCTCCGGGCTGTTTACAGTCTTTATCGAGACCCGACATGCACATAACATCATTGACAGAATTTGAAATCGATGGAGTGATTCGTTCATTTGTTGTACCAACTTCGTGAGGAAGCATGGCTTTGTTGCTATATGTGGAACCTTGTGTTGCTATATTTGGTGTCCGATCAGAACCGACATTTTCGGAATTCATAGGTGTTGATGGGAATAATATGTTCAGGTCTGTGAATTCTGAGAGCGGAGATGTTTGCTCTCTTTGTCCTAGATATGGCGTTGAATCCTTTTGAAATTGAGAGAATGGCCTAATAAAAGACGTCAAGGCCGTAGGACATCTCTTGCTAACATTTTTACGTCGAGAAGGAGTTTTCAAAGTTGGGGATGTAGTTTCCCGAGTACTCCGAGTCCGATACACTAACTCAGTGGTTTGGGACTCTCTAGTAGAAGAACCAGGCCCAGTACGTTCGGCATAAGTAGAAGACATCGTGCATTTCCTGCCTGTTCTTTGTCGCTTTGATGAGGTCCTCATAGGTATATGAAGTGATTCTGTCAGCTCTTCTGGCTGTCGTTCTTCAAGGCTCCCTGCCATCATCCTTAATCGTGATTGTAATTCGTTTGAGCATCCCCTCAGCGACTCCTCAATCCCAATGATCCCAAGCTGCTTTAAAATGCTTTCCGCATATTCGAAAATATGTTCGGCTGCTTGAATTCGAGATCGAAGGTCTGCAAGTTCATTGTTTCTTTGTTCGACATCGCCATTTAGCGTTGAAGTATCAGCAGAGAATTCTCCACACGCCTCCATTTTCTTTTTAAGGATAACAAGCTCGTTATTCTTCTCCCTCAATGATTCCTCCATTGAACAGTTCGAAGCCAATTGATTATCTAACCTCTCGCGTAAGATAGCAATTTCAGCGGATTTATCAACCAATTCTTGTTGAAACTGAGAGATCCTCTTATTGTTCGCTTCTGATTTTGACAATTCTTCCTTCAATGACAGAAGGTTTATATCCTTCTCTGCAATTTCGTACTGTAGGGCCTCAAGTGCCTCCTGCAAGGGTTCGTGCTCTTGTAGGATCACCAGGCTAGTGCGTAATTCGGATAGTTTATGCTTCAGCTCTTCCTTTTCGTTTGCTGCAACATCAAGTTGCCCTTGCGCGTCCTGTAGCTCTTGAATAGTGGATGTATGCAGCATTTTTATCTCATTCATTTCTGTGGAGATATCCGAGTCCCTCTTAGAGACCGTCATTTTCAAACTATCAATTTCCGATTGCTGTTCATTCATCTGTATTTTTGTCAATAAGTTGAAGGATGTGTGGTTAGGAGTACACGAGCATACCTTTGCAATTAAATCGAGATTGTACTTCTCCGCAGATTGCTACAACATTATTAGTAACCAAGCAAGAATGGGTATCACTCTGGGATATTATACCAGTGAACATTTCACGGAGTTTAACTCCTCAGAAGCTTTCTGGGCATTCTTTTCGGCAACAATCTTTTCACGCTGGAGTTTATGCTGCTCCTGTTCGAACCATGCCCGGTGCTGATCCTTCGCCGCCAAATTTGCCCTTGTTAGTTCCTCTCTCACTTTATGCTCCGTCTTCTGGGCTTCGTCGCGAATCCTGAGGCTTTTGCTTTTAAGGTCCACAATCTCAATTTCTGCAGTTCCCAACTTTTCAATTGTCTCCCTCAACTTTTGTTTCATATCACGCATTTCGCTTTCTTTCGTTTTGAGCTCCTTTGTTACTTCGGTAAGGGCTGCTGAGGTTGCCTCAAGTTGGATGCGAAGATCCGACAACATACCTGCATCCTTGAAATGAGTTTCGTCAATTTCGTTCTTTTGTAGCGATGATATCTCAAGTTCGAGGTCCCGAATATGTCGTTGTAGGGATTCTCCTTGTGATTTAACTTTGTCGCGATCCGCAGACACCTCAGCCAAGCTTCTCTCGGCGGCATTCAGCTTTTCCTGAAGGCCTCCGTACAATTCACGAACTTCTGCAAGTTGACATACCGCTCCTGCGTTTGAGTTCACAGCTGACTCTATGCCTGTTAACTGAGTTGACAACCGTGGTCCGTAGTTCGTGTGCATATCGAAAGCCGTCTCCATGTGTTTTTTCCAAGCTTCGATGGATAAATTAAGTCTACAATACAATTAGAATGTTCCGTTGATATCCCTCGAAAAGCAGAGCTAAACTCACTGAGTAGCAAGATCCCGAATTGCACTATCCACCTTATCCAGATCTTGGGGCTTCACGCTTTGCTGCTGGCTGAGAGAATTCAACAACGACATACATGAGCTAAACCCGGACTCCATTTCGCCCTTGATGGAAGACTGTGAGAAATTCCAACATTCAAGTTGCTTGTGGATCGCGTCTAGTTTTGTTATCGTTTGGAATTGCTTTTCGTCGAGTTCTGCAGTCTGCTTGCGATGGTTGTCAGAATAATTCTTCACGTAGTTTTCCAGTGTTGCCACCCGATTCCTCTCCCTAGAAAGAAGTTTTTCAGTCTCAGTTACTGTAGAAGTCGCCGTGAGTAGAGACTTCTCTAGATTATCAAATTCCAGCCGTGCTCCAGTGATAGTTGCGCATTGCTGGCTCCAGCGTGTTTTTAGTAGGTCTGTACTATCACTCATTTGTTTCAAGGTTTCGTTTATTTCCTCTTTCTCCCGGAGCAAAGAGTCTTGCGTCGATCTGAGGATTTGTCCTTCTTTCCGGAGAACTTCAAAATCATTCCCAACGTTGGTAACAAATGCCCGCAGCCTATTAAATTTCACCTTCCATCGTTCAATAATTGAATTTCTAGCGTTAAGCTGTTCCTGTTGATTTTTGCAAATAATCTCCGATTCCTGCAATTTACAGGACAAGTCATCATTTGCTCGGGTAAGTTCAAGCATTTTGCCTTCCATCCTCTTTTTAATGGCCACTGCTTCTGCTTCCATCTCATCCCTCTTTTTGAGCCTACGGATCAACATGTAAAAAAGGTCCTCTTCTGAGGGCTGAGACGTAAACGAAGGTCTTTTCCACGAAGTATCTTTCCGGAGGGTAACTTGCTTCGAAGTTACGGGGTTGGGCCTTGTGTCTGCAGACATCGGCTGTTTTGTAATATTTGAATTTAACATTAACTTCGGTCGTGGTTTAGCCTCTTTCGTCCGCGACCGTGGGGGAGTTAGATTTGACCCCCTAATGTGACTGTTGGCACTTGCAGGTGAGCTAGAATTTTGGCCATTAGGTGTAGGCCCCGTAAGATCTCCTTGGGCCTTTAAATAGTTAGAATATCCAACACGTGGTATATAGGCTCAATATGTAACAAAAGTGTATTGTAAACAAATGTAAAAGAGTAATAGAGGTTTTTGATGGGAAGAATTCAAATATTCCGGGTATAGTAGTAGAGGGAGTATCAACTAAACGCGAAACTTCATGGTAAATGCAATTTTGGAGGATCGAGCAGTACTTACTGCGGATTGGGCCGGCTTATTATGACAACCTTTAAAAACAAAAATCAATATTTCCCATCAGTCGAAGGACAATACGGGAGCTAGCTTACCTGTTAAATCGCCTCCTTGCCCGGGAGGAACAAGTTCAGACTGGACATCAGCCCCATACTCAGTTTCTAAAAGGCTGGCAGTCTCATTTGAAAGACGAGAGATCTCGGTTTTCGGCCCATAGGGTGTTTCAGTAGTGTTCAGAGCAGCATGGGATTTTTGCGGGGAGGTTTTTCTGTTATTGACATCATTTTTCACATGAACGGGAGTGTCACTAATATTGGAATTAGCTCACGTCCGGCCTGTCGCAAACGTCTTCTTACCTTGAACTCGATTCAGTACAATTAACATCCAGGCTTTTTGCTTCAGGGGCATTTAAACTGCTTCCGGGGTAATTTGAGGGAGTTGAAGGGCTTCTAACATGTTTGGTATTCAAACGTGAAGTGAAACTGGGAGTTGGAAGCTTGGGTTTGGTGAAATGGAAGTTAAATCCCCCAGAATCAAGATCAGAACTTGGAGGGCGAGATATCAAAGTTGGGGTAATGTGGGAACTCCTATTCAGGGCAACAGGGGTAATAGGAATAGAACATTTCTCGAGAATTTTCTTTGACGTGGGAGAGAGACCAGGTTCGTCATTGGGAGTATTCACAGAAAATAGTTCTTTCTCCACTGTATCGCACCCAGATAATTGAGAAGCGGAGTTGGACGTCATGTTGCCAAAGGGGATTCATCATAGGCCTACTCAGCGCGGTTGTGATAGGACTAGGTCAACTGACCCGGGACCCGCTTGCCTGAGCCCTCAGCAGCTCCAGCGTGTTGATTACATGGAGGTGCAGGAGAAACAAATACTGCATGAAAAAAAAAATTGCCCAGAGAAAGCAGTAAGTCCGGGAAAGCAGCGTAACTTGAACTCGATAAATGCAATGGATAAAACCAACAAGCGGAACTGATGTTCAGGTCCACCTCACTGCGCAGGTTTCTCTTGATTGTGCCTTTGGAGCAGATCAGGGAATGGTTGCAACAGCATAGAGTCCTGTTGAAGAGAACTGAAGAGAGCAGAGATGTCGAGGTGAGGTTGAAGAGGCAATGTTGAGGAGGCTCTTCTCCACGGGTGGTGGGACATAACCCGATCCAGCCGGTAGAGCCTCCTCGCACCCAACTCCCTCGTCACCAAACGTGACCATTTCGGCATCTAAACAATTACTCTACCACGATGGGTCAATATCGTGAATCACATCCCAGCTTGGAGCCCGCTGGAGTCCTCTGGAGAGACACAATTCAAATAGCCCTTGATAATTGCCTTCATGCTTGAAGAAGGGTTTCAAGTCAACCTTCGAGATTGGAGAGTGGGAAGGGGGTGTTAGGGTACCAAGTATGTTTGGCAACATGATATTAACCTAATACTTCTGGCCTGATAGAATCGCCGCGTGTGGTGAGCAATCCCATGCCCAGTAAAGGGCCAAAACTAGAGAGAAGTCTTGATAAGTTTCATCCACAGATCAAACATTTGACTGCCAGTGTATGCGGAGAACTTATAGATAAAAAAGAAAAAGTCATCTTGGTCCAGTTGACAATGGCTGTTATTTGAACATGAACGAAAACACAAAAGGCCTCATTCCCCACCACAACCATGTCGTCACCTTGAGATCGACATGTCAAGCAGCCGTGATTTGTGTGCTGGCAGTTAACACAGGGCCAGGGCTTCGTGGTAATTTGTGAGTTACTGAGTATTTTGACATTTGTGAGGGACATGATCAACATCTCCAACCGAAGCACATTGAAATTGCACATTATTTTCGTGATGGAATGTGAAAGGTTGACGTGAAAGCCTATGAGGTTGATGTGCGATGCATTGAGAATCACCCTGGCTCTCTTGGCCATCGGCCTAGTGTGGCTTGCCAGGTCAAATCTCAGCACTTCTTCACCATCATTGGGCCATGAAACTTTTAACTTTGGATGAGAGAAACAGAGCAAGCGCTAACTCGACCATACAAACAACCTCAAAGGGGCTTCATGATCCTTTAGCTTCTTCAAGGGAAGCCCGAAACAGAGGAATTCAGGAGATTGCCAAAGCCCCCCAAGGAGGGCATACCAATCCACCCACCCATATGGGGTCATTGTTTAAAATGATCCGATTGAAATCCTTCAGGAATCTGGGGCAAGGGGCCAATCTCAATTTTGGCCGCACAGCTGTGGCACCTAAACCTGCGCTTAAAGGACTTTATATATATACTGGACAACCTCCTCCCCATAGGGATATATTTTGATTACATTTCTTCCTTGATCATAGTTCTCACCCGTTCTGCTGCAGGGGCAGCACCTCAGCCGATGTTAATAATATTTGGTTTTTCAAGGTGTATATATTCTTCTCACTCCGGACTACTACTTGTATATCTCACAAGTATTCAAAGCCAAACTTGACCTAATCGTCTATCCGATATGCACGCTGTCCATCTTCGCCAACTTCTCCGCTCTATTGCTTGGATGGCTGTTGCCCCCATGTCCTGCTGCTACAGCCTTGCTCTCCGCCAAGCCCCATCTGAAATTGATGGTCCACGGCATCGAGTTGTAGGGCGCGATGTGGAAATTATTCCGGGCAGTGTCGGAGATGTCGACACAGATAGAAATTGGTCTCAATCAGGGCAGGGGTCTATCAACATCTCCCAGGGTGGCATAATCGCAATAGCTGTGATTGTCGGTATCGTTGTTATTCTAGGAGGTGAGTGGTTATATCATTATCAAATGCATATTAATTCTAGTTGCTAGCTAATAAGACTTTGCGGTCGAAGTAACATCCGCGGTCCTGTTTTATATTGCCAAAAAGCGATCATGGGAAATTCGAGCCTCGATACGTCGATCAGCAAGGCGCCTTGCGACCCCGTTGACACCTCGACGCTTTTCAACAGCTCCGACTTCAAGCAAACCAAGAAACCGCGAGGAGCAAAAGAAGCCAAAAGAAGCTTTACAGCAAAGAAAATCTGGTGGACGAGAAGAAATGCTGCCGCCATTCGATAGGGATGTGGAAAAGGCAGCTGATGCCAAATCTCCCACTGGCAAAAGCGAGTTCGAGCCATTTTCGCCAAAAGGATGGAAGCAAATGATTCCCTTTGGGAGTGCTCGATAATATGTTAGCAAAGGGGGAAATGTTCATATCATTCAATTGTTGTAGCAAATTTGATATTTGGGTCATAGGCGTTCAGGATGAGGGAAGCTTGACCCTTCGTGGTCATATATGTTTGCTTTTTTGTTTGCTCGGTATGGTTTTCCTATGATTTTGTGCAACCGTAAAAGAAGCACATGCCCCGTCCGCCGTATTGTTGTTGTGTCTTGGAGCACCTGTTTTGGATATTCCAGTGACGAAAATAACATCCGCATGCAGCGGGCGTCGTTCCTTAATTTAGTTTCCTTCACAGTAATATACCTCATTATTTATATTTTTTTCCTACTCTCTCCTCAAAGAGTACTCCCCGAGATGAAATTATTTCGCGGTGTCATAACAGGTTTCCCTTGCATTGTATTCGTTTTTCCAACCAGAAATTCAATTACTTTGGTCAGAAGTTTACGTTAAATCATCCCCTTTTTTACTATTTCAGCTCATCATTTGTTTCACTTTTCGTCATATATCCCCCATTCTTCATATTCTACATCCTCAAAGCCTGAAATCATGAAGTTCAAAGCCCATCCAGCGATTTCCTTATCTTTAGGCGGCTTTGTTGGTAACAGTATATGCCCAATTTTGGGAATACTTGCGGGCACAAAATGTAACCCGATATAGCCCGGCTACATATGAATTTGTTTCATGAAACCGAAATGTCTGGCGCCTCGGCTCTGGACCCTTGATGATGTTATTTCTACCTAGAATAGATGTTGACGTATCGCAAACATGGCCCTCTCTCCTTCATTCCATACATTTCTCTCCGCTACAGCTACTCGAAGTTACCGAAATCGGATAATGTTCTTCTCTTGACCGCTACTCACTTCCATGTAACCGCTCGCCTTGCTCCGTATGACGCACACGTTCATACGCCGTTGTTGCGAGAACTTGCTCCAGCCAGCTAATATAAAAAGATATTGCCGGGGATATCAAATTGAGCACCAGAATAGTAAAGCGAGAGTAATCTTGCTGGAACTGGACGTAGAGCAACTATGCGCGTCACAAAGTCCAAGTAGCTCCTTAGCGGAGCTCTGGAAGATGAATCAGAGTGCTGGATCAACGATATCCAATTCCTTGTTACCCGTATTGCGAGTAACCCCATTTTTTCCCACATACCTCCACTGTTACCTCTAGCTCATGTCAAGCAGTCACGTTCATTTATCCTTCTAGATTCCCCGCTCGTACACTACATCTCATTATGCATGTATATGCACGTTAACAGTTCATCACATAAAATAGCAGTCGCAACTCGGGAAGGGGTAACTAATAATAGCAGAAACGGCAAAACCAGTGAAATACCCCTTCAACACGGAGTGACGGCTATTGTTCCCAGCAATCGCAGCCGGAAAGCCTGCATTGCCCTACCTCTACCTCCGTGGTACAGAAGGTTGATGAATTTATTCTGATGGTGTTCTTTTTATTCATCGGAAACCAGATAATGCAGGGGCGGTTCTAGTCCTGCGCTTTGGCCTCGCTCGACAATGGATCAAAATTCAGGCAATGCACAGCATAGTGCATGCGTGTATGTAATGTTGGCCTCCCTTCGTCTTCTAACAAAATAGCCGAGTGTTTTCTTCTCCATTGTAGATTTGCCATGCTACCTCCTCCTACAAGTAGTATTCGCGGTTCAAGGAACTCAGTTGATTCTGTACGTTGCCAATATATATACTCATGCCCCGCACTTGGATGCAGCGTTGAATTGGGGATGAGGGTGTGGTTGGTCGAATAGTACCGAGAGAATCGAACAAGACACGCTGAGAAAAGGAGGGGGAGAACGTGAGGAGAAAGAGGCAATACGCTGTAGAATTGTAACCACAAGAGATAAATGCACGTCCTCTGTGCTGTTCAAGTACATGTTTTGACCCCTTCTCAGCCTTACATGGGCTTATGTTATGGAAGCGGAGCCGTATGCTATTTTTAGGATCGAGAAAGCCAAGACCGGTTAGGGTTTGCTGTCAACCAACCGTAATTTCAGCCGCGACCAACAACATCATCGACGTGAACTTAGTCAATCATGTATGTAACGCCCTGTTGCGGGTCCAAATTGCTTATTCAAGCACCAGCGATAAGATTAGAATTGGCTGCTTCTGTGATTGACATGCGACGGATCTTGTTCTAGTATCCGAGGTCCACTAAACTCCACAGCGCAAATAGCCCAAATCCAAGAGGCTGGCAATCCGCTCTGGCGAAATGGCATGCACTGCTGCGCCAAGGAGTCGATCCCCACAGCCTGGTTAGCTTTGCTGGCCGAAAGGCTCTCTTTGTGCAACCTGCAGCATTAAAATGGCGCAAATGCACTTGTTTCTGCGGCTCCATGCCCCCTCTTCACATTACAGCTGTCCAGCGGAACAGGGGTTTGATGGACGAATGCACGAACGGGAGCCAAATTCCAACAGGGTTGCCAGCCATGCCGCCAGTTATGAAGGAACCCAGGTCGGGTAATGTAACTTGTCTTGTTCTGCTTGCACTTTGTCGCGCTGATCGCAGGCGAAGCACGAGAAGAATACTGCTGAGAGCCTCCCGGCAAATATTCCTTTGCTCTATCGAGGATCACTAAACTCGGAACTTGCAGACACGGCACCGAACCCTTGTCGCCTGGGTAGAAAAGTACTGTCCTTGCGCAATCACCGGCGTAATGTTTGTTGTTCTGGACTCTCATGCCTGTCGCCTGGTAGCAACTTGTTGGATTCCAAAAATCCTGGATGCGCGCTGGAACGGGCTAACGATTTTAGCTGCTGCCCAACCGACATTTTTCGTCCACCATGTTACCTAGCATCCGGTACCGCGTCTTGGCCGCCGGAATACATATTGGAACCAACAGCAAGCCCTCCAAGGCAGTATTTAATTGGACCCCAATTTCACTCCTGAGAAATTTGCCGCAGTTTGGCGCAAAGTTAAGTGGGTGTACCTCAAGGGTAGTCGGTTTAAAATAACTAGCGGACGTTTTCCCGCCTTCCCAGTTCAAATAAAAAGCATTCCATTTTGCTGGCAGATTCATCTTAATTTCTCTTCCACTTTAATTGTATTCACGCTGTTCTTTGTCCTGACCTCTTTCCTGGCTACGAACTTCGAGCATCTTTCACCCGTATCCGGGCCAGGAGTTGCTACGACCTGCCCTGTTTATTGACCTGCCGCCCGCAGGTTCATCGCAACTACCTTCCGCATGCGATCTTCCAGCCCCGACGATGTCTTCAAGTCATCATGATGAATTTCATTTCATTCCCATGCATACACGATCGTCAAGTGACATTTTATCCCAACGTAATAACAGAAACTCATACCAACCGCTTCCTTCTTTATCAGACCCCCTCGACAGAACAATATCTCCGCCATTACCTTACCAAGACAATGTAGCAACACATGATTCGCGGGCAAGCTCTGCCTTTGGCTTAGGAATAGGTGGCCGCAATTCTTCCCCTCCTGAATCCAGTCCAGAAATCAGAAGAGATACACCTCCCTCATCGAACCCGCTAATGGGTCACAGCCCTGGACAGCACAGCATAAGCAGCACCGTGACCTTTAATAATGGTAATCCTCCACCTGACAGCCAGTCGAAATTCAATTGCCCCAGTGCTGGAAGTGTTCGTCACAAGCGCATGTCATGGCTAACAATCACCATCTTGGTGCTTGCTTTTTATTCTACCGCTCTGTCTGGGTTGTATATGATCGTTGCCTTTATTAAACCCCGGTATGGGAGCAGGATCGGGAGGGGTGGACTTGCCCCTGATACGGCGTCTCTTTTAAGCGCGCTATTTGCCAAAACCATAGAACTGTCTTTTGTCACTGTTTTCGTCGCCTTTCTAGGTCAAGTCCTGAGCCGAAGAGCACTCTCAAAACGAGCAACAGGAATATCCATTGCGGATATGTCGATGCGCGGCTGGATTATGCAGCCAGGAAGCCTGATAACACATTGGCAGCATGTCAGACACTCTGGTCTTACTATTATTGGGATGATAGCCCTGACAGCCACATTTATGGCGTTGCTATATACGACTGCTGCTGATGCCTTAGGTATGGTTTAGTCCTGTCCTATTATTTCAAAGGGTTATTAATGTGCTATTTCTAGTGTCACCGAAACTTAGTTACGGTCCAGAAGAGATCAAGGATTTCACTGGCACAGTGAAAACGAAGTTTGCAAACGTGCCGTATCTATTAAAAAATTGTTTAACTCCAATTCCCAAAGATGAGGATCCAGTATATGGCGCAGGCACTTGTCTTCAGCTATCTTATGTTGGACAAGCTTATCACAACTACAGAGAATATATTTCGGAGTGGTCCTTATTAGCTATGGGAGGCAATACAAGCTCAACCAACATGAACCAACGCATAGTACCAGCAGGCACCTGGAATGACAATACCACTCTTCGAGGGAGTTGGATTCAGGAGCAAGATATGGTGGAGATATCCAAAAAGCATGGCAGAATGATCAACAATGTCACCGCAGCAATGCCGCATGCGGGAATTATTGCAGCATCTCGTCATCCTCGCAACTCACTCCGACAACCAAGTGACTTCAACGGCCTTGGAGAATTTGCCCTTAGGGCCGCGGTTGTTTCACCAGTTGTTAACGTGCTCTGCGCGGGCTTGACAAGGGAAGAAATAGCGCCCCTCGTCTATAATGAATGGCCCGAGGTTAATGGAAAAGTTAACGTTTCAACTTGGCTTAGCTCTCCCCCGGAAGGGCTTTGGGGTGAGGGGGAGAAATGGAACAAGACTGTGGTCGACGATATATTCGAGTTCAGCGATCACAAACTCCCGCCTATCTTTCCAAAGCTTCCAATTGCCTACAACACATTAGTAAATGGCACTCTGAGGTTCTATATAAGAGACTCTCTGTATATTTTACTGGCCTCTCCGCCAGACATAACCGATCCTCCATACGCCCTCTGCGCCATCAAAGCTGGTCTGACGACGCAGTGCTCGACTATTTACCATGCAACCGCCAGCGGCGGGAATCTAGCTGCTACATGCGATGATCCACACGACAACATGCGCTACAACAAGGACAAAAAGGATATACCTCTTATTGAGTGGGACGAGAACTGGGAAGATATGAGCACCGAATGGGCCAATTCCCTCAGCCTCGGCGCGGGTATTACAGACGGGCAAGCCAGCAACGCTCGACTACTAACCCAGTTGATACCCCGCTTGGATCCGAAAACCAACACATATTCCCTCAACGAGGCCATGCCATCTGTAGCCGAAGCATTCGCCGCAATGGCTGCTTCAACATTGCTTATGTCAACGGAGGGTGCCAATTTCGACTTCGCACGCCCCGATCCGGCGACACTCCCCAAGGATCAAACTTTTAAAGTCGCCTTACGCGTCAGCGACTATGCTTCCGGCGGTGTGCAAAGGTGGCAAGGCATCTTCTACGTGGTGCTTGTTCTCGTCTTCTTGACAAATCTAGTGTGCTTGGGCTACATGTATCTGGAAATCAGGGGTGAGCAGTTGACGGATTTTACAGAGCCGCAGAACATGTTTGCGCTTGCGCTCAACAGTCCCGGCAGCACGAAGTTGAGTGGCGCATGCGGCATAGGACCTGTTGGGAACCAGCTGTCAGAACGCTGGATCATCGGGATGGAGGAAAACGACGAACACTATTATATCACCAGTAAGGAGGAAAAAGCGGAGATGCGGAAGCGAGCGCTTTTGGAGGAGCACTTGGGGCCCACGACCAGTCCCGCGGTTAAGGAATATCGGCGCATTTCACGCAACCGAAGTTCGATTTCGATGTTTCATTGATTCGCTAGTCTCTTTTTTCTCTTTTACTTTTTACTGGCTCGGTTAAACTGGCTGGCCTGTCCATTTTTACAACATATCTGGTTTCTTATTTGGTTCTCGGCGAAATGTGACAATATCATTTCATCCCATGGTTTTGATGCGTCAGGTTGCGAGCGCGGTTCTCGGTTTTGTTGTCTTGTTATTTCGGGCTCTGGGAAACAACCCTTGATTGCCTAATGCAGATTTCTATAACTATACCCCAACCACCATATTAATGATAAATATAATGGCACGTTTATGACTCAATATATAGAATTTCAAGTAAAAATAAAGGAAACAAGGGCGAAGAAAAAACAGTTTACCTCGCATTATCATTTCAGTATCATCAAGGATTCCGCTCCTTGAAGGTCAAGTAGGGCTAAACACCAAATCCCCAGCTGCGTCTGACTTACCCACCATCAACTGCCCAAACCCGTAACCAACCTAGCTAATAAACGCGCGGCATCGCAGAAGGCTTTAAATTTAGATTTAAAAGAAAAAAAAAAGAAAATGGATATCTAAATGTGGTCATATATAATGTACAGTACATGTGCAAGTACCAATGAAGAAAATTAGATAAAACAAGACAACGCAAAACCAAACATGTAAAAAGCCATCCCTAGCCTATGGGATATATGTAAATGACATCATTCAATAAGGGGGGAAAAAAATTCTAAGAAAACCAAAGCGAATCTGACAAAATCTTTATTTCAATAATACTCCTCCAGATCTCCAAAGGATCCTAGCTTGTCGTTCTCACACTTAAACTCCGGCTCGTATGCCTTTTTCGGTAGAATCCCCGCGTCGAGTCCCTTCTTATAGCTCCACTGAGCCGCAGACTCCGTCTGCCATGTCCAATAAAACCACCCGTACCCCTTCTCAAACGCATACATCTGCGCTTCAGCATACATCTGCAAATATTTTTTATATGAGTCAGAATAATGGGACGGGTCTGCATTGGCTTGGTCACAGGAACAGGGCGGGCCGTTGGCAGCGGGATCACCTTGCGGCCACTGCGTTGGACAATGCGCCTGCAAGACTTGGTCTTTAGCTTGCGGATTGTCCATGGTACCGAGCCAACGACTGCCGACATTGACGTTGTTGAGATATTTGGCGCAATCGGTATCAGCTTGGGACCATTCTCCGCAGATTGTGGGCCCCCAGCTATGGAATTGGAGGAGAGTTAGCTAGCAATTCTTCATGAGCGGGGATGGGAATCTGATAAAATGAGAAATATAGGTAAAAGCTTACCCGGTACCCTTTGTGTTCGATTTTGTAATCAGATTGACCCAAGCTTCACACACAAAATCCAACTTCTTGCGATGTGGTAGCCCAACCTGACCCGTATTGAAAACTGTATACTGATGCGTATCCAGCAGTAGATTATCATCTACATCCTGCATTATCGTTTTCCACTTCTCTAGATTGAGAAACCCATCTCCAAACGCAATCTTCGCATCTTTCAAACCGCTCTCCCTAATTATTGAAATAGCCTTTGTATTCCAATTAATAACAGCTTCAATATCAAGCTTTAGCATCATCGGCTCGTTCGCGAGACCATATATGGTAACCACATTTTTATACCGTTCCTGCGCGAAGAATGTAGCCAACTGTTTGTGGGTTTCGAGCGAACGGTCGCCGTTCTTGGTCCCGTCATCGCCTTCGAGCCAACCGATTGAGCCCTGACGGCCGCTGTGGTTCCACCCGTTCTGACTGCCTTGAACACCATGCAGATCAAGGTTGACGCGCAGTCCGTACTTCCTACAGTACTCAATAGCCCGGAGAAGGTAGCGCCAGCCAATCCTTTCGACGTAAGGATCGTCATCGTAGGTTTTGACGAGCCAGTAGGAGTAGGGGATGCGTACATGATCGAGTCCAGCATCTCGGATCTCCCGAAATGACTGTTCATTTATGAAGGTTGCGTAGTGCTTTTCTATATACTGAGCCGCATTGGGCGCAAGCTTTTTACTGAGTGTGTATTCGTCAACGACGTTGTCTCGGAAATTATAACTGCTGAAAAAAGAGGGGGTGATGAAGGGCTCTAGAGAGAGCCAGCCGCCTACGTTGACGCCCCTGATCGGCTGTTTGCCGTACGGGAACTTCTTGTTCAGTGGAGGGACATTCTTGTTTGCTTGGGCGGAGTCGTCCCACGTTGAGTTCAGCCCCATGATAGGGAGGCCGCCAACTGTTTCATCAGTGTATGTGACATTCATGTCCGCTGTGTCATACCAAGTACGGGGGTCAAAGTATGTTTTCTTCGCGCTCTCCTGCAATAATCAACTATCAGCATCACACCATGTTCCCGCATGCGATTAGAACAGCGTGAAAAAGCTGCATCTTACCGGGAGAGTATTTGGGTCAAAGTTCCCCAACTCCGTTCTTGGCGGTGGTCCTTGGGATGCTGGATCACTCGGACCATCCCCAGAGTCACCACTGGCGCCTTGGTCACCTTTCTTGTTCTTCGACAGCACAGCGGCAACGGGGATGATAATGATTAGTAGTAGTGCCAGCACTCCAGCAGTGACGTATAACTTTTTCTTCTTGCTCCAACTGGCAAACCATCCTCCTCCCTTATCATCATCTCCTCCGCCTCCGCCTGAGGCCCCTTTTCTTCCTTTCTCATCCTTCCAAACTCCCCACCCGCCGCCTCCTCTTGTCTTCAACTCTGGACTCCTCCCTTCCTCTAGAAAAGCACCAGAAACCAACCTCCTCCCCGCCCATCCCTTATTCTTGGCACCCTTTTGAACGGGAATACGTCTCTCCTTCTCCCTAGCCTCCTCTCTCTTTCTCCTCTTCCTCTCCTTCTCCAGTAAAGCTTTCTCATCCTTCGCAGCCTTGGCCTTCTCCACAGCCTCAGCTTTCATTTGCACCGCGTTCAACTTTGCCAACGCATCCACGCTGAGCAGCTGTGTCGCGCTATTCGCAGAATCAGTACTGGCATGCTTACTTTGCTTATTCCACGCGCCACTTTCTCTTGGAAGATATTTCTCTTTTTCCTTCCTCCTCCTCTTATCTCGCTCTCGGTCTGTACCAAATCCACCGCGAACATCATGCTCCTCGTCATCATCGTTTAAACCCTTGCGCCTTCGATCCCTCAGGCGACCCTTCCTCGGGCTTTCCTCATCAGCCATACTATCCCTTCGCCGCCTCCCCTCGCGATCCCGCTCGCGATCTCTCTTCTTAATGGGTGATGTAGCAGGCGATTCTTTAGATTTATATCTCGAATCCCTGATTCCCGTATTGTGTGTATTCTCGACCGTTCGACTTCTGCTCCGCCGCCTCTCGACGCGGACGGGGCTGGGTCTGACATGGGCGGGGCGCGAAACGTTCGGTCGCGAGTCGACGACTATGACTGCTGATTCTGAATCATCACCATCGTCGTCGTCGGAATCGTAGCTACGGCCCTGGCGACGCGTGCGTTGTTGAGGCTGCTGTGGACGATGCGATGGGTTCAGTTGCGTTCGACGAGCTGGTGAGGGCCGAGCTTGCGGGTGGGAGGAGGAATTTCGACGGGAATGTCGGCTCCGTCTTCGATCGTTGAAGACAGCATCGTCATCGCCATCGTCACTATCTAGGATATCATTCCCGTAGTCATCGTAGGTATGAGAGGTATATTCGTGTCGATCGTGCGTATTTGCTTGCTCGTAGTGGTATTGTCTCCGATCACGGTCTCGAGAGCGGTATTCACCCCGCTCTCGTTCGCGCGAGTGATGCGGCATGCATGCGACTTCCGCTGCTGCTGCTGCTGCTGACTTCCGTATTTAAATCTATATTTTATGCCTGACTTTCACAACGGTCAGTAAGTGCTTGAATACGTAAAAATGAAATGGGATGTCTGTGCCTTTCGCAGACTTCAATTGCAACAACCCACGCGCACACAGACACACACAAGATAGCCTTGATATCCTCCACCAGAAGTAACAACTTACGTTCCAAAATCCACCATCCCAAACGCACACGAAGAACGTGGGCAATGCGCCTCTGCGCTGCGTAAACAACAGACAAAGTTTCAATGAACAGTCGTCCGTCCCCGTTTTTCCAACTTGGTCTAACCCAACCCAACCAAAACACAATGCACAACCCCACAGCCCTTTTATTTGACCCAGCGACCACAATCAACTTGGCCTAATTCAATATCCTCGACAGTGGAGCGGGGTGTTCGCAGAGGCGTTTGTCGTAGTTCGCGACGTGTAGGTGGTGGACCAATTATTCGTGATTCTCCGCAAGAAGCCTGCGAAGCCAGCGGAGGAGCAGATACGTATAGTGTTCGGATGGAGATAGGTAGCCGAATAAACCCGCGACGTAATTGATATCTACGAATCTCTGGTTTTGTTTGGTGTTAGCAAAAGGATATGCCGCTACGCGGTTGGGTCTAGCATAACGAATTGAGAGGCCAAATAACTCGGACAGCAGGGACACGACACATCTAAAGCTCGAGAGGAAAATTGCAATGAAAGATTTTAAATAGAAGGAAAACAACCGAGTGAAAAGAAGAAGGTATGAATTTCGCTTCAATTCCAAAAATATATATTTATCTTGCGTCGAGAAATCCTGGTTTTCAAATGCCAAGTTGCACGGCGCCAGCGAGATGGGGTTGATATCTCGCCAGTCTGGCCGGCTCCGACACTACACCTCGGCCGAGTTACACTCCAGACGAAACGTTATCCATGTTTGGTAGTATAAATTGGGTATAGCTAAAATTTCCCCTTATAATCCTACCATGTCACAGAAGACACTTGGACTCTCCTCAGTTTTGCGTTTGTTGCGCCTGTATTCAACTATCAAACATCGAGCGAGTTAGTTGAAAATGACTTGGCGTGGTTGCCACAGCAACAGAGCATTTGAGATATCCAGAGGTGCGCCAGCAATGGGTCAGGAACCGGAACGGAACCAGACTATGGAGAACTCAAACGGACATTGATCCGTATTTTGTTGAATTATGAAGGAACAGTAAATGACGAGAAGCCTACTTCCATTGCGATACAAAAATTGGAGTGTTAATCACCCGCCGGCTTTCGCTGAGCGACAACACTGCGGTACTGCGGAAGTGGAAGTATAAAATCGACAAAAACCCCCCTTGCTTGCCTTTAGCATTCTATGATTGAGTATAGGCATCTAAACCTTAAATCGGGTAGGCTGACAAGGCGTAAACTAGATTAAAAGTCTTCCATGGGAATGAACATGGTTGAATGAAACAACGGAAGCAAGTGCATAGGCACTGTGCCTCCCTAGAAAATCGTGTCTATTGAGTGTAGGACAAGTGAAATCCTTCTCTCAGTTATTAAAAGCGGGACGCGAATGACACACTATAAAAGTTTAATGTTTTTCTTTGAACGTATAAAGAATAAAACATGCAAGGAACTAATAATCGAGCGAAAGCAGTTGTAGGAGAGGGGATCAAACCAAAACAACAACCAAAACTCGAAGACTAAAAAAAGGAAATTCTGCGCGCGCACACACCATCCAACAAATCAAAAATGATCGCAATTACAGGCAGGATGTAGAAATCGGGTAGGTAATGCAGTTTATGTAAAACGGGGAAGAGAACAAGAGTCTCGGGACAGAAAACCACCAAAATGGACAGTCATCATACAAATAATAGTGACAAAAACAGGAAATGGTATTGTCAATAGAAAAAAAGATAGCTTCCAACATCATTAGACAGAATAGAAAAAAAATTAAAAGTAAAATATGAAACGTGCATAAAGTAGAAGATGAATTAAGAAATAAACAGTTGGGGGCCAGCAAATGCATCTAGAAAAAGAAACATAGCAACAGAGATGGTCGTAGGCAGCGGGAAAAGCGGGACCTTTTCCATCACCAGTAACGAATGTTCGGTTACTGCTGATTTGCGATGGTTCTTTCCGTTTCGTTTTATCATTATTATAATTGCCCCATGACCACGCAGAGGGCGAAGCCTTCATATTCAGCGTCATTGCGTTAAGCGTGGTCGTTAAAAGCATGATACGAGAAATGCGCGTGTTTTCGACGTCAAATAGGCCACATGGCTAGGTTGATCTTCAGGATAACATCCAATGCCCATGTGTTTCAAAGCACCTTATTATCGGGTCAGTATGAGAGCACCGTTTCCATTTTCGGGATCGGAATTTGGCGAGGAGAATCAAAATCTGAAGTCTTTGCGGCCGAGCCTGTTGAACTCCTGAGTGGTCATACACACCACCATTCACACCTCTAAATGCATCGCCATGAAAAACATGATATGAATTGAACAAGAATATGGGCGACGCAGCACCCGGTCCGCATCTTCCAATGAGATGTCCGAGGGCAAACAACGCTGTCTTTTAAACACAACTGACCAAAACTGATCAACTCCATTTCCCACGCAACAGCATAATCCCATGATATTCATGCTATGAGATTTTCCCGTTATGGTCACTCCATTAAGCATCAACTACTAATGATCTGCCTCGCACCCTCTTTACCAAGCACACCAGTTTCCGTCGGCTTAGGGCTGCGGTCACGACCCTTCTTGCGACTGAGAAACGAAAGCATTCCACTATTGGATCCAGATGCATTCCGGGCTTTATTTTCTCCATCATATCCATCCGGCAATGCTGAGCTGTGGTCTGCAAGGTTACTCCAGCTTCCTGTCTCCTCCAGTACCATTTGTACGCCGCCTCCTTTGCTCATGTTGCGAGTAGCGCCACGCGGGCGTTGAGGCCCGGGAGGTGGTGGTGGACGGTACGGTTGGGAATGTGGAAGAGTTGTGGGGGCAGGCTGTGACTGTCGGTGAGGAGAACCAGGTCGTTCTCCACTCTGATGTCTACTCGTTTCGTATGGGTAGCGATCGGTTTCGGAAAGGGAAGGAGGAGTGTTGGAAGCGTTTGAATGACTGAGAGACCTTTCTGTGTGCAGTGAAGGCGAGCCATTTACTGAGCGGGGCTGGGAAGGATGTCGTGTGTGTGACCGGCTAGTAGTGGTGGGAAGGCAGTCCTCGGGGTTACTGAGGGTAAAATGAGTTCAAGCCAGGCAATATAGGGAAATGGGGAAAGGTGGGAAATCTTACCTAGACGCGGCTATTGCAGCTGCGGCGGTGCTATTGGGGTTGTTAATAAGTTAAGCCAATCGCCAAGAGTGAGAATGACATACCCTTGATATGAGACGGTTGTGTAGTCGAAAGGTTCAAACATGGTCTCAATAACTCGATGCAGTTCGTCTTCTCGTATCTCCTTCGCTGTAGCATCGTCCTTCAACTCGGCTCTTGGTTTCTGTCGACGAGCTCGTGCTTCTAATGGTGCTTCTTCTAGGAGTAATTCTTCAAGGTCATATGTCGCATCAAAATTCGTCTTGTCACTAGAGGGTACGAATATGGGGCGAATCTCTTTGCGTTCCAAGGCGGCAAAATCAATGTCCTCAAAGAAAGGGTGGTTCTCAAAAGTCGCAAATCCGGCCGTGCCAATTCGTTTTGACCGATCTCTTTCGATAAGAGATGCCATCGCGCGTAAACAGAGCACGCTGACTGCGGGATTCGTAACGTAGTATTTTGGTTGCGCTCGCCGAATATTTTCCGATAATGCGTCATGGTTTCGTCCGTCGAATGGGCGCTGGCAACCCGTTAGTCAAGCGTAACCCGGTACTAGATATCAAACGATCATCTAACCTTATTGTAAATGCATTCGTAAAAGGTGACACCCAGAGACCACCAGTCGACTTCATTCAGATATCCGGTCCCATCGAAAATTTCTGGTGCCAGGTATGCTAGCGTGCCCGATTTGCTGGTAAGCTGTTTTGATGGTTTAAAGTCCGAAGCGACATTCTAACTGACTATTAGATCTAACTCCGGGTTTCTGCGGCGCACGAATACTACTCACAAAATCCGCCAAATGAACATGGCCTTCAGAATCCAGCAGAACGTTATCCGGTTTGAGATCTCGGTGGATTATGCCTTGAGAATGTATGTACCTCAGGGCGCACGCCAACTCAGCGACCCAAAATCGCACAGCATCTTCCGTGAAAGCTTTCCTAGATATATGAAATCGTAAATCGCCGCCATTCATTAGGTCTACCACAATGTATCTGTATAATTATTAGAATATATTTTCGCTAGGCAACGGTGGCATAGTCGATAGAATTGGACGACCCACATGTACTCAATATCCTGGAATGAATATCTCAAGTTGCAAAGGAAGGGATGGTTCAAATGCTCCAGCATTCGTCTCTCTCGTATGATATTTCGAACGCTCTCGGATCGGACAACTGAGAGAGGATGTCAGAATACATATCAGCGTTGCAAACAGGTCGGGTATTGGAAACACTCAAAGGCGCTCATTTGCAGAGAGAAAGAAACATACCTTCATCTTTCCGGATGTATTTCAGAGCGAACGTCAAACCAGTATCCTTGCGTTCAACAATCCGTACTTTCCCAAACGCACCCTTTCCCACGACACGCAGCAGACGGAAGTGGTTCAGGTTGACTGAATAGCGGTGTCAATAAGTGGGTTCCTCTTCAAATGCACCAAACCGAGGTGGTTGAATAGAGAATGAACAGTGGGTGGGGCAAACGAACCTGCATCGGAAGAGGACGCCTGCTTGCCCTGTGAATTACCCATTGTGTCCCCGACAACTGCCTAAGTTTTAATATCCAAATTGAAGCTTATTGTTGATCCTGCATTGCTAGGGGTAACGGAAATTCTAGCGTTTGAATGGGTGACGCAGATTTGGCGAATGGAAGAGCAAAATTCCCATTAACTGGGAAGGAAGAGCTGGAGGATATCACAGAATGAGCAAGTGAACACAAGAAACTACTACAAGGGCATTTGCTTGCTGTTAGTAGAATGAAACGGGCAATCCATGGACGATTAGGGCGTGTCCATTCACGGAAAACGGTATACTCAAGAAGAGAAACTGAATGCGCTCCGTTGGAGACGTCAGGGGCGCACTCCCGTCAGGAGCAAGACCCTGTTTATTCAACCACGGGGCATAAAACAAAAATAGGGAACTCGAGAAAAAGAAAGATCGCAAAGGGCAATAGCTCAAGTTGTTCTCCTCCGCTGTGCAGAATATGGGGAGTGCGGGAAGGGGAGAATGATGCAAGTGCAAAAGTCCAGGTTCAGAGAGGGCGACAAAGTCTTGGAGCAAGGAGATGTGGGATGTGCTGACCTGCGGCCACGAAGGCAAGGAACGAGAAGCCAAGGAACCGGCTCTCTTTAGAATCTGAGGTTAGGGGCGGTCCAGGGTTCTTTGGCTTGTCAATTGAGCTCGATTGACTTGACTAAACCCTGGCAACAGCGGATGGGGGTTCAAGGAAGAGAAGATGAAGGACACAAGCCCACACAGCTCTCTCTGACCAGAAAGATGTGGGATACACCACGACAGAAAGCAAGGAGTTGGCTGGCAGAAGAAGGATGGTGTTCTCGAAGCCAGCGGAAGAAGGTTAATAAAGAGGATGGCGATGGAGGTGAAGATATGCTGAAGAACACCGCTAGTAATCCAGAGTAAGAAACAGACCCTCTTGTTCAGCCATATTTTTTCGGATTTTATTTCACTCAGTAGCCATCAATCTGGAAAAAGGAAATTTAAAATTATACATTAAAAGTGGATTGACTGGATACCTGCATGTGTCGCCATGCATGATTATTTTATTTTTTAAAAAATGTTTTATTTTATTTTTGGGGGGCTTCCCAAACCCAAAAATTTGCATGCTTGCGGGGGTTGGATGTATCTATGGTATCTATCGTACCGACTTGTACGGAACCGTATCCTGGCATTCTCCGCTCCCATTCCGCTCTGTTTTCGGTTTCCCGCTGTATCAGCCGCCCCTGCTGCTGCTTTATCGCTCCCATTGTCCGTCATCATCGTCACCATCGTCATCATCACAACCACCACTACCATCGCACCACCATCGCGTCTCCTTACAATATCTCGTCCTCGTGTGAAAATGCATCGTGGGCACACCTTGACGCATCTGGGCTGCCAGAACCGAAAACGCCCGCTCCCAATCAAGCCTGCAGCAAACTTGCATGGCATCGTTCCTCGTGGGCGCCACGTTTTGAACTGCTAAGGCCAGCCCCAGCCCGAATTGCTTCAAGCCACGGGTAGCCCAATCATCGCCTCTGCTTCCGTGCTAGAACTGCCCCAATTGCTGAAACCGGCCAATTAGCCCGTATCGAGGTACTGACCCCCGCCTATCAATCGGACTCAAAGCACGCTTGGGCCTCCCGAACTCCGGGTTACGCCAGCCAAAAATCGAGAGGATAGAAGAAAAGAATTGGAAAATCCTTCCAGAGAAAGAAAGAAAAGGTTGTGGCAACGGTTTGGCTTGATGATTCTGGCTATCGAAGCCAGAGCGAAAAGGTAAGAAAATTTGAGGAGAATCTCGGCTCCTTGGAGAAAACTCTATTTGTTCGGCATTTTCACATTCAGCCCAAGATTCCTCAAAATACACTAAGAAAGCACCCGCTAATCCAACAAGAGCCCATCGTTAGCGAGGATGGCTCCTAGCATACCAACATTCTTTGATGCGCCAGTGATCCTGATGTGCTCCATACTTGGTTGTCTGGCCCCATTCTGTGCAGAGTCTGATGGTAGCCGGCCAAAACTGTCGACAGGATCCATAACTTCGAGAAGCAGCTCGATTTCGAAAACCTCTTAATATTAAGAGTGAAACCAGCCAGTCCTGACTGTTGAGTGATAAATTATACGTCACATTCAACCAACCCCATGTCAAGCTTTCGTTTTGCCTCGTTTCTTCTTGTCTTGATCGGCAAGGCTAACTTTATCCGCGCATACAGCCAACCCCAAACAAAACTCTTATGATTGGCATGGCGGTGTGTGCCAAGGAAATTTTCATAAGGGGAACTGAAGATTTTGTTTCAAGAATCAGGCACACCTGTGTCCTCGGAGACGGTTGAGGGTCTTCGCAAAAATGCTTGAATATTTCCATCCAACTGTACTTATATTTACAACATCTAATAGGACCCCTAGAGTGATGTTTTCAAGTTTATTACATTCTCACTGCAGCAGCCCAACACTGCTCCACTCGGACCCAGATGATGGAGCTTTGCATCCCAGTCCAAGGGAGGTCTTGACCTAGCCTGTCACAAAACTTACTAGCGCCGAAGGCTCATGATCCAAGTTTGGCCGACTCACCGGTTTTTCAAGGACGGAACCTTTGGCCGGTGAACACGACGAATCAACCATGATCCCAAAAGGAAACTCCAGGTAGGGCCAATTCGTCGAGGATTGGAGGTTAATCTTGAAAAAGTTTTGCTGTCTGTCGTCTCTGAGCAGCTGGGAGCGGACGTCACTTGGAGCGGCCGAATGACATTTATGGCTGAAGCCAGTGGAGGCAACGCCTGTTCCATGAGGGATTTTTATTCCGGTGATTTTTAAGAAACTTGCTTGAACCCAGCTTCTCAGGCAAACAAACACTACCGATTGAGATAATCAGGAGATATGCATGACAAGAGAAGTCCACGTTGGATCAAACACGGATACCTAAAATGGGTTTTTATGTCACCGTCACGAAAAGCGGAAGGGAAAAAGAATACCAGAACTAGCCAGGTACCACCACAAGCGGCAAGGCTTTGTTCCCAAAGCTCAGCTGTGTCATGCACGCTCAACCATGGAAAGGGAAGGGCGAACCAAAAAGGAACAAACGACAGAAACACAACACGTGTGTGTAGTGCCATGCTACATTTTTGCTTATCTTTCCAGCCTGGTTTTCAACAAAAATTGCCTTTGACAGTTTGGTTTGCCAGCTCCTTGACCCGATTGAGGGTCCTAAGCTCCAAGCCACCACGTGGGAATTCCTTCTTGGAAGATTTTCGTTTCTGTCGCTTTCCGTTACACCAGGGCTTGAGATAGGGGACATCTGTTTTTATTTTGGTCACTCCCCTTGTTCCTTCCTGGGTTGGCTTCCTATTTCACGGTGCTCATGATTGACTCCTTCAAAAATCTTTCAACATGTTTTCGTTGTAGAGGTGTTTGTCCATTGTCCAAGTTCACATTTGTCAGCAAGACAACTCGAACCGGCCCGTGAACGTCATGGAAGGATCCTAGCTATTATTATTCCTGTGGGATTTCCATAGAGACGTTCGAAAGGCAGACATCTCTTTCGCGAGAATCCATGCAAATATCTGCAACTCACTCCGACGATTTAAACGCAACATCGCCTGTGTAGGTAACATACAAGCAGCCCGAACGCAGGGGCAGAAAATTGTGTCTTGACTGTTCCTGATCCCTAGTAACACCAGGTCCTGTATCATTGCTTCATTATGTTACCCAGCCAGCCAGCTCTAGTACCCACCATTGGATCTCGAGTCCCAAAATACCCCACACCAATACAGTAACTCAATCCATTGGGTTCATGGACACGTGCCATCCCCAAGCACCACCAACCGTGAACCTCAGGCAGATAACCTGTGCCTATATTGCATGGGATACCTAATTCCATGTAGTCGACAGCACTCTCTCTAATGAAGAACACATAAGTTGTTTTCCTTTAAGGTACGGTGAACAAGGACGCAAACAGTTGGAAATAGAAGGAATTTTTAGAATCTAGAACCAGCGGGCCTCTCTACCATTCCTTGAGCGGATGCTAGGTAGGTAGACTGTTAGCCCTCTTGCAATCATAAAAACATGACCACCAACACCGCGTGTGTGCACGCGACAGGCACCCTTGCCACTACGCTGTGACACCTACCTTGTTGGCTGAAGAGAGTCCGTTTCAGTTTAGTGGCACAGGTACAAGGTAACAAGCGGTACGGGATACAGACAAGACCCATGTGTGAGGGAGGACGGAGATTGGGAAGTTTGCGGGAGTTTTTTTTTTTTTTTTTTTTTTTTTTCCATTTGTTTGTAACATGACATGACTACCATTATCCCCCTATTTATGTATTGCGGCGAACTTTGAATAGGATATATGTAGGTAATGGTAGATGCACGTACGCTCTTTATGCAAATATTATATTATTATTGAAGAGCTGCCCAGAGCTCCAAAGAAACGGGAGCGGGATTATATAAAGCTATCTTTAAATCTCACTCAGGGGTCGTTACATATTCTGCGGTGCAATGATCATCATCAGAGGTGTGGCGGAAAGCAAATAATCATAATATACGCCCTGTCAATTCAAATTTCATATCTCAATCATCACGTCGTAAGTAACAATAAGAATAATAAATAAATAACCACTTAGACATTGCCCCTCTGTGACACATACTCGATCAAGTAATATATATATTTTTTTAAATTTATCCCTCCGCCGCCATGTGGGCCGCACACCTGTGCGACATGAGCGGAAATTGTTGGTTATATGCAGGCAAGGGATGGGAAACTGCAGAGTTGGACAAAAAAAGTGGGGGAATAGTCTAAATTCTAGAAAAATTCGAAGCTCAAAATAAGAAAAATAAAAAGAAAAAAAATTACCGCTGTTTGAAGTCTCTATTGGGCTTCGCTCCCCTACTCAACAAGCCATATCTAAAAAACCATAACCAATGCAAATCGCACTGGTTGTCACGAACATGAGTAATGGAGAGGAAAGAGATCTCCCGAAATATTACCGGCTCCTCCAAGATGCAAACTCACGGAGATTTTGGTATCTAACTACCCTCACCACCTCCGTCCATAAACAGAGCTCTCAGGCGTGGGCCGCCGACTCCCAATCTTACTCTGCATAACCGGTGGCGTCGCTCTTCGACCTTGCTGAGATGTGGACATACCATAATCCTGCCGGTCGTCGTCATCTCTCGAATCCAGCAATCTCGTCCTTCCCGTAAGATCCAGCTTATCCTCATCGCCATTGTATATCATGCTAGCTTCATGACTGAAGAGTGCCATCATGTCCTTCATGGTGAGTTTGGCCGCGGAGGCTTTGCCCTCAATCGTAGCGTTGGCGAGTTCGCGTTTGCGCTCTTGAAGGTCGACGATACGCTCTTCTACGGTGTTCTTTATTGTCAGTTTGTATATCTTCACGTCGACGGTTTGGTTAAGGCGATGGACACGGTCAATGGCTTGTTCTTCGACGAACTGTGGCGTTTGATTACATGTTAGCTCGGATTTTTGACTTTGAAATTTCGAATAGAAAATAGTTTGAGAGGATGCGGAGGAATGCCATACCGGATTCCAGAATGGTTCCAAAATGACAACTCTGCTCGCAGCGGTTAGATTCAATCCGAGGGAACCAGCACGTAAACTGCAGAGAAGGACCCTAGTCTTCGGAGAATTGCGTAGTTTATCAAGACTGATTTCTCGCAAGTCGTTTCTCATCGCACCATCATAGCGTACATAACCAATATGTGAATCCTTCAAGAAAGGTTCGATTTTGTTTAGCATGGAGGTGAAGAAAGAGAAAACGATGAATTTGTAGTCGCCAGACTCTGCTTTTAGGATCTTCATAAGATATCTAATCTTTGTCGAAGCAAGATGCTCTGGAGTTTCTGGATCATCATCACCTTCATCGTCATCAGTCTTGTCCTCATCCTCGTCGGAATCGAGGTTGATAACTTCTGTTGCCTTGCCTGACCGCTTCCTGGTCCCATCGCCCTCATCTTCGTCAGTTTCGGAATCGTCAGAACCTAGCCAATCTCCGCCACCTTCAGCGTCTTCGTCATCAGTCCCACCAGCCTCCCCAAGATTTTCAACTCGTTGATGAGCTGGAACAAGCCATTCTCCGTCATCATCCTCATCGTCGCTATCGACAATAAGCCGCTGTTTCTGCAATCGAGCTCGACGGGCGTCGGAAATACCAGTGGATGAATTTTGATACGTGGATTTTTCTTGTTTCCTTTTCGCTTTTCGCTTTTCATCCTTCGTCCTTTTCTTCGCTTTCTTATCGCCTTTCTTGCGGGGGCTAACGACTTGCGTCTGTAGGTCAGCCTCGCATTCCGCGCATCTGCTAGCATCACTAATAGCTTCCTTAGAACTCAGCTCTGCCTGGCAAACGTCACATAGTTTAGTCACAACGCTTAGCCCACCCATAAGGCTAGCGATGTTATCGACATCTTCCTCCCCTTTAGGTGTTTTAGGCTGGCTGTTGCCTCCAAAATTATTCATCAATACATCTTTGTCCTGAGCAAGGTCACTCTTCACAAGATCGGGATGGTTGCAAGCCTGGCGGAGACGAAGCAGGAGAACCAGGGCACTTGCATAGTTTATATTGTCATCGCCAATCATTCGTTCCAGGGTCTTATCAGTCCGCTGTTCTAGACGTTTGTAAAACGCTCGTTCCGCAGGGGTAAAATCCGCTTCGATTTTCAGCACCTCGCGATTGGTGATTCTAAATCCGGGTGACGATTCCTTGTTTTCTCCTTTGTTACCAGCGTTCCCCTGACCCAATGCACCATCCAACTTCAAGACATCTTTCGTTCGACGCTTCATAAAGGCTTTAAGGTAGACTTGTAATCTTCGGATAGCTAAGCCGCCCCTCCCATTGTTTAGTGGTTTGGTAATCTGTTCCCGCCATGCAGCTAGATCGTTGTATGGTTTTATGCGAAGGAAATTGATCAAGCTCTGTAGCTCATCGAGATTATTCTGCATCGGCGTACCAGTGAGACACCACCTATATTCAGACTTCAGTGCGCAGGCAGCCTGGGTTGCTTTAGCATTGCGATTTTTGATGGTGTGGGCTTCATCAAGAATGATTCTGTACCAATGGTTGGCGAAACATCCTGTGGGTTTCTTTTCGGAGGCTGCATGCTCAGAACTAAGGGTGCCATAAGTAGTAATCACAACATCGAATTGAGATAGGGTATCTGCATGTTTGGTTCGCTGTGTTCCATGGTATATGCAGACACGCAGCCGGTGCGAAGCTTCAACCTTGCTTCCGATTTCAGATTCCCATTGTTTAATGAGAGCAAGAGGTGCAACCACAAGAGTCCCTTTCCCAACTTCAGGCGGTATATCCTTTTGCTTTTTTCCTTTGTCCTCAGCAGCCGTTTCCTTTTCTTTTGTGTGACGGGGGTTCGTAAGCATCAGTGCAATTGTCTGAATAGTTTTGCCCAGGCCCATATCGTCAGCCAGAATTCCACCTTTAGGAATAACACCTCGTGTCTTTTTCACCCCAGACTCCTTGTCTCTCATCCATTCAACGCCTTCCCGTTGATGAGGAAGGAGTTTGATCTTCAATCCCTCAACGGTGCCATCATCTTCTTCCTCCTCCTCCTCTTCTTCCTCCTCATCTCCAGCGTCCCCACCAACATCAACTTTCTGAAGCTTGCTAGCCAACTCATTGACCTCGTCCTCTATTTTCTTTCGACGCTGTCTCGTCCGAGGTTTATCATCATCATCCTCAAAAGCGCCCTCCAACAAAGCCTTGATATTCTCCGTTGCCTTCGCTGCATCAACATAGCTATACGTGTCCATAGTGCCCAAAAATTCTTCTTCATGATGTTGGCCGTTTATTGCTGTGCCAGTAAGGTCGATGAAATTCTGCAGGTTGCTTGAGGCTTTTGACATCTTTGGCTTTGTTTGAGAAGCGAATAATGGGATGGGAGCCGGCTGCGTCGTTCTGTTGATATTTGACGGCCTAACTATCTTGTATGCGCTGTCGTTGTCTAATAGCCCCGGTCTAAAATTGTTATAGCCGGATGGCTTTACAGGTTGCAAGGGGTCGAACCCTGTATATTCCTGACCCAGGAAAGACGCACTGCTTCCATTCTTTAGAGCAGCGGTTGGCGGTTGATGATGTTCTGGGCGTGGTTTGTTGGCCTTTGGAATGATGAACGGGTTGCCCTTGCTCTGATGCAATGGGCCTAGAGAAGCTGGTTGCCCAAATCCTGGTTGTGAGGATTGTCTATTCTGGGATTTGTCATTCTTCCCTGTTGGAGGCTGGGAGGTCTGCGGAGGCTCTCGTTCCTTCACCATTGTACCAGATTCCTAAATCCCAGATCCTACTTGCGCTTGGATCTTCTGGCGATAAGGGCCCATCAATTCTCACTTATCCCGCCAATATTCTATGTTGGCTGTAAAGTAATACCCTTCAACAAAATGAATCCAAACGGGTTTGATCGGTCGCTTGGGTTGTATTGGAAAATATTTTCCTGGAACCAGACAAAAAGGTCTATTAGTCTCTTATATTCATCGAAGATAAGCAAGCGCATATCTCCCTTGAGTCTGCGATTCGCTAGTGGAAAATGTCTATCCGGAGGACCCACCTGAAAAGCAGAGTAGGAACTGACAACAAACCCTACTTGTCAAGCGTTTTCCGTAACAATCACAAATTCCCAATGACAAACGACTTTCAATCCGTAAGTAGAATAAATAATGGAAGATCGAGGAAAACAGGTGCACGTTGACATCGTAGGTGTGTCGTCTCGCATCCCCTTAGTGTATGAGGTCAGTGTTTTTCCTGCTAAAGTTGGATGGCATGGCAACCAAGGGGCTTAGTCATATGCCAAGCCGGGGCCCTTCGAGCTGTACTCAATCCGGACCAATCAAATTGCAGGTAGATGGTGGAACTCCCAGCGGAAATATTGGCAATCTTCTGTGCTAGGGTGGATATTTCCCTCTAGAACGTTGAAGAATAATAGACTGCAGCTCGTGGCCACCAATTGTTGAGCGCCCCAGATTTACTTTTCCTTTCCTTTTGTTCTAAATGATTAGCACATTGCTTCGATGGCTGCTCGCCATATGCCAACGCATAGAAAAGAACCCACTACAATCCCTATCGAATGTATATATCCCTCTAATTCGCCAAAATGCAAAGCTCGGAGGCTAAATATCCGTCCCGGAGAATAAAATGAACAATAATAACAGCACCTACCCCTGCCCATTCATTTTAACTTCATGCATTAAACATCCCCAATAACATCCCTCAAAAGCTCCGGCACAACTACGCTTGCATCCCCCTGGAAAAACCAGTCCCCAGGCAACATCCCCCCTGGAGGTATGTCCTCGATATCCATATTAACAACCGCCACACGTGCCCCCTTATCCCGTGCGTCCTCCACATACCCTGCGGCAGGGAAAACCTGCGCCGTGGTTCCGATGACAAGGATAAGATCAATCCTATCCGCATCGTCAATCCACTTCTGAACGGCATCTACTGTCTTAAGAGGGAGCGCCTCGCCAAACCATACCACACCCGGCCGGAGGATGTTTTCCTTGCATAGAGGGCATTGGGGCAGATCCGCCGACGCGACGTGCGGGATGGGTACGTTTGCGTTGGAGATATCGAGCTCTACACCCTCCTCCCCCTGTGCTGCTGCTGTTGTTCCTGCAGGTGAAGCGTGCGGCTCACTTTTCCATTGCATAGCAGCGGAGAGAGACTTAGCGGCCTCTTCACCTGTCTTGTCGTTAGCAGAGGGAACTGGTTCGGGGCCAGCTTTGGGAATACCAAGAGCTGGCACGATGGGATCGTTGTAGTCCTGCGTAGCGTAAGTGCAGAAGGGGGAGGCACACTTTACGTCGAAGAGGGAGCCATGGAGAAGGTGGAGCTGGGATTCCGGATGGCGGGCTCGCGAGGAAAGGCCTGGAGAAATTGAAATCGGGGCCAGCGTCAAAATTCACATCACTCTAACTTGGATCATATCTTGTGCGCAATGTATGCTATGTCACTTTGAAAGAAAAAAAATAACCCCTACTGGTCGTACCATCTATATTCTGGGTTAAGGTAATGAAGTGCGGGTTCTTTCTTGCCAGCTCCGCGAGGGCGAAATGCGCTCTATTCGGGTTCGCTTTCATAGCCATATGCCGTCTATAGCTGTAAAATTGCCAAACAAAGCCTGGATTCGCCTCGAAAGCCTCTGGGGTCGCGAGAGACGTCGCAGGATACGACCGCCATACGCCCCCGGCGCCGCGGAATGTTGGGAGCCCTGATGCCGCCGAGAGGCCGGCTCCAAGAAGTGCCATCACATTTTTAGAGCCTTGAAGGTACTCCGAAAAAGCTCGTCTCTCGGGCTCTGACAGAATCGAGGGACGCATCGCGGATGATGTCATGGCCTGTTGGGACTTTTACAAAGGATGTTCGAGGGGCGGAATGCGTGGTTTGGCGTGGGATACCTGCCCCGCGCCTTTTAAACAGTCAGAGCTTCCGCCAGTTAGACGTGACATATAAATTTCCTTTGCTACAACAGACTTAGTGAAGGCAGCGAATAAATAGGATATTTAACGAACGAACGCGCTAAAGCTTAAATAATTTACTTGACATAGGCGAACAACCCTTAAGGATTGATCCTCTGGGTCCACGTTATCTGGTCCCATTAACCCGCCCGATACGCTTATCCTTTATCCAGCTGGTCGCTAACGGCGAAAGCTTGAAGCCTTTGAGAATTTGGGCTTTTACACCTATTTCACATGTAAGCCATTGCAAGAATTATGTATTCTAACGCTTCGTACGATGGACGAAGAGATATTTCTATCAATTACTGTTGAAGTATATACATACTAGGATACAGCAGGCGCAAGCCTGCCAATTCATCTATATTCCACCCTTTCCATAGTTACACAAGCTTGATGTAAACTCTCATCACGATTAATTGATAAAAATGAAAAAAGAAAAGAAAATGAAAGAAAATACAATAGAATAAAATAAAATAAAAAATGAAGAATATGAAACCGACATCAATGTTGCTCTTCTTTTGGCAACCCGACCACCGCCGCGCCGTGAGCATACGCCTTATTCCTCTCATTGACCCTGTCAATAAACCCCCTGATATGCTCCGGTACCTCTTTAACCTCATTCTCCGGCGCGGGAATTGGTTCTCCCATTACCTGCCAAACAGGTACCACCCCCGTCCACACCTTGCTCGTAAGCTCTTTATTCTCGCGGTCGTACCTCTCGTCCGACACGCTGCCATCCCTAATCTTCCCACTGCCATCCACAATCCTCACACGCAGTATCGTTGTTGACGTCATCTCCACTTTATTGGGTGGTACGCGGGTATGATCGTAGCGATCCTCCACGACACCGTTGGTGACTAGCTTCATGGCCCAGTGCTTTTCTGCCTCGTCCGTCACAACCGTCGCGTACCCATGCAGTATGGCCGAACGATAGTTGTAGCTGTGCGAGTTCGGGGTGAGGGAAAGGATGAAGCCGTCGACGTGGGCGGCGGAGATGGAGACCGGCAGCCCCTGGCTCTGGGCTTCGCCTTCGCCTTCGCCGTTGGTAACTCGAGCAAGGTTCATGATTCGTGAACTGACATACCCATGTAGATAGCAGTCTAGGGGCTCATTTATGTCCGCGGACGGATACTCGAATGAGCCCATCTGGCCAATCATGGGGAGAATCGCGGGGAACGGATCATCAGGGCCTGCAGGGAAGGAGACGTGCAGGACGGCGCACTCATTGACGATGGAGTGAATTTTCCCCAGCTCGTAGGTTCCTGTGTTTGCCGTATTAACCAATAGCCATTGGGGCGTAAAAGGGTATTTATAGGTACATTTAGGAGCTATATGGAGGGAGACCTACCCCGGTGTTTGTACCGGTTCAGGGTGCTTCTGGGGTACTTTGGGTAAACTAGTGACTTCCCCATTGTCTCGATTGATCAATCGCACAGGTTCCTTAGTGCGGCAGTGTTGCTCGCGATGTGGTATAAGATGTCCAAGTACGCATATGAAAAGATGAGAGTTGGAAGGATAAACCTTCTCACGGGGAAGGGTTATCGGCGGCTGAAAGACCTATCAAAGCTCATGCGGATACATAGTAAGATGGAAATGAATCACAGAAAAACCAGGAACGGAGGAAAACCAAGGAGAATCCCTTCTTAAATGTGTATGCTCATATGTATTTCACTCGCCCGAACACATTCTTCAGGTCGGAGGGGTGAGTATGTAAGTCCGGGATGCGATTCGATAACTGTCACCGGTGATATCCCCACCATTAACTATGCCACTTACTACTAGTACCTAGGCATGCCGTATTGCAAACTGTTGATCCTCTCGGCCGGGCCAGAATAGTAGAACGCGATGGCCTGAAGCCTTAGCTGCGCCCTCCCGCTACTAGTGGTCATTGCCAGTCCAACCTCGATGGGACAACTACAAGGACGAAGTTTCGAGTGCGCGAGAGATCGGTTTTCGGCCTGCACAGCCTATCAGAGTCGTATTCGGCGGTATGTCGAGAGCCAATTTCTAAGCACGGAAAATAACTAAGTTAGTTAGCGGGAGGATGCAGCATGATTCAGAGGTGGAAGGCATTGCTCATTGAGAACCACCAACTCACCTGTGTTGATGCTGTTTTTATGATTTACCTACTAGTACTGACACAGTAATGGGCTAAAATGATACTGTCAACCCAAAGTCATCAAGACGGCAAGAGATGGTTGCCTTAAAGGCGCGCTCTCTATCCCCGCTCCCGCTTTCCTTGGTTGTCCGGCGGTGCTGGGTTCGATTGCAAGTGCCTCTGCTCCGCCGATGGACTTTTAGTATGGCCAAGGTTCAAGCAATTGAAGAAGAGACTCTCCCATTCTACCATCAAAAGCATTACTACCCCGTCAAAATCGGGCAGGTTTTTAATAGTCGATATCGAGTAATTGCGAAACTTGGTTATGGAGCTTACTCTACTGTTTGGCTGGCGTGGGATGAGAGGTTTGGCTTTCTGCCAATGATCCATTCAAGGTTGTCGCTGACTACCAAGCACAGTGCGAAAGAATATACCTCACTGAAGGTCTCTATACAGCTTGAAGATAATGCCCAGATCTCTCCCATACTTAATGAAGTCAGCATGCTCCAACGCTTACAGTCATTCGCCGATAAGGATCACCCTGGCCTGGACTTTACGCGCCTTTCATATGACATCTTTCAGCTTGTTAGTCGGTCTGGTTGCCATTACTGCATCGCGTCTAAACCTCAAGGAAACAGTGTTCGCACATTGCAGGAGACATTTCCGAACAGAAGGTTACCGAAACTCCTGGTGAAATCCTTAATACACCGTCTGTATTTCTCAGTGAATTGGCTCCATGCAACCTGCGGCGTTGCACATACTGGTACGCCGTGGAACGTATACTTATCGTGGTGAACTTTGGTTGGGCTGCATACTCACGACGTATTAATAGACATCTTACCCCAGAACGTGTTGATGCAAATTGAAGATGACACCAGCCTTAAAGATGTTGAGGACCAGGAGTTCCAGGACCCAAGTGTTCCAATTACCAGAAATAATGGGGATGTGACTACTATTGTCTATAGGTCTCGACCTACCATGCTAGAACTCTCCGGTCACCCTATTCTTACAGATTTCGGTCAAATGCGATTGGTTGAAGGATGTGTAAATCAGGATTGGTGGATGCCGGATCTATATCGCGCTCCAGAAGTACTATTGCAGCTCCCCTGGGGTTTCCCAGTTGATATATGGTCGATTGGTGTCATGGTAAGTAGCGCATAGTCTGGTTCAAGCGCAATGTTCACTGAGGCTCTTGGAATAGACACTGGAGCTCCTCGAGGGAAAAAACCTCTTTGATCCAATAGATCATGTCCATTGTCAGTATGTACTCCCATTGGCTTTGGCACAATACATTGGATATCTCGGACCTCCCCCACTGGATATCGTCCGGCAGAGTCCACTTTTCGAAACCTACTTTGATGCAGATGGTAAGGCCTGACTGACTTTGTTCTCCTTCCTAACATGAACCTGTTGCTCACCAAAAGGGATGATAGGGAATTGGATATCCGATCTCCCAATACCAGAGACCTCTTTAGAGAGCTTTGTCACGACGATCCCACCAGGAGAAGAGAAAGACCAATTTCTCCGCTTCATTCGAAAAATTTTGACGTGGGATCAAGAGGCGAGAGCAACCTCGAACGAAATCATACTGGACGAATGGCTTACGAGGCCAGTTGAAGCAATGCTGTAGTTCTGAGAGAATCGGGAATAGAAATCTCAGAGATGGACAAACCGAGTGCTGGCGGTTATTATAGCCCTCCCGGCCCCAGAGCCCAGAGCATTTACCACTTGTTAAGTTGGACAGCGGCAACGGTTGTTGCGGGAGAGGGTCGCTGCAGATGTACTTCTACATGGCACCTTCTTGTTGACAGATCTGGCGGGGACCGGAACTTGCCAACCCACTGGTATTGACCTTGTGTCTTTCGTTGTCATTAGTAGAAAGTGCTCATGTTAAAAGTTCAATCATTGCTCCATCGCTCATTTCACGGCCTCTTTCGGCGATGGTAAGAGTATGGAGAGTTTGTTCCAAATTTAATAAGAAATGTTGTGGTTACCATTCTTCATAAAGAAACTGACTCTACTGATGCAACTCTTGAATACAAACAAAGAGTGGATTGAAAAGTATCTAGGGACCAAGGTGAGGAATATAGGGAAATGCGGGCTGATCGCCATTCCTTTCGCCTTTTATTCCTAAACGGCGCAGCAACTCCAACGAACAGCATGGAAACATAAACACGAATCTTCAACACCCAACTAGGGTCATCAAATGTACCGGGCAGCCTGACAGATAATCTCACTTGGTACGAATACTTACCACGAATGTTCATGCTTATTGGAAGGATGTGCACAAGCGAAGGGTGATAGAATTCCAGTGCCATTCAAGAACTGCAAAATAAACCCCTGGAATGATGTCAATGATTCTCTACAACATCCACAACATCCACAACAACCCACTTAACAGTCCCTGCTGGCTCCCCTCCCAACTTCCTCATCGCCCTTCTACTCGCTGTATTTTGCAGGAAAACATCCGAAAATGCCCAACCATGATCATGGTGATCATCATCGCGCTTTCCCTTGGGTATCGCACCGATATCAGATCCAGTCCCAGATGTAAACACTCCGCCGTCGTCCCCCAATCCCAGTTTCATCACTTCCCTAGCAATCACATTCGCCAATCCGCGTCTGCGGTGTTCCTCCTCCACATGCAGACTACACAAACTCGCATCCACATTTAGGAAACACCATGCCACGGGCATTTCTTCCACGCCGCGGCCAGAGGAGCTGTTTGCCGTAGCGCCAGAACAAGAAGATATGACATTATCTACCTCACCATCGTGGTAGACTGCTACGCTAGGCATCTGTAGTAAGAGCTCCTTCGACCGCGGGATGTCAAGGCGACTTAGAACCAGGTCCAAATGTCCCTTCTGGACTCCAGCGCGACGGTTGAGATCGTGCAATCGGTATCCTGGGGGAAGACCCTTATCATCATTAGTACCATTAGTACCCGACGCACCCGCAGGCTTTTCAGGAAATGAATTGTATGTTGAGCGGTGGAAAAGGTATTTCATGCATGCCCCTGCATCAAGGGAGAGGACGCGGATTCTTGGTAAATGTGGCGGTATCTTCTCAGGCGCCGCAATCGCAGCTAGTAATAGATCGTAGATTCCTGTGTGCACGCTGCCAATTTTGAATGATGTTGGTAGATGAGGCGGGGGCCTTTTCGAAGATTTTCCCGGATATGGAGATGGGTTAGGGGGCTGGTTAGCCTCGTTGCTCTGCGATCCCAGATATGAGATATACGGCGGGATAATGTGGGTTCGAATGTACAAAAATAGAGAAAGCAGTTGAGCCAGCAGTTCTGCTGCAACAGTAGGTTCGAGAACGAGTTCGCTGAGTTGATCCAGACCCGAGAGCTGCTCCTCTGTTGCAGACCGTTCTTGGATTGATGGCAAGGAGGCCTCAGCCTCTACGCTTGAATATAGCCATATTTGAGTATCGTTGCCGACATAGACATCCACATATGCCGCGAGCCACAGCGAGGGTGCCTTCACACCCTCGGATTCTGGTGTTGAGGGAAATGTTGCAAGAATTTGTGCTGTCTTGGAGGGGTAGCTGAGGGAGTGCTGGATGCGTCTGAAGAGGGGCCCGGAATGGGGAAGATGAGTAGAGAGAAGAGGGAGTAGAGAACTCTGCGGTTTGTCTTGTTTATGAATAACTGGGATGGACATCGTACCTGATAGCTATTACGGTTGAATTTATCTATTAAGTACAGAACTTTCTCATGGCTCTACGTCTACAATCTCTGAAGAAAGAGGAAAAGTTATCTCTTAAATCCGGGACTTGACTGCGGAGTAATTTTAGCTCTGACAGCGAAATTCTCGACATCCCTACCCTCCAAGCGGCGCAGTACTCTGGACTCCTCGTAAGCTGGGAGGCCGCCTAATTTTCTGCATTTCAGTTTCGCTTTCAATCCATGTTAGTGGAGGGCATTTTTCCTCCATGATGGGCATAGGCTCTGATGAAAAAAGCCGACACATTACGCCTATGTGCTCTCCTGGTTGAAGAACATCTAAATCTCCTGAATAGTTACTGCAATGGACGGTAGCTGCCGAGAGTCTTCCCGAACTTCAAATGTGAGGGTGCTGCTCTTTGTTCAAAACAAGCACGACACGGGTGTCAAGAGGGCCCAGGACACTGGTGTTGATGAGCATACAGACTGTTAATTTGGTTGGCCATGGCGCGATTCAAAAAAGCTCAATGATCTTTATGGTCTCTCTGTATGTTTGTGCATTTGGATACAGGAGAGCCAATGCCGGTCGTTGTCGGAAAACAACGCTTCCACAGCAATTCTCCATATGGATTTCCTAGGAAAAAGCCCATTCTCATACTTCACCTCCCTGTCACAAATATTGAAAAACTCCGTGATAGCCCTTCGCACAATAAGATACCAGCCCTCTCAAATAAAATGTTTCACTTCAAGGGCCAAACTGTCAGAGCACCCATACCTCAAGCTTATCCCTCAGCATTCTCACCTATCTCCTCGAGCAAATCAAAAATCTTATACCGCAATCGATGCTCGGCCTCTTCTACAATCCAGCAACTCAGCGCGATCATGTCCTCTGTGAAGTTTCCCACATGAAGCCCATCAGGGTTGAGATCCTTCTCATCCTTTGCGCGACTTCGCGGGTTGCTGGCAAGCGCATCCACCCTTGCCGTAAAAGCTGCCACTGAAGATCCGCCGGCACCATGGTCGTCAGCAATTTGCATTGCATAAGCCTCTTCATAGATGCAAAGGACCCCAATAAATGATTTCTTCTTATTAGGAGGCTGTCCGGTTTTGATTGAGCGGTGGTAACGCGCTGAACGACGCTTTTCAAATGTTGCAATGAGGGCATGGTCGGAGGTACGGATGAGCTGATAGCAAACAATTACCATACTCATACGACAGCAATATACCATGGGTAAAAATGGCAGCACAACATCACTGCACTCCCTCTCATCGGATCCCGTGAATACTAACCTTCAAGCAATGCGACCAACACTTTACCCCTTGCATGAAGCCCGTGGCGAATTTCCGTGTACCGGACCATCTATACCTCGTCCCTCCAACCTCAAATTCGACCTTCCGCGACAGTCCCGACCGGTGCATATGCACCAGTATCACCTTACCGGAAACCGGTTGCTCATCCTCTAGCGGCTCCTTTGGCTGTTTTGATCCTCGACAAAAGAACTTGCGTACTTTCTCCTTGCGTTCATAACTCTTTGCTTTTTTGCGTCGCTCCTCATTTTGAAGCACTTCGCTAACCCCGTCTCCCAGCCAAACTTTGAAGGAGGTCCACATGGCGGTACGCTTAGCTCGTCCGATGGCGGTCGTCTCAGTGGTATATTTAGGGTTATCCCCCCGGTAAAATACCGGGACCCATTGGTGGGCGTGTTTGTGAGGGAATTTGTTGGTTACGAAGTACCGGGCAGGTTCTGTATCCGAAGGGGAAAGTAGAGCTTTGCGACCAGGGCAGAGGCGAGTGTATAGATGGAGAGATTTAGCTGGAACTTCGCTAGACGTGGTCTGCGAATTGCTCTTCGAGTGCCCTTTCGTAGGTCGAACCGGATACATCTTGAGAATTGCTGCTGTGCGACAGGCCGTAGTTGTTCATAGATGTTGGAAAATGAAGACATTTTTTATCAAAAGAGGTCTGCGAGGAATTGCCCGAAGCCCTGCCATCACGGTTTATAAACACTGGGGCCAACGATGAAGGAGCTCATGTTGCTTCATGACGTTGTTTCATTGGCTAATGACTTTGATGAAATACGAGCTCCTCTCCTGGACAACTAGAAGTTTAAACGAGTAGCATGCGCATTTTACAGTGACACGGGCCGTTGAATTATAGCCTGAAGCGCCTTGAGGGCAGTGTTTGACGCAGATCATCGATGTTAAAAAAAGGCATTATGACGCATTGAGGGCTCTCACTGTGACACAATCAGATTGCACCCCTAAGCTTGCCTGTGCCGAGCACTTCGAGCCTTGTTTGAAGATATGGGTTTCCAATTCCCTGCAGAGCACCCGGTAGTGGGGGGTGGTGGGATTTATATCAACACACAGAGCGATGCCTATTAACAAGCGAAGTCCCAACTCACTGGGGTTGCAAGACAGATATCTGCAGCATAAAGATGGGATCTTTGATTGTTGCTCAACAGCCTTGTTGCTTCCAGCGAATTCAGCTTAGGGCTGCACAGCCAATCGCCTGGCGGGTTCAGTGTTTGAAAGTTAAGCTTTTCTCAAATGTTCGAAAAGAGAGGACTTTATACGAAGGGGATGCGGTAGAGTTCCGTGAGTGGTGGCAGGGGGTTTTGCTTTGTACCCCTTACTGGCTGTGATCAACGTGCTGTTCAAAGTTGCTTGCTGTCTTCGAATTTCCTTGCTGCATCTCAGTTTAACATCTGACAGGCCCGCGTTCTAAGTTGCTGCGCAGTGGATGTATGTGTTTTAAGGTTCAATTATTGATGATGGAATATGTTGACTTGGTGACTTGACCGTGGCTGTACGATGGTAGACTCCGATTGCCAGTTTAGAAGTCTGCGAGCTGGTAACTCCCGATTCGAGACTCACCGGTCACTTTGAGGGAATGGTGTGTGTCGGAATAGCATTAAATTCCTGCGACTACAATTCCCCGTTTGCATACATGAGGTATATAAATATTTTCTCATCTATTGAACTATATAGAGGATCTTTAATAGACAGCAACATTTTTGGTATTGAAATCTTGTATTTGGAAACATATTATATCCGCGTGACAATACATTACATACAGAAATCTTTCCAAAACACATTTTGTTCATGCTTTGGCAACATCAATGATGTCGATGGTATTGCAACAGATGCAAAACTATGTCGCAGACCCTCCCTTACCTGCGCCATTCGGTCCGGTGCGCGGCCAATTCGCCGATTAACTGCAACGGCAGGGGGAGTCTTCTGAAGAGCGCATCCAGTAGACGACTGAGCCGACGATTCTACGCTTCGGTTTCCGCAGGGGAGCTCCGCTTCGGACAACCACTTCATGAAACACATCCGCATATCCTAAAGGCTGGGGAATGTATGTGAGAGATATTGTATAATTTCGAGAATTTCAAGGAGGGGTGAGGCTGACTTTGATGTATTCTTCTCTTCATAGTGACGCCAGGTATCACTGCTCTTGAATATGCCCATCGCCGGTCCACGCTTGCATCTAAGCTACCCAAGCACGCGATTGCTGTCGTCGCTGCTTCGGACATAAAATATAGATCGGGAAGCGTTTTCTACGAATACCACCAAGATCCCGATTTCTTCTACCTTACGGGTACTGAGAACTTTTCGACTATATGATCTGGCTGAGACTCTTGCTGATAGGGTAATCTAGGTTTTAACGAGCCCGGTGCGATAGCTATTATTGGTAAGTTTTCAAGTTGTATAAGTAATCTTTAGATTTGCTAATATTTATTAGGAAATGATGGTTCTGAGAATGATCACATTTTTCACCTCTATGTTCGAGAGAAGGATCCAAAAATGGAGATATGGGAGGGGCCGCGGTCAGGGGTCCAGGCTGCGATTGACGTCTTTAATGCGGATATAGTAAATCATACAATGCACATACTTTTGATTGGAACGTGCTGACCTTCAATATTTTCCTATAGAGCGGCAGTATAGACAATATCAGCAGCTCTCCTCCTTCAATCCTTTCGGATGCTTCCAGAATATATACCGATCTCAAACTTCTGGACCCATCACGACCTTCATTATCCGGTTTCTTTTCCTCTCTCCAAGCAAAAAACGTGTCTTCACACAAACTGTGGGCATTGCGCCCAGTTCTCAACGAATTGCGTATCTTCAAAAGTGAGGGAGAGATACGAAATATGCGGAAGGTGGGACAAGCTTCGGGTCGGGCTTTTACAGAGGCCATGAGAAGACAATTTGCAAAGGAGAAGGATATCCATGCGTTTTTGGAATACCAATTCAAGGCGAATGGCTGTGATGGCCTAGCTTTTATTCCTGTGATTGCTGGTGGCCAGGTAAGATTATTCCTTCCTGTATTTCGTCTATTATTTTTACGAGCTAATGATTATTTGCAGAATGCGCTAAGCATCCACTACGTTAGAAACGATGATGTGCTAAGGTATGGTGGTAATCTGGCCAAGTTAACTGAATGTGATGCTTACTATCTATTTGTTAGAAAGGGAAACATGGTCCTTGTTGATGGTGGTGGGGTACGGACACCCTGTATCCCCTATGTGACGAGATTTCTGAATTTACTGATTGCCATCTAGGAATATGGAGGCTACATAGCGGACATCACGCGCACCTGGCCCGTTAACGGCAAATTTTCTGAGCCACAAAAGGATTTGTATAATGCTATTCTGAGCGTACAACGTACTTGCATATCATTATGCCGCGAATCTGCTGGCCTTTCCCTTGACATGCTGCACCGCATTGCCGAAAAGGGGCTGCGAGAACAACTCAAGGCACTTGGGTTTGACGTGTCTGGAGATGTGAGTTCTTCCTGACAAATCTACTCCGACCATTGCTAACTGCCACCACTTCGTAGGCTATGGCAACTTTGTTCCCTCACCATTTGGGGCACTATATTGGTTTGGATGTGCATGACTGCGTGGGATATCCAAGAACTTACGAACTCGCGGAGAGGCAATGTATAACAATTGAGCCGTAAGCATTTCACAAGGGTAATATCGCACGGATGCGGAACTAACAACCTGTAGTGGTATTTACGTCCCAGACGACGAACGGTGGCCGAAGCAATTCCGAGGAATCGGAATTCGAATTGAGGATAGTGTTTGTGTAGGTGAAGATAATCCCCTTATACTGACGACGGAAGCAGTGAAAGAGGTAAGAGCCGACGGTGGAATTTTCTTTTCTGTTGCGTTATTTGCTAACTTGTGTGAAAGGTCGATGATATAGAAGCTCTGCAATAGGCACGACTGTGCCTTTTTCGCTTTTTACGAGCTTATGGTCGTCTAATGTATGTACAGTACAATACAATGGATGTAAATGTTGTATTCCATGATCTATTGCGGTTTATTTTTCAGGCTTCTGGGCCGGTGTCGGTGATGGAAGGGTAGGCGGTTCGCAAATTTTTCCAATTCATACCTCGTAGTCTCATATGAGATTTAATGCAAGTCCAGACGTACTTTATCACTGTATTCTTGTCCGAACTGTTCGATATTCAATATCCAATGCGTGGGACAAGGCGCTAGTAGGGTTAGGGTTGTGGCGGTCACGCCCCACCCGCAGGCGCGCTTCTATTGGTTGGCGGCCAGCGCGATTTTGACGAGCAAAACAACCCTCCTTGGTCAAAGCCCGACTCTGCTCCAAACAATCAGTTTCAACCCCAGCTGTATGAAAGGGGGACTTGACAGGAAAACACGCCCAACTCTTCTGCAAGTCCCCAGAAAAACTCCCTTCTGTCAATTCTGTATTTCATTGCTGTTAATTGCCACTTATCTCGTTAATCTGCTATGATCATGACCAAGTCGTGAGGGACAGCCTGTTTTGATTCACGACGTGCGGTACCTCGCGTGCTCAACCTTGGAGCAAAGGCTACCCCTCCTTCCCACGTTCATTCTCTCACTCACAGACGGGATATCATTTTATGTATACATGGCAACTGTATTTATACCTCCATCCCCTCAGCCATCAATCGCGATGTCAAACCGCCGGACTCCCCTGGTCAACGTCCCCAATGGCACCAACTCTCCGCATCGAGGTACTATTACCTCCGTGAAGCGAACACTCCCCGGTAACTGCCAGACAGATGTGTGTTATATGCAGCCTCCGCCAAAGAAGCAGATGCTTGAGAAAAATGGAGTCGACCTGAATAACAAATCTCCACGAAAGCTGGCGGTGGCCAGTAGAGAAGGGAAGGTGTTTACGCGCAAGAATACCAATTCCCAACCCTCTGCATTCGAAAGGAAACTTGTTGCAGCGAGGGATAGGGACAGGGCCAACAATTCTCGAGGAGCTAAATATGATAGGGCTGGGGGAGAGACTTTGGATAGTATTCGTCAGTGGCAGAAGCACTATCGCAAGGCGTTTCCTCAGTTTGTATTTTACTTCGAAAGTATCCCCGAGGACGTCAGGAACAAGTGTTCAAGGCAGATCATGGCCCTTGGTGCTGTAAGTCACTCTCTGATTCTTTTTCGTGTGTTGATTCGGTTCAAGCATATCAAAGATGGCTTCTGCTGGATGAGTATATTATGGTTGCTTACATTCTGTATAGACGGAGGAGAAATTCTTTTCCAAGGTCGTTACACATGTAGTCACTGCCCGTCCAATTCCGCCCGCAATCGATTCCCCCAATCACACAGAGCCCTCTGCCGGAGAAGCTCCATTGAACCAACAAAATGCGGACGGATCCATCCAAACTGTTGACCCGTCACTTCTGGAGAAGAATTTCGAAACAACCCATCTCAATCACGGAGTAGGGAGGCCCAGGAAAACACCCGACAAGCGCGTCGGACAGGAGGGCGATCCAAAACGGGATAATAAGGATATTTTATATAGGGCAAGGCAGATGAATATGAAGATATGGGCCCTGGAAAAATTACAGCGTGTGATATCTACGATGAACGATGGTGAAAGTACTTCTACCCACGGCCATTACACGCGTAGCAATGGCACGGTATCCGGTGCTGGAAGGGGAAGGGCAGAAACCGATTTATCCCAGGTTCTCCGAAACGAACGTCTGAATGGACCTGTAGATCGAGACACTATCTTGGCATCAAAGGAAATTATTCCCTTCAAAGGTCCATTTATATATGTCCATGATTACGAAGAGAAGACACGACCAGTCATGGTTCGCGAGTATCCCAAGGTCGCCAGAGGGCAGGATGGAGCATGGCCACAGTTTCGGAGTGCTGCGTTGGGTAAATGCCCATTTATCGATGAGCCGCCAGCCAAAAAAGAATCGGAGAAGCGAAAAGGTGCCGCTAGTCAGACAAGAGATGAAAAGCCTGCTGCGAAGGAGAAATCTACGACTACGACGGAGATGAAGATGATGCAACCTCCAGAACGCTCTGTGGAGAAGCGAGCTTTGCAAGATGTACAGGGAGGCGTGAGCCAAACAATTACACGACAAGAACCTACACCAGCTCCAAAGCGGATTGAGACTCTTTTAATGCTGCCGGCAAAGCCGGCCTCCCCTCGTAGCAAAGGATTTGAAGCATTTCCTGGCGCGAAAGCTGCTCTCGCCACATATTTAGCCCGAGAGCCGGCAGCTTCTGGGGTCCAGCCATCAAACATCACTTCAGCAATCAGATCTCAGATTGTATCCTCTACAGCAGCTGCCCCTGGAGCGAAGGCAGGAACAAGTAAAGAGGTACACGGGTTAAAAAGGAAAGTTCTGGAGAAGGGAAACAGTACCCTATCAACGAATGGAAATGGGATCCCGTCTTCGCACAGAATGGCGGACATTGCTGGTGCTCTTAAAGCGTCTAGGGCTCCAGTGACAAGAGCAGCGAAGAGTAAGGCCACTGGCAATGTCAATCAGATCGACGAAGACGGCACCACCCAATCGGAAGATGAGATGGTTCAGAAGCTCCACGATCCCGGTAGGAAGAATACTAGCACGGTACGATCGAGGCAGAAGAAGCGTGATCCGAAGCCAGGATACTGCGAAAATTGTCGTGACAAGTTCGAGGATTTTGAAGAGGTAAGCTACAGTGAAATGTCATCGCTGTGTGGTTACCGTTGCCAACTAACTAATGTAATCGCAAAGCACATAATGACGAGAAAGCATCGCAAGTTCGCATTGACCTCATCGAACTGGGTTGAACTAGATGCACTACTTCACTCTCTCGAGCGCCCTCGCAAGCGGTACTTACCCCCGGATGAAGATAATTGGTGAAAACAAGAACTCACCTGGTTTAAAACACAATGTACATGCATTCCCGGGCTTCTGTTCCTTTGTTGATTGAAGGGGATTTTTTTGGTGTTTATTAGAGGAAGATAATCTAGCGTGTATCCAGCTTGTTTGTTGTGTCTCCCCATTCGCTTCGTAATCCTCCTCTCGTCTAATCATTATTACTTGACCAAGCGCAGTACACCGATAAGGTAGATTCAACGTCTTCATTTTCAATCCCTCAATCCACTCCCCCCTTCCTTCTTTCTTGGGATGTGCATATAACACCAGCACACGATACTTCATGTTCTTTACTCGCCGCGATATCTGCGGCTGTTACTCTTGTTCCCGTCCATCATGACACTTGATAAATATCTCGAATCACCTGGTATCGAATCTGTGGAATAATGTGCCATCACATCATACTTTTCACCGTTGGGCTTCGTCCCGGCTTCCTGCTTGTCCTCTCCTTCTCATATATACTAGCATATTTATTTCAACTTTGATTTCGGATCGAAAGTATTGTTTTCTCAAGTCACCATAACTGTTTCCATGTCCCTTTTTCCTTCTTCTCTCGGCTGGTGCGGTTGTATTTGGCGAGTTTTGCAATTTTCATGGAGTTAACAATTTTATGTATTCATACTTTGACTAATGGCATTACCCTACTCTTATTGTCCTGAATGAGTTATTCATTTCGGCGTACCTTTCCCCGCCGACACATACGTATCGAAGGGCATGTCAGCAGCTATTTCAAGGCGGTGGTGGTTCGCCAGCAGCAATTGCCAGAGCATTTCTTCGTTCCTTGCCAGGATATTGGGATGTCAGTGGCCGTTTCTGAATGATTCTAAATGGAACTGCATATGGCGGCGCTACTGACAGCAACTTTGAGCATCGATACGGGCTATACACAGTCGTAGACAACAGGCTAATCCTTGGAAGGATTTACTTAGAATGATTGCGGTGGTGTAAGAAGCTTTTGAGAGTTCGATTTGTCAGCCTTACAACACGGCACCCCGAATCCCGAACCCAGAACCCCGAACCCGAACCACATAAGGAATTTACATATCCACCTCCGTCGCGGTTGCAAATGGACTTCCAGCATGTTACGGAGTTGCGATTCATTGCCGTTGTTTGAGAAAAATAGAAACGAACCTACAATGAAAGACGCGGAAGGCTTAGAATGTGTCAAGTGCAAGTTCAAATTTACTCAGAGTGCGCAACTTCTCCCCAACTGAGTATTCCATGCTGACAGACCCACAGGATCCTCTCTTGTTCGGCATACCAGGAAATGTGTGGATGGCCAGTTTCAAAGTATCCGGCAAAAGGCTTGCCGTGAGTGTTCGGCTGCAAAGACGCGCTGTGATTTAAGGCGCCCTACCTGTTCCAGGTGTAGTCTCCGAAGCACCATCTGCAGGTATCCCACAAGCCCTAGAGGCTTGGAAACCGGTGTGGGGAACCATGGATTGCCGCAAGAGGGCAATCAGAGATATAGCAATCTACCACAAGGCAATGCGACTTTCGAGCTGGAGCCACTGGGTGCTGGTTTGAGCCCGGATGCTGAATTCTCTGCGCCAGAAAACCAGGGTTTAGATTTGAATTCCCTATTACCTCCAGATTTAGGCGTTCTGGACAACGAATTGACATATCCGTTTGGAGGTATTAACGACCTTGATACTTTGGACTACAATTATGCATTGATAAAAAACATGCCCGGCCCAAGCCGCGACGAACCCATTCAAATCTGGGACTCAGCTCCGTCGAGTTCTGCGCTGGGTGCAGCTCGTCATAGCGTCCAATTTATCCTTCGAGTATCTCTAACATGGCCTCGAATGATGGCCAAAGGCACTCAATTGCCCCCTATTATACACCCCAGACAACTGTCGAACGGAAATATTCCTCTGCCTCTAGCTAACTGTTTTTCCCTGGCGAAAATGTGGGATGGACAGTGTCGGGGAGGCGCCGGCATTGTTGAACAAACAGTGAGGAGAGAGGTTCAAGAGATCGCAAGCTTGGTATGCTACTGGAAAAAATCTTCTTATTTGAGCATTGGGTCGGCGCTGATGGATTAGAAGTTTCGATCATTCGACGAGGGCGAGCTCATCGCAGCCGTACAAGCGCTGACGATCTATACGCTCATCCTTTTATTTCCGCGTAATGAGCAGATGACGGTCTCACTACTTGACGATAAGCTCGTCAAGCATCTGAAGACTATCATGCATTACGTCCTGTCAACGGGTATGGTGATCGAGGAGGAGATCAATCGTACTCGACCCTTATGGGACTGCTGGATATCTGTTACTTGCAAACGACGAGCAGTTTTAGGTCTATATAGTATATACTGGGCATACAGTGCATATCATGGCATGCAAGGTTTTGATTGCAGCGAACTAAACCACATTCCGGCACCGGCTCCCAAGTACCTTTGGCAAGCCACGACCAAAGAGCAGTGGGAGTCACTATACAACCGATGGCTAGCCCAGTGGGACGGGCCGTATTATCGCCAGGGAGAACTGTTCACAATAACTCCTGGGGTTCGGATGGACAAACGCGCAGAGCTGTGGTTTGAAGAAGTAGATGAGTTTGGTATGCTATTTGCAACTTCGAGTACGTATTTTTCCTTTTTATTTACTTTTTATCTTTCTTTCCCGTGCATGTCCTTAAAGAGCGAGAGAGAAGAGAGACAATGCAGCGCCAATGCTTAAAAAATGTGCTTCTCTTCAGTCAAAACCTTTGAACGAGGGCCGGAGTTTACTGGCTCACCTGACGACCCCTAAGTTCGCTAGCTTTGTTGGTTTCACGAGGGCCGATGAAATACAAACGGATCGCTAGCTGGCACACGTCGTAGTCGTGTGGATTCTAAACGGCTTATCATCGAAGAATCTTGGGCATCCCATCTTTCGAGACGTGGTATAGAAGCATAACCGCATGCCGAACAACGAGCATAAGTTTTCATATCCAGGAAAAATACCAGACACTCGGCGCATTCTGAACCACAACTATCGAATGTATTGCTGTGTACAAGTTACAAGTGAAGTGATCGATGGCTGGACACCAAAACCTTTCTAGGGACGCTTTTCCTCGCTTCAAATATGTTGGCGCAATCTTGTTTATATTTTTTGACTTTGCGAGAGCTGGGGGTGGTCACAGGCGTTATCAGTTAGGAGTAAATTAGAATTGTTGGACAGGGAGGCTTCATGCTTAGGGGACCGATATGCAACGAGATCAGCATGCATGATTTGCGGGGGTATCTTGAAAATACATTTTCCTGTTCGGGAGGCTAATTCTACCCCAACAATATTTGCCCTCCAGCAAGTTTCCCCCCGTGAAGAGGGGCCCCCACACTCAAATCTGAACAGCGTCAGAGGACTATTGGAAACATAGAATGGGGTGAGAAAGCAGGAGGACTGTGAAAGAGCGAAGAAGGGAAAACATAAGCTACAAATTCATATGGTAGGGGGGGCCGTTATCCATTCTCGTATAACAGACGTAATACTCTTGAAAGGTAGGCGTCGAAAGTTATGACATATAACATCCAAAAGAGTTACTTCGTTAGGAGAACGCACCGCAGAACGCAGAGTGCAGAACTGGGGCAGCTGTCCTGTTGTGCACAACAAACAGTGCGAGGCCCCAAGTCAAACCCCATTCTCGAGATAGGCAAACTTGAATGCCTCCGTTGATATAAACAGTTTAAAATCTTAGAAAATTTCTATCCTTGGTGCAGCACGAGCATCCGTTGTCCACCGCCGCCGGTGGTCGTCAGAGATCCCAGAACCAAGGACTACCAAACTTCTGAAATTATATCTGTTTGTTGTGGGTTTTCATCCTGGGCTCGATACCAGCGTACATGTACGACATATAAAAGTTTCCTCAACCAGTTAGTTGCATTGTTGTGTCTTGCCGTAAAGAGATAAGCCATAGTTAAGTGAGGAGCCAGTTGTCAAAAACCAATATCGAGTTGGTAGGAGGAATCGTAAATCTCCGCCCCAGGAGTGCAGCATAATGTTTGAATCGGAAAATATGATTCAATCAGCCACTCGGCTCATGGCTATGCGAACAAACATCATTGCAACATTTACGGCTTCTATTCCATGAACCCCCGGGCAAAGTTTTCCATACACGCTCCTGAAGCTATAAAATATGGATCAAATACATTTGCAAAAAACCTCCCGTCGATTTGGAAATAGAATGCAGGGGAAATGCTATTCAATTACCCATTTGGTGGATGTCTGGGTATCACTGATGTGGCATCAGAGAAAAACAAGGAGATCAAGGCGCTATGTGCAAAATACCCAATGCACCGCTGTGTGGTTGATATCAAGTATGCTGTTGATGCTTCCAAGCCTCAAGGCTCTCAATTGTTTGGACTAGCTGCATTGTCGCATCCGGAGAAAGGCTCGTTGGTGATACTGCAGCGGCCTGTGCAGGCATCTCTCAACCAGTCATTAGGCCGAAAGGGGTATTTGAACCACGCCTCACAACTCCAATCTGCGGGAGCGAGTAAACCTCATTACCAATTTTGGAATCAAATTTTTGAAAGCACATTGCGGGTCAGGCTGGAGGTTGTTGACCATTCAATGCCCAGTAAGTTCGGGTGATAGAGGGTGTAGATAAAGTGAGTGAAATCGTATCAGGGCAGCAGAGAGGCTATTAAAGCAATATACATTTAAGAAGCTGCAGCATGCAAAGTATTGATACCCGGGGCCGCAATAGACAAGAATTTAGGGGTCCCGGAGCAAAAGGAAAGCCTGGTAAGTTCTTGTCTACCCACTGTCGTACGGAATACAGTGTTGGCCCGTGCTCAAATGGTCGGCATTCAGTAGGGGCGAAGAAACCTGAAAGGCATGCAGAGTATGTAGTCACACTGCCCTGTCCTACAGATAGATATCCTGGCGGGACAAATGGATACATCATGCATGGTCCTTCTGCATTGAGACGATCGAACAACCGACAGAACGCCAAGACTCGGCAATAGCTAACATAAGCGACGAGGGGGGGTTGCTGACTCATTCGGCATCCGGGAGCCTCGGTTCGCGTGGCGGAACGGATAAACAAGAAATCAACTAATTCGCGAAGTTCTCCAAAGATTCTCCTGTGTACGCTGCATAAACCAGCACGTCGTCAAACCGTATATATATCAACAAGCTGCAGATGTCGGCCTTGGAGAAACATGACTTTTAATTTTCCTAGTCCTTTGTTGCAGGGGTATCTACCAATTCCTGCTCTGCTGCTGCCCCGAAACCCCGACTGAATTAGCCCCACAAATGGCCCTCCGCTTACCCATTCGGTTGGTCAGGTCAACAGCCCCTCCTGTTGCCCTGTCTTTCCCTCGCCCTACGCTCATACCGGCCGTAACGGGCTCGACCATATGGCACTGCCAAGCCCGTCAGAGCTCCCATTCTCCAATGGGCGTGGCCATTGATCGCAAGAAAGTTACTATCAAATCATTGCGGGCGCTGTACAAAAAAAAGGAACCTATCACTATGTTAACGGCGCATGACTTCCCAAGCGGACATGTCGCAGAAGCAGCCGGCATGGATATGGTCCTTGTAGGCGATAGCCTAGCCATGGTTGCTCTGGGAATGGACGACACGAGTGAGGTGTGCTTGGACGAGATGATACTTCATTGCCGGAGTGTATCTCGTGCTGTTGGAGCGGCCTTCACGGTAGGATTTTTCATATGCATTGTTATGCTTCCTGTGCACGTTACTCTACACGGCAATGGTTAATGATATTGTGCATTAGGTTGGTGACCTACCCATGGGTTCGTATGAGATTTCTCCAGCGCAGGGCGTTGCTTCCGCTATTCGTCTCATTAAAGAAGGGCGAGTTCAAAGCGTCAAACTAGAAGGGGGCGCGGAGATGGCGACAACTATCAAGGCGATCACACAAGCCGGGATACCAGTTGTGGCCCACGTTGGTCTAACACCTCAACGACAGAACGCGCTTGGAGGTTTTCGTGTCCAGGGTAAATCGACTGCCGGTGCCGTGAGAATCTTAAACGATGCTCTTGCAGTTCAAGAGGCTGGTGCGTTTATGGTTGTGCTTGAAGCCGTCCCTTCAGAGATTGCACGCATCATCACCGATAAGTTGAAAATACCAACCATTGGAATCGGGGCCGGTACTGGCTGTTCGGGACAAGTGCTGGTCCAAGTTGATATGACCGGGAACTTTCCACGTGGCCGGTATCTCCCGAAATTTGTGAAGAAGTATGGTGATGTATGGGGTGAAAGCTTGAGGGCGATTGAGAAATATAGAGACGAAGTCAAGAGCGGTGAATATCCTTCCCTGGAATACACATACCCCATCTCGAAAGAGGACGTAGAGGAATTTGAGAAATTGGCGAATAAAGCTTAGATCCCTTTGCAGTTACAATGTATATACATATATGTTGATTTTTCGTTGCATTAATCACGCAACTGGTGTTGCCAGTCCCCGATCTGAGATGCTTGTTTGATTGGTAGGTGGACCACCACGTCCTGTCAATTAGTCCAGACTTCGCGTCAAGAAATACCGGGGAATGAAATAGCCATATTTCGGTAATTTTCCTTCAAGTATATAACTTTGGATCCCGCACCTTGGGGACCTCCGATTGCCCAGCGATGATGATCCAAAGCCAAGACTATTTTTCACTATCCAAAGGCTGGTGTCATTGAATATGCCACAATGAGTTGATCGTCCGTCTTAAAGCACTGAATTGCCCATTATCATTAGAATTTTGCTAAAAAAAAAAAATTAAAATTAAAATTAAAAAATATCAAAACGACAGAAGACTAACTCTCCAAAGGCCGCCGACTCCTTCGTCCAGTCCAGGAGCGAAGACGCTATTTACATAGCAAAACACGGAGTCGGTGTCTTTACAATCAAGCTTCTTGCGCAGAAATTTGACGACCGTCTCAAACTTCTGGGAGGCACTGATTTTGAATACACGGTTTCTCAGAATTGGTGCGGATGGGAGAGGCTGGAAACGGACGGTAACTAACATCAAGAAATACGCGACAACAGTCAGCTTCTAATACCCCTCTCTGATAACGTAGACTTAGTGACGACATGCATATATAGAGATCAACATGTGCATATACAGTGGTTGGAGCAGTAGTTATTCAAACTCCGCCTTTTCAAACACCAAATAGACTTGAATAAAGAAAAGAGAAGAAAAGAAAAATTGACGAAAGCGGACATTTATTTCAATATAGTAGCAGAGACATACCGAGGAATAGGATAACACTCTAAAGTAGAACTCAAGAGATGGAGGAGAAGGTAGAAGAGCAAATATACAATTTAATGTAGGTGAATGCGGGGCCAGGAGTAATGAACTTGATGAAAACGACACACAATGTGCTCAAAGACCATCCAAGAACGATGGCTTCATAAATAGTCATCCACCAAGCAGAGAGTGGAATATACTCCAGTAAATGCGTACCTTTGCCGGAATCAATGGCATCGACATCAGCCAGTGCTTGATGAGCGTCCTTTGGAAGGCCAGTCAGCACGATGGACGCCGACATCGTCAATGGGAGATCAGCGCTATGGTCTTCATCTGGAATGGGCGTAGTTGCCACGCCTCTGCTGCCATTGTCGTTGCTGGGTCGTGAAGATCGGCTGCCTTGTCGGCTGGTCAGCCCGAGGCCGCGATTTGAGGCCCGTGGAGACGTGGGCTTGGACGAGTTGGGTGATGCTGAGAGAGGTGGTGTCGACGCCATAGCTGACTGTTATATTTGTAGGCGGTTTGTAGAGCTTGTTAAATAGCAGCTGTTGATGTCGGTACTTTGGCCTTAGCGTCAGACGTGGAGACTTGAGTTGTTGGCCTGTGATGGTGGTGGTGGAAGTTGTATGTTCTTTATTTAAATATCGACGCCATCCGATGGCCATGACATTCCTTTCTTTTTTATGTCACATCCTATGAATCCAAAGCACAAGCGGGGGACTCAAAAAATCGCATAAGCTCTTTGCGATAACGGCTCCACGCTACATAGCCAGATGAATCTTAGTAACTGGCTCCTAGTTATCCAGCAAGTCTCTTCGCTGGATTGAGTTCTTTCGGCTAAAAATAGCCTCTTTGCTTGGGGCAAGATATTGCGAAGCTCAGATCGTGGGTCGTTACGTCGTAATTATTAACCGGTTTTCCTGCCATCCAGAGTGAATTTCAAATCGTATTTCCATCACGGACGAATTTAATGCTGTCGATAGATAATGAACGAGAGGATTGCTGTTAATCAAAACTTGAGCTCGTCGTCTTTTGAGCCTGAAGTCTGTGCCATTCATGATATCGATATATCGCTAACCTTGTGTCGACAAGTGCCCGTGCATGGATTGTTCTGAGCTTTCATACTAAAATGCCCCTATTCTATGATACCTACTATTCTCCTTAGGATTGCATGGCATACTCGACATAGCTGGGAGAGAAAGGTCTTATATCTGATTTGGAATCGAATGCCATATGCCATTCAATAAATTATTCGAAAATAGGTTCTCCATTAAATCTACAGCTTGCATTTGATACAGAAAAATAAAACATCTATGCCCCTGAGCACGCCCGATAAATTTCCTCCAAGAGAGACAATTATCCATTATGATTATGCTACCAGACCTTCAAGATTTAGAAGGTGGCCATGAGAGCACTGAATAAAATACAAGCGACCCCAGCAACGAGCTGCATCCTGCCCTGGGTACTCGCACCACTGGGCACGTTGATGTCGCTGGGGGTTGGCGCACTTTCCGTGCCTTTCGCTTGGTTGCCGCCACTGCTCGAATCGGTACCGGTTGGTGTAGGCTTGCGGCTCGCTGATGGTTCATTGGTGCATGTAGCGCCGGAAGACTCTACAGAATTTCGGTTTGAGTTAGCATATGTGCATGTTTCTCCGTCAACATTTAAAGAGCATGAAAATAAAATGCAAAACAGAAGCAGACGAGGATTGTGTTCTTCGTTCCCTGAGCCAAATCAGGGTACGGTTTGCGGGGGCAATTTCCCTTCAACGAGGGAAATGTTTGACATTCTTATAGGATCAGAGGGGAAAAAGACAATAGCATCGCTAGCCGCGTTTAGGACTGTGGCCATTAACACGTACCCTTCGGCCCACAATTCGTTTGTGTGGGTGTCCCAGTTGTCGAAGCGGTAGTTGAAGTGGTTGTGGTGGATGGAGTCTCCGTGTCATCACCTGGATTATGGCTGTTCACCTTTCCATCCACGGCTTCGATCGACTGCCAGTTCCCAGTTTTGTCTTTGTATTCATACTGCTTCCCCGTAGAATAATCGGTGACCTTTATGGATTTGATTTGCATGGTAAAAGGTGCAAGAGAATAGTCAACCGGACCTCCAGCCCATTCTAGCGATCGAGGATCAGTTATGTTGGAGCACCAATTGAGGGAGCGATACCTGTACATAAGAGGGACACTTACGAACTGTGCCCGGCGGATTCTGCGAGGGATCCCCCCCTGCCCAGTTCCCTACTTTGATGTAAGATGGGGTTTGTGGGTAGTTGCCAGCCGCCGAAGTAGCGACGCGAATGGTCTCCCCATCAATCTGCCAAATAATCCGATCACTATCCCAGTCCACGGTGTACGTCCTAAACTCATTCTGGTTATTTGGGTTAGGGTGGTATCCGGCTCTTGTGTGATCTGGGTTTCTCTTTGCGTAATAGTTCGTCTGGAGTTGCATGTTGTCTCCGCCAATCCACTCAAGATCGATCTCGTCACCACATTCGGACTGCACGACAACACTGCTCACAATGCCTTTGCCTGGTGAAACCTTGAGAGTGGCTTCTATTTTGCCAAACATGATGTAGAAATTGGACTGGATCTCAGCCTTTACTCCATCTTTGTTTATCGTGAAGCTTCCCCCGTTAGAATCATATTTGATATCCTTCGACGCGGACCAGTCCGCTGGCGGGCCTTTGGTTAAGTCGAACGTGACAGATTTGCCCAGAGCGGGATTCGGGGGACAAGCTTAACGGCTTCAGTCAGCATTCTTCTCTTCCGACGCGGATAGCTTTCTGTACACGCCATTGGATTATCGGGCGACTTACACTTTTTCAGAGGATCGCATTTGGTGTACGTTTGTGACAACACCAGAGAGAAGTGGCAGAAGGCTACAGCCAGCCGTGGGAGACTCCAATGGAGCAGCATTCTGAGTATTTGAGGGAGATGTGGGGATGTAAACTGCCAGGGCGGTATTCGAACAGGTAGATTTATCTGCGTTCGACCGCAAAATCCATCCAGAAGGGAAGGCAGATTTGAATGCCAGTCAAGCTGCGCCGGGCAGGGTATATGTATGTATTTACAACTCGAGAGAACGAGAATAGCTTTGCTGACGGGGGGAGTCACTAGCCAGCTGTATCATGGGCGCAGCTACCCCGTACATGCATCATACATACAAAGGAAAGCAACCAGTCGGAATTTATGGTATGCCGCCGTACATGAATTACCATAACATTTCATTAATATGAAATCCATTCCCTCTTTGTGTTGATTGGAGGGCCTTCGCTCACGAATATTACCACCGCGAGTGAATGAGCATCCAAACATACGGGGGACATCGTAGTGAACGATGATAAATACCCGAGATCCACCTGACAATGCAGATCCCGTTCCCTGGCGGGAAGCTTAAAAGAAAAAGAAAGAAAAATTCAAGCACAAATCCTGCATGGAAGCTGCAATATCACCCAACTAGCGCGGGCTTGCGTGAAATGGACGGAATATGTTGGCTGTAAAGATACATGAGAGGAACTTACGGATGTATGTATATGAAGCATAATAATAGCAAAACGCACGTCTCTCCATGACTCGTCCATGAGACACACCTGGAGACACACCTGGAGGCACACCCAGGCAGCTCACAAGCAGCCTGGTTGGAGCTTACGCTGTCGATGCGGCCGATGTCTCTCAGCCTCGGATGCGGGACCGCCAGTGGTGGGTCATGCGGCTCATGGCACCGAGGCGGCCCTAAAAATAGCCACTCAGCTTACCATCGCGATCGACCGACAATTTGACACTGACAGACAGCCCTATCAAACTATCGTCAGACTGACCGCGTCGCAGCTTGAAACGCAACAACGGTGCCCAGGGACAACACAACCTGGCTGCCAAGTGGTTGACGGCCCGGACCCGGGTAGTTGTTGGCAGTGAATGTGTCCGTTTTACTCGCCCGGACAGCATGCCCTTGCCGAAACGCCCAATTTCCTGGATCACGCAAAGTGACGTGATGTTGCAAAGTGGCATGGGGATGTTTTTCTTTTTCTTTTATGACCAAAGCGATGAGGAGTTGTTGTGCTATACGGAGTGCGAAGTAGCAACTGTCTGAGACAGATAATTCGAAAGGGGAAGCGCTCGAAAATGAGTTCATCACTCTTTGGCCATCAAATCGGAACGGAGGTCAATCGCATGATGGGCAGGACGACCGTGCTGAGAGTGAAACTAGTGGCAAGATGGTCATTGCTCTGAGACCTGTTACTGCCCTTCTATTTGATGGGCCAGGAAAGGGGATGGCAAGTGTTGGCAAAAGCAAGACCCGCAGCTTCCATTCAAATGTGGATGTGCCGAGGTTTGCTGGAAAATTCCCAAGAATGTTTATCTCTTGATTGTGCGCCGATGAAAAACTTGTGCTGCTTTACTCCAACATCTCTGACCCTGAAAATGAAAAGAAATGAGGAGAGAAACAAACATCGAATCGAATCGAATCGAATCGAGGGAAAATAAGCGAGGGAGAAAGAGACAGCCCGGGAAACTTTGAAAATAATCTGAAACAAACCCCTTTCTAACTCTACGCAGCATACCTAACTAGTACCTACCTCCCTGACAACAAGATCTTCATATTCCCTGTACGACATTTCTCACCAATCCCGCCATGGCCACCATGACCTCTTCTGCCGCTGCTCCCACTGGGAGCACCCTCTGCGGCACTCCAGTCATGTACGAAATCCCCACCTTAGATGCGGCCTGCGCTGTCCCCAACAATACCCAAACCATAGCTTCCATGAGGGACTGCTGCAAACACACAAATGTCACTTCCTACGACGGTGGCTGTGCTCTCGTCTGTCTTGCAGTCGGCCAATCTGTAGGAGAGCTCACAAAATGCTTGTATTCCACTGGAGTGCCATATAACGACGTGTGGTGCAACATGCTGCCGAACGCGACGGCTACGGGTGTATCTCCTACGCAAACGAGCACGGGCACAGGCATGGCTAGGCCCTCCTCGACGCAAACTCCAGGTACAGCCGCCTCCCTGTATATGCCGGGATATGCTCAGTCGGGACCGACGAAGTTGGGACTTGCGGTTTGCTTGGTTGTGATTCCGGCCTTCATTGGTGGGATGATGTTTTGAAGGAACATTTATCTCAAAATTTTGAATTGTGATTTGTGATTTTCTGTTTCTTTTTTTCTTTTTCTTTTCTTTTTCTATTTCTTTCTTTCTTGCTTTTTTTCCCCTGATCCCTGATTCAGGTACAGTGCCCGTTCCAGGGATCTATATACTTTCATCTGTTTACATATTTGTCATTTTGTGCATACATAATTGTAACTACAAATTTTTTATTATTTTATTAATTTATATCAATAAATATTCTGTTAGAGAAACTCCCTCATTCAGGTCCAGCGAATAATTCCGGGGGGAAATCCGTAGGTCAAGTCGAGGCTGAGAAAAACAACTGGTAGCACAATGTAGATCATCCTGTGTGCCAGGGGTCAATCAATACTAGTATATGTAGCAAAATATTGAGCCCGTGAAACAGGAGGCCGCTTATTGATGACTACGCCGTATGAAGCCTTGTAGTCACAATTCTCATCGAACTCGAAGACCCTCTTCTTGATAAACTGTGCTCTATCTGTGAATACGTAAAAAATGTAAAACCCACAGAAATGCCAAAACTGTGTTAACTACTGTATTTAGTGATTACTTATACATGATCTACTAACGAATCTAGATGCTTCAACTGTTATATTCCGCACAATATCCCTCCAAGGAAGGGCAGCCAATTTTACAGCATCGCCTTGGGCATTTGCTTCATAGCCTGTCTAATGCCTAAATCTGCCAAAACCTCCTCCGCACCACCAAGAATCGCATCGAACTTGTAAGTACGGTGGAACTGCTCCACAACTCTGCCCATTCCGGTCTGCGTTATGCCCCGGCCACCAAAGATGTTGACGGCATCGTCCGCAATCTCATGCGCGCAGCGCGTCGAATACGACTTGAGAAGTCCAATGGGACCACCAAGGTGCCTCGATCGCTCTCTATAGCTCATGTTGCACATTTGATACGTGATGGTTTCCAGCCAGGACTGCGACGCCTCGACAAGAGAGATCATCTTGGCCAGTTTCTGTCGGATGACGGGCTGGTTGATAAGGGGTTTGCCGAAGATGATTCTCTGGTTCGCCCACTTGAGACACTCTTCAACGACGGTGCGGCACCAGCGGGTGACGCCGCAGGTCATCGCCCAGCGCTCGTGATTGAAATTGCTCATGATCACGATGAAGCCCTTGTGTTCTTCGCCGAGCAAATTTTCGACGGGGACCTTGACGTTGTCGAATTGGATAAAGGCCGTAGCTGCAGCGGTGGAGTAGGAGGTTTTGATCCGCTTGGTCTCAACGTTATTGTCGCGGGGGATGAGGATGACGGAGTATCCCTTGTCAGTCCTGCAAGCTGTAACGAAGTAATCCGCCCACATGCCGTTGGTTATCCATTTCTTCGTGCCTGAAGGGAGTAGGATTAGATATTAGCTCAAAGAGACAAAGAGAGAAGAATAGGCATTCTCTGAGAGGCACAAATTTGCTCAATGACGTACCATTGATTATATAGTGCTTGCCATCAGGAGTTTTCTCCGCTGTCGTGCGGATACCCGCCACATCGGATCCAGCAAACGCTTCCGTGACGGCCAGGCACATAAATTTCTTCCCAGACAAGCACTCTTCCGTGACCCTGTCGCGGAGTTCCTTATTCTTTAGCCACTGCCGTACGGCAGACAAAGAAATCATCATGCCAGCCATGTTACCGTCCTGGAACCCTCGAGCATTTGCCCGCGCCAGCTCCTGCGCAACTATAAGGTCATGGAAGTAATCGAACTCTTCTCCCTTCACATCACCAAGAAGCTTCCGTCCGTGTAGATGAGGCCCCGGTCCCAACCGCATTGCGAGCAAATTTGTCTCCGCCATCTTGTCCACAAGCGCTTGTGAGATATACGTACCATCAATCTCCTTCTCCTGCGCTTCCGGATACACATGTATATCAACAAACTCCCGCACGGCCTTTCGTAACCTGCGATGCGACTCATTATAGTAAGGACTCTTGTAGATCGGGGATAGCCAGACTGGTTCCCCATACGGAACCTTGCTGAGATCGCCAGGCTGCGGGTCCACCACTTCAGGCACTTCGTTCTCGACAGTGCCGATGCAAAGGTTGGCATATTTCTGCAGCACCTCGTGTCTGTGCAGGTTGTAGAAAGCGGTCGTAGCGTCTGTGCCGGCAATCTGGCTGAGGACGACATTTCCACCCGGGTGCGCATCGAGGAAGTCGGTCAAATCATAGACTTTATGGTCGATAATACACCAGCACGAATCCTCCGTGTTATTTTTGGCAACTTCCTGCCGCGATATCTTCCTGTTTGCTGCGTTGGATGCCATCCTTGTTCACTTGGTTCAAGGCGGGTCCGCTAGTGTGGCAGAAGAATAGATGATTTTGCTGCTTATGAGATCAACCGACTTGTCAAACGCTGAGTTTTCCAGATTATCTCACTGGAGGTTGGTGGTACTTATGTTTCGTCCGAGGGCACTCTGTTGAAGGGATCGGATACTACCATCTTTGCGTCAGAGACCATGGATAGCAAGTAGGTTCGAGGCGCGGTGCCTCGGCTCTACGATTCAATTGTGGATCCTGCTCAACCACTGATATCACTTGTATTAATACCTTTAGAGCACTCCATTTTCGATGCTGTTTTAAGCCCGTTTCTAGCCATGTGATGTGAAATCTGCGCCGCTTTTATTTCAATAACACCACACTGCTGTAACAGTGCTGTTCACATCCATACCTCAGCGACCAGTGATAGTAGCAATGTCATATCTACAAGCTATTGATGCTCAGCCTTGTTGCAGGGTGATGATGCTCTGCTCCCCAAAATGTATAGATTCGATTTCTTCTGCCCCTTTGAAGCATATCCTTCGCTCACTCCAAGTGATACTGTCTCTTCACACACACTTATTTACACTGCTCTTTTCCAGTCCCTCTCTGCTAGTTACTCCCTCTGCATTTTCCTGTCATATTAACAAGATGTTTTCCCGGTGGACTCGGTTGCGGAAGTCCCCCAAACCCACTCAAGGGAATCAACATGACCTGGTGAATGTCTGCGATGAGCTCACTCCAGATGAATATCATGCACAAGAATAGGATACTGTTCAACAGGAACCCCATTTCATCCCAGTCCCAATGACCCTATTCAGCACGTAACTGTCTCCCATGAGCAAAGTGACGGTTCCTTTGTGAATGATAAATCTAGACACGTCGCAGAAAAGGTAGGGTAACAGGATCAGGTACATTGGACTCCCTAACACTTTGGCACCAGACAGTTCATGACAACCAAAAGAGCGATACAAACATGAAGAGTTAGGGCTCGTAACCAATGGGCGAAACCTAAGGCTGAGCAGTTTTATTGAAATTGGATGAAAATTTGCCGTGAGCTGTCTCAAAATAACCAAGTGATTAGTCTAATTAAGCCATCTCCTGAACACACTTCCCGTCTAGCCATCCATTGTGTAATATTTCCTTTGCGGTAGGACGTAACCCAGGGTCAGGAATCAAGACCCTTTCCAAGAGAAGAATGTCTTCCTCTAGAAACTCCAAGTATTCCAGTATCGATCGTAGGGTTACTTCTTGTCGTTTCGGGTCCAACCTCGGCCAGTGGTCTTTGCATTGTTGATAATAAGGTGCCAAGCTCAGCTGGAAGTCATGGAATATGTCGTATCTGACCCTATCCTCATACATTTGGGACATGTCGAGACTAGATTCCTCAGGAAGTCGGTCATATAGACCCCAAATATCAGGGCGAAGATAAGCCTGAATCATATGAAGATACTTCACCACACAAATCAGCTAAGTCTAAGCAAATATGCCAAATGAGACACATACTACCATACCCCAACCCCATATGTCGACTTCTTTAGACCACTGAAGATCAAAGAGGATTTCAGGACTGCGATAGGGCATTGGCTGTGCAATTCCAGTTGAAGGAGGTGAGGCTATTTTATCAGTTTGAAATTAGCATCAGCTGCAGTTATGGGGTTTCAAAGCATACCTGGCCATGTAGATCCAAGGTCAGATAACCTGGCGGACATTCCATCTAGCAAGATGTTTTGAGCTTTAATATCTGAGTCATTTGTTAGATCTTGCAACAGTCATAAGTGAGATAAATTAGTCACAAACCAAGATGAATGATTCCTTCCGCATGCAATTCCTGGATGCCGAGAAGAACATCCTTCATGGTCTTTCGAATTCCAGCAAGACCAAAGGTGCTTAGGCGCCCATTTTCACGGGCTTCCCACAGGGTCTCAGGAAATGATTCCAGTACCATTCCACAATGATCTATCTCTCTTCCGGCGGAATCCTCGATGACATCTAAGAGTTTCCGAATATATTGTGCCCCTCCAAACTTCTGGCTTTGCGAGATTTCCTTCTGAAAGTTCAATCGAGATTGGGTTGTGTCAGGTTTGCAAAACTTCAGAACCACCTCCTGGTTGCTGTCTGAACTCCGCGCTCTCCAAACATGGGCCCCTGACGACGCGCCAAAACGTGGGTAGAGTGGTTCAGTGAGGGTATATGCAACCTTAGATCGCCCGATGAATCTCATGCTCCGTTCCAATCGCATGGTGATGGGAAGTTGCAAGGACAATGGTGGTAAGATACAAGCTGAAAGGCTTTGCTTGACCGCGTGGTTAACTTTAATCAAGAATGTGCTAGCTGGGTTTGTTTGGGGTGATGAGAAAGTAGGAAATATTCTTTTGGATAGTTGACGTCGGGACGAAGCAAGGCTTGCAAAGGATCAAGGCTTCTCCTTTGCGATCAAATTTTCAAGGAAGCGAAACAAAAAGATAGATTGGGCAAGATTACGATAACCGGTCTATCTTCTTGCGCTCTTCCGTTCATGCGCTTGATATCGTTTCGTTCCTTCTGAGAGCCTTCAAGCAAGCATGGTATCACTGAACGTAGAGACGCTATATAATATAAGAGCTAATATCAATAAAGAACATTTGCTATGGGGTTACATATCCCCAACCTAGCCAGATCTACTAGTACCGTTGCCAAAGATGGTATAAGATTATACCTTAGTGTCTGCTTTAGCATTACATACGAAGCGTCATCGACTCGAGCATGGAAGTCAAAATATTTTCAATTCTAAGGGATCAACATTGCATTTGCTGTGCGAATGGGTGCGGTGTTGACCTTCTTGCTCGGTCATGTCCATCGCTTTCAAGCCCATGCAAGCAAGCCAGGATTACCCATATTAACTATGGACTAGTTAATCTGTACAGATCTGTACAGGGTAGCTTAGTTACGAATAGTAGTTGCTAACTAGTGCAGATCCTTTCGTGCAATTTGCGTCATCTGTCATCATCAAGCATAATATTTAGCTGGTAAATAAAGAGAAATCGGCCACGACATGAAGAAGGCACTCGAACTTCTAACAATACATCTTGTCTTTCTTCGCGATGTTTTGCTTTGCAACGAGGGTGATATGACCAATCGCCATATCCGGGCGGGAATCTCCAATTAAGCCCGGCAGATCCTTTAGCTGAGTGCATTTCTCGAACTGACTGGTGCTGGAAAGCTCGGACGGTCGCACTTCATGCGCCAAATCAACTCCAAAGCGGAACAGGCTGTACCCATCCAGTCTTTCTGACCAACGGCGGCGGAAACCATATGTCACCCCTATGATCGCACTGCTAACCGACCATATGACGAACAAGGTGCCTGGCAGCCTTGGGTTGAATTTCCCACGCTCAAGCACTTTTCCTCGTCGTGACGAGGTGAGGTTTTTCGCGATATAACTCGAGCCTTCCTCAGTGCTGTAGATGCCGTCATACATAAGTTGCAAAGCATCCATGGCATATGCGCGCATTATGGCTTCTATCAACGTTTTTGGTTGGATGTATCGTCTATAATAAACAGAGTTCGAGACAACCTCTGGCGGAGCGGAGTTGATGGCGTTGAAGATTTGAAAGTACTCGTCACTGAGTATCTTCGCAGCGGTAAAGCCAAAGCGGGGTGCAGGGCTCTCTATTTCCGATTCGTTGAAAGGCGGGCTGAGAGTCTGCTTAAAGTCAGTGTATGTGGAAGTTCGGGCGTCCAGTTCGGCGGTGCCAAGTGCAGATATATGCACGCAGCGAACACCGATGGGTTCGGCAATACTTATTGGATGTTTAAATGGAATCGAATTTAGAGTGTCCGCTTCGTCATCGCCAAAGAAAGATTTGTCAATTTGCACCCTCGTGTCATTAGGAGCCAGTGTGAACGGTTGATAAATATCTGCCATGGTCGGCTTGAGGTTGTCATCAAACTGAGGATGTTTAATTATGTCCGCATAGGCTGGGGAAAATCGCATTTGCCACATGGCATATTCCAAGACATTGGCATGTTGGAGGTCTTTTTCGTCAAAAGATGTCGCCTCGGAGCCGTCATAAATGCTCACGTCTGTGAGGTCGACACCAACACGGGCATACCCCCATATATTTTTGCTAAGTTCCCAAGGTGCGGGCTTCAAAGCAAAAATAGTTGCGTCTCCCTTGAAGCTTGGCGATTTCCCGATTCCACCTAGTTCTCTCACCCCAGTATCCTGCTGTGGTAGCCTGGCAAGCACTGTAAACTCTGATGCCGATTTAACGGCTGAACAGTTGTATCTGAGGCGGAGTCCCCATGCCTTTCCGTTGATTGGCTTGGTAGGCTGTGGTGTCAAGAAAAATTCTGGGATCCCTCCATGAACGGGGAGCGAGTTTGGTAAACTTGCGAATTGAGGGTATTCATCACGATTTACAAATGGAGGTGTATATATAATACCCATGCCAGGAACTGTAACAGGTGCAGCAGTCCTCCATGCATTGCCTCCGCGGCCGGCAGTTTGACCAGTGTCACGACTGTTAAAATTCTCCCGTGTGCGACCGCTAACCATGGGATGTTCATCGCTATTGACATATCCATCACCAAGTTGCATGCAAATTCCAGATAGTGGAATTGCAATCGATCCGAGAATGCTAATAAAAGCGAGGAGGTTCCATAGCCTGTGAGTTCCTGGGTGCCTTCCGGCGAGGAGTCTAGAAATAGAGCCGAGCCAGCCGTTGGGGCCGGCCCAACTACCGCTACTATGCATTAAAATGACCATGGCATTTCCAGCTTGCCAGAACGGATGTTGCAGCATGGCGACCTCAACGCCTTCCAATCCATATTTGCTAAGGCCTAGCCCAAACACTGCAATTATGAACCACGCGTAATATATCAGGATCTCGTTCTCGCTTCCATAATTGACAATATCACGCTTCCGCAACAGGTTTAACGAAATGAACACCCAGAATCCAGTGACGACAAGAGGCATCAGAATTCCAGCTAGCGTTCGGGTGTAGTATCGAGTGAGTTTGTAACAGCGGCCGGGCGGGCTATCCGGAGTGAAGGGTGGTGATTCGAGTTTATCATGCTCGATCAAAGGTTGCGAGCTCGTCGCCGTCCCGGGAGAGTCATTCACGGAACACACATAATCGGTACTCCTTTCGAGATCCAATTCCTCTGGCACTTTCCTTGTATGAGTCCGTTTCTGTTCTTCGCCGTCCATGTTCCTGCAAGGTTGAAAACAAAGCGATAATTTAAGGGGTACACGGTAGACTCCGACAGTAAATCTAAAGATTTTGCCCACTTATACCTCTTTCATGTGAAGCCCTTCGGATGCTGGTCTATATATGCAATCACTGCAGTAGACAATTGCAGCGTACATTCTCAGGAACTGGGGACAAAACCCGACGTTGGAACAGGTACATACATATACATGCATGTCCACGGACCTGTACAGTGGGGGACTGGCCAATCAACTCTTGTCTATGCTGCTGCAGAATTGTTGGTGATGACAATGCACTCTTTTTCCACCGGGAATGGCTCGCCAAACCCTTGTTACTTCAATCCAACAGCATTCATCCAGATGTTTGGTACATCCTAGTACGTAACTCCGTGACCCTGCCATGCAGCTGGGGCGCCTCCTGTCCAATAACTGGCCCTGAGTTGATATATCTAGCGGCATAATGTGGTATTTTTTCCCGACCACTGCTGTCAAGAAGAGTTGCACCAGCCCGCCAGGCACTCCAAGTTGACAAAGCTGCTATATCTCCAATACTATGATTCGGGTTAAAAAATACTGGGCAATGATTGAGCCCGTTCAAGGAGCCGGTTGCATTGTCTGTGACCCGCTGAAACCGAAAGCCATCGACTGAAAGGGCCACATACCTATCTATGTCAGCACCAGCAATGTGAGCATAGAATGAGTGGAGGTGATATAGTCGTAATCTCCTTCTCATCTGATATTGGCAAGTTCAGCTGAGTGCACGGGCTGGCGGCGGCAGGGAGCTTGGCATCAAAATGCACGCCAAGCATCATCTCCACTCGAAGCCGGACATGCATGCGCTCTGCATTTTGTTCACATTTTCAAGCAGCGCGGGAACGGCAAACTGACACAAAGGAAAGCGGAATTTTCTATTAATATCGTACCTGGAAAGCGGAAATGCTGAGCATATTAGATATCTCAGCCTCCGTTGCATTGCATTAAGCTGGGTGGTGTTGCATCCTTACGAGTTCGCCGACGAGATGAACGAACATGGCTGAAAGCAGCCTATCACATAACTAGGCCAGTTGGTTTGCCAATGTTGGGGAGTACTCACTCACCGTGACCCTTGCTGGCAACGGACGGCTTCTACAGGCAATGTTCAATACCAAAACACCACCAACTACTCCCGAGGCGATATTCTCTTTAAAAAGGAATGGATATTCTGAAAGGCTAGTGCATGATTTCAGGAAAAGCTGTGACAGACCCATTGTTAAGGTTAATCTCTATTTCAATGTTTTCTCCTCAGTCCTTTCTTGGGATGGCTGGTGGTGGCTTTTCATTGTTCCTCAGGATATCACCTATCCTCTCTCTCAATCTTGCTGCATCAAAGATTATATGAGAAGGAACAAACAAAGCCTTTATCTGTTTCATTGTCAGCCTCTTTCTGTTTTACTATGTTGTATTCACATCTAGGATTGTATACACTTCAGACACAGGCATTATGTGCTGTTTTGATAACAAAACAACAGCCCTTTCAATGAGCATTCACAGAAGCAATGTAAGGTGTGTTAAGGTTTCTTGCGAAGATGGCCAGATTCCATGGTCCATATATCTCTTCCAAAGGGGAAGGGAAAGTATGGCATTCCCCCAGGATAGTCATGCTCTTCTATGAAGCTGTTTCACCCAGCTGGTGAGACAGACAAAACACAACAGGTGGTTAGAATATATCACAAACTAGTGAAGGGTAATTCCATAAATACAGCGTCGCTTCACTATCTCTTGTTTGATGATGCTAAGGGATTTTATGCCATAATGGAATATCATACCTTCTTGTCTATCTGTCGACCTCATTTCTTCCCTCTCTATCTCCAAGTCCCACCGCCAACTTTCTTTCCTGATTTGAAAACGATCACACAAAGTATTCTTTGCTAATAACCAATTTTGCTGGTCAAGATGCGTTTGCTTAGAGTGCCCATATGGCTTTTCGGTATCCAGCTGGCTGCCGCCAGATTTTGCGTGTATTTAGATCAGTACGTAGCACCCACCCCAATAGTTCTCCATCTCTGCAGATGCTGATTGACGTGCTTATATGTTGTATATGATGTGCTAACCAGGATGACCCCCAAAATCTGTGTAGATGGCATAGCACCATTCTCCCAGGTAAAGAAATAACCACTGGCGTCGACTGTGCTATCATGGCTTTCGCAAATAGCAGCCTCTTCATCGAGAGTCCACCGGGCGAGTATACCCCATTCGCCCCCATCAATGAAATTCGAGGCCGCTTTGCAAATGGCACTAAACTGCTTATTGCAATCGGAGGCTGGGGCGATACCGCGGGATTTTCTGCAGGTTCTAAAGAGGATGCTGGTAGGAAGCAGTATGCGAAAAACGTAGCGGATATGGTTAATAAACATGGTTTCGATGGTGTTGGTACGGTATCCTCCTCTTTACCCATTTCAGTATCTCTTTTTGAAAGTAGCCGCATAAACATGACAGTTTGCCTTCAGGTTCTAACTGTGTGTTTCTTCTAGATATCGACTGGGAATACCCTGGGGGTAATGGCCTAGACTACAAAGAGACTTCGAACTCAGCAAAAAAGAGCGAAATTGACAATTTCCCACTTTTCCTCAAGGAAATAAGAAACGCTATTGGCACGGAGAAACAACTCTCCATTGCGGTGCCTGGCAGGAAGTCAGATATGATTGCCTATACTCCCGAAAACGGGCCGGCGATCTGGGAGAGCGTAGATTTTGTCAATGTACTATTTTCTAATAAGCCATCTACCCTTACTTCGTTTGAGAGAATGCTCACCGTTTTGTTTAAGATTATGACTTACGACCTAATCAATCGCCGTGACAATGTGACAGCCCACCATACCAGCGTCAAGGGCTGCCTAGAGACAGTCCAGAACTACCTAGATGTAAAGCTGCCTCCCGAGAAAATCAACCTGGGCTTTGCTTTCTACGCGAAGTACTTCACGCTAGACCCCAAAGCAAACTGCACTTCAGAAAAGCCGGTTGGATGTCCCATAGTCCACGGTGAATTCGAAAATGGCACAGATGCTGGCACTTCGGGCTCCGTTACGTTCGAGGTAGCCCAGATATCCCCGCCTCGTGCTCCCGTTGGAGTTTCGCCAAATGCGACTTGTGGACCTCTCAATGGGTTTCGATGCGAGGATGGGTTCTGCTGTAGTTCGGCTGGATATTGGTAAATAAAATCCCCCCCTCCCCCCTTTCTCACATTCCTCCCTATCCTCCCCACTACACGACGCCCCTGCGCAAACATAGCCCTTTCACAAAACACCTGCCCAATGCAGTAATTGATATCCAATTAAAATCAACAGCGGCGAGACCCCCCAACACTGCAACAGCGGCTGTCAACCCAACTACGGAAAATGCGACGGAGTAGATACCGGCGGCTCGTTCCGACGCGCACGGACAAACGGGATGACCGACAGGGAGCAAGGAGGACGGTACTATGTAGACGAGCAGGCCAAGCTCTTTTGGACTTGGGAAACCACCGATCTCATCGCGAGGAAGTTTGAGCAGATTGTATGTGCGAAAAAGCTGGGTGGCGTGATGGCGTGGGGGCTTGGTCTTGATAGTTACGATTGGAGTCATCTTGAGGCGGTCGAGAAAGGGATGGAGGGATATAAGGGGACGGCAGGTAATAAGACGTCATACCGGTAGATGTTTTCCTTTGTATGGCAAGTTGCAGAAGGTTTGTTTGGTGTTGTTTTTTTATTCCTTTTTTCCCTATCTCTAAGTGTTCCCGTCATGTATCTGGCACAGGGGAAAGGGGGCAAGAGGAATTATTTCTCTGGTTGTATTGTTAGCATCATTTATTGCATTGCTAAGTCAGGATTGCCTGTAGGCTCTTTTACAATGCTTCTGCTGCATTTCATTGAGTATTCTGGCTGTTTGGTGCTGTGATCTAATATGAAATACTTTCATTGAATAGCACAGGGGCAATGCACACACATTGAATTTTGAATAGGAAAATCACAGTTATTGTCATCCCTCTCAAGTGTTGTTAGTGAGACCTAACTTCTTCAACACTACAAACTCCACAACTGAAAACAACTTTGTTGGCATCAGAATACATTGTCATCATTCATCTTTGTGTCTCTTCTTCTCTGATATTCCCTTATTCATCAAACATCTAGATTTGAGCAAAAGCACACTTCTGCGGTTCTCATCAGAAGTGAAGGATGCTTCTTAATCCAGCCAGTCTCCGCACAGAGTTCCGAGCACGAAACATTAGAAATGACATTGTGAGTGAGTCCTTATATACTTCTCACATCAGCATGGGCAGGGAGACCATGCTGACATCTCATACCCTTGTGTTCAGCAAGAGGCAAAAAGAAACAATGACCGTCCCAAGAAGAGATACTGGTTCAAAAAGATCATGATGAAGCTCTGGCGCCCATTGGGCAAAATCTCCCTTTTAAATACAATTAAAGAGAAGGTCTGTATTCTTTGCTTTCAATTCATTGGGATTCTTCTCCTGCGCCGTATAAAAAGAATACTAACTCGCTTCCCACCCCTGAAGCGCCGCGAGAAACGAGCTGCCAGAGGACCATATCAGCCAGCTCCGATGCACACTGAGTATCAGTACGTTTACGCAGATGTACCTTCAAGTACCTCTGAGCTCGAACATGATATCGACAATGACAGTAACGTGGCAAATGAAAGAGAGAGTTTGGCATCAGACGCGTCGTCGGTGAGGGAAGAAGACATGCTCCACCAGGACGGGTTTGATATGCTGAACAACGGGAAAGAATTTAAGAGACGAGCTGATGAGAATGGAGATTAAAATAACGATGTTTGGTTCGTTGGGTGCCTCTGTATATAACCTTCTCCTCCGCGGTTTTCTCCTTCAAATAGAATAATAAGTGGCAGGAGAGACGCATACTCATGTGTCTTGGGATGATAAGGGAAATCCAATGGCTGGAGTGTTTGTATCTCTCGCGTAAGCAACATTTTGTAGGGATGTGCGAATTTCTGATTTGAAACAACTTGAATACTTGATTCTCGTGGTACTGGGCACTGGATGATGGGCCGATTCCTCATGGCGAAAGAAAAAAGATGTGTTCATACTTGGGATGGGATGCACAGTTCATTCTTCGAACAAAGTAAATTAGAAGATTCCATATCATCACACCCAGTGGTCTGTGCAATGTTGTTAAGAAAGAACCCTGATTACTTCCATAAAAGGTGGCAATTCCCGCTGTGAACACAGGCATATCCACAGCATCATCGTTGATGGTGACGCTGGCGCGAAGGAACCCCAAAATAACGTTGACTCGCTGCCCGTTTCGGAACCACCTGCGGCACATGATCGCCTTACCTAAAGGCTGACTACGCTGGCCGAATGACTCCCGTTCTCTTCTATCTCCATGAATCACGCTCGACCACACTTCCCAGCTCCTCCGCTTGCATGCTAATTCGCTCGCCTTTGTCCAAACAACGCATCTTTCGGCCTGATCTGACCTGCATAATCTCTCTCCTGCATACCCAACTCTTCTGCTACCTTTCGTTTATATACCGCTCCAGTGCGTGCCCGCCCAGATCCCCGCACTCTGGATATCCGATCATACCGCCACCACCACATCTTTCCCTCGCTTTATCTACGCCCCGCCACGCTCTCAAGTACACTCGCTGCAGAGAGGGTCGTTAATTGACCTCACGATTACCACTGCACTGTGGATCTGGGAAGCCAAGTTCACCAGAAGCGGTTCTAACGTAACCAATCCCAGCGGATCGTCAAGATGAGCAGTCCAAAGCGGAGGATCGAGACAGATGTGAGTCCTGATTTGGGAGATATACCCCAAGAAAAATTCCGTCTTCCTTAGAGACGTATTGACTAACCGCCTGAATGTACTTCTTTGTTCCAACAGGTCATGAAGTAAGTTCCCCTACCTGCCATTGTCCGTTCACGAAACAGGGACTAACCTTAACCCACAGGATGTATGCATCCCTCTAGCTACGATTACAGACTGAACGGTTTCGAAGATAAGATTTGGGATGGTGGGCTTAGGATGCTAACTAATAGTCCAGGTTAATGAGTGACTATGAAGTCACACTTGTTAATGACAACAGTAAGTACAGCCGGCCTTTATCTATCGGTGTATGGAGATAATAAGCTGTTAACACACTTGACTTCTACACTATAGTGTACGTAACATATCATTCGCATCACCTAGCTCGTCGTCGTAGAATTGCTGGCTGACTCATTTACGAAATATAGGCAAGAGTTCTACGTACGATTCAAGGGACCAGAGGAGAGTGCGTACAGACTTGACTGGTCATTTGGCATTATTACCAGACTAACGATTGTCTAGCACCGTTCGAGGGTGGTCTCTGGAAAATCCATGTCGAGCTACCCGATCAGTACCCGTACAAGAGCCCGAGCATCGGGTTCGTCAACCGAATTTACCACCCCAATATTGATGAGCTGTGAGACTCTAAAATTCACCCAAAGTAATATTTCAACCAAACCTAATTGGGCAGCTAGGTCTGGCTCGGTATGTCTAGACGTAATCAACCAAACATGGTCACCCATGTACGACATGATCAATATTTTCGAAGTCTTCCTCCCACAACTCCTCCGATATCCCAACCCATCAGATCCGCTCAACGGGGACGCTGCTGCTGTATTGATGCGAGATCCAAAGAAGTACGAGGCCAGAGTGCGAGGTACGATCGGAAACTAATCTCCAGGATCATCGAGATTACAAGCACTAATCATTTCTACTTTTTACCGGATAGAATATGTCGCCAAGTACGCGAGCAAAGATGCAGCCGACGAAGCTGGCGAGGATACCGAATCAGATGACGAACTGAGCTCGGTTGGCAGCTACGAGTCCGGGAACGAGGAGCCGGCCGGAGAGATGGACGATGTATGATGAACATCTCTTTTTCTCGAAACTCCGGACCGAACTTTTACATATGTGTATTTGGGACTCTTGGACATGAAAGCACACAGGGATCCCTCAATTTCGTAGTTTGCCCCAACGGGGCTGTTACCCGGCGTTAATTCAGGAGTCGACTCACACACTAGGGATTGATTTAAGCCGCTTTTTTTATGGCCCAGAAATAATATTATATGTTAAATGAACGAAGAGAATGAAGCACAGGGCGCAGACAACATTATGTTCAACATTTATTTCGACAGGTACTTCCGGGGCGCTGTGTTTCAATTTTTCAGCAGGAGGAAGCGTGCCACTCGTAAGGAGCATGTTTTACATTTATCTTTATTTTTGTGCTTTCTACCGTCTTGCCGATAAGCTGTTTATTTCCCCCAAAGGCCTTTTTTATGTTCCTCGGTATTTTTTTCTGTTTTGTTTTACATGTTTCGTTCGTCTCTGCTCTGATGATTTGGTTTCACGTCCTTGTTTCGTGGCATGTCTTAGGTTTACTTCCATACTTTATTTTAGCATGTAAATATCTCACCCCTTTTTTCCAATTCCAAACCTTCCCAGTTGAATGGCCATAATAAATGGCCTCCTCCGATTCTCTTCGTAACCCTGTCTACGACATTGATGTTAGGTGGCCAGGCCCTGCTGTACCAGCGAAGGAGCTGTCGACATCTGTGACGTGATATGTCCAGCAAAAAAAAGGGTCAGTCTGGATATAACGAATGAGGGCAGGAAACCTTGTTCATAGCTTATGGCGCCATGAAAAGCGACAGATCGGGCATTTAGTAGCATGGCTGTCAAGATCAAATTGTCACATACTTTCTGTCAACAGTTCCGCCCTCTCTCCACAATCCAAGCAGAAATAACTAACAGACAGACCTCTGAATCTAGAATAACCTTAGAAAGCAATCTCTCTCCCCAACGAAAACGGAGGCCAAATTCACCCAACCTCCATTCATTCTCTCAAAACTCGGCGAAAAAAAAGGGGGTATAAATCTATATACATCATCATCACCATGATCATCAAACACCGTTCTCCTTCCACTCCTCGACCCCTTGACACACACCCCCCCGTACAAAATATCATGTGGAGGCACCACCCCATCCCGGAACGGAATCTACAGCGCCAACATCCACTCTCTGCTCGTACACACCGTCCTATGCCGGCCCGCAACCATATCTGGCGTATCAACAGCGATGAGGAATCCGTTCGTCCCGCCTTCCACCAAAAGCCTGTCGAAGCGGGTTGGGGGGTGATGATGCGTGCTTGGCCCGTGAAGAAGAGCACCCATCCGTCCTGGTTACCATCGGGCGTTCTCACTACAATTCTTTAGATCTGCGCTAGGCACTCAGCAGCCCTTTCCTTCTCTGTGATTGCTGATGTACGCAGTTACAAAGAGGGGGCCAGAGATAACCAAAGCAAAACGAAAGAGAGGTGTCGGAATAACCAAAGAACTAGCTGTGGGACCGGCGCGCTGTGAAACCCGCTATCAAACCACAGCGCAAGCACAGTATATGTGCCGTTCCCCATCAACACTAGGGCAAGGTTTGACACGCCCGACGTGCCGGGTTCGTGGGAGATAACGAAGCCTGGCGTTACGGACCAGCATTTGAGGGCGGAAAGGCCATCCTTGCCGATTATCGCGGTTACGTTGAGAGTTGAAGGGATGGAGGGTGATATGCGTAATGTTCGGTGGGAAGTGGTGAGGGTTGTAAGGGAGTGGAGGATGGAGGGAAAGATGGCTTACAAGAAGGAAAGGCGCATGCTGTTGGGGCGGCCGGCGAGGGTGGTTAAGTTATATATATATATATATGTGTGTGTGTGTGTGTGTGTGTAAAGGTAGGAGGTGTGGGTAAATATCATCCGTTCTCGGGACGCCATCTGTTGTATATATGTTGGGTTGAAAAAAGGAAAAATGCTGTGGGAGTTTTTCACATATGGTGGTGAATTCCCTCGTCCGGAAGTCCGACATCACATAGCCGTTACACAGTAGCTATACAAAGAAGTTCCTCAAATCGAGTTCTGGCGAGAGTGGAGCGGAGAAGATGAGCTGTGCAAGAACCAGCCAGCTCTATCCTGGCCACTTACTGGACTCGGCAATACCTCGAAGGGTCTGAGCGGAGAAAGGCGATCGGCTAGATACACAGACGCAGTAATGCCCCATGGAATAACCTAAAGCCCCGAGCGGGGAGTCAGCCCGGACGTAGGTCATGGCTTTTACTCCGGAGTCTCCAAGAGATTCAGGGATTGCTAGTATTCTTCCTGATGTTCATCACATTGCATTGGCGGCGCGGCGCGCATGGAGGAAATTGTATCGTACACGGGCTAGCTTATTAATTAGAAATCCACCCGACCAAATCCATTCTTCGCAGGAACAAGTAGCTAGCTTTTCTTTGTGCTGTACATGTCCATACGTGGTGCTGACATCTCAGGTTCACATTGCGGTGTAGTTGTGCTGCTGTGCTGCTTCACGACTCAATAAAATTAGAGTCAACTCGAGTAACTCAGTGAAAGAATGGACCATGCAGAAACTAAAGAGTCGTGGAGAAGTTGAAGGGTTGATCCTTGCTTAGCCCAATGTTAGCTTTATTGATTGGTCTTGAGAATGTAGAATAATAGATTTGAAGACAAGGGTTTTTGTGTTTTGCTTGCTGCGAGCATTACACCAACTTGCCTGTTCGACAGTTGCATGTGTCTCGAGGAAAGATGACACGAGTAGATACACTAGGAGCCAGATGTCAGCGAAGTGGATGAACACCCCAGGCTTGTAAAACATCACGACTCAATTAGATATTTCATGTGCCTACTTATTCTGTGATGGTACACATAATATGACGAGGTTATGAAATGGGCATGTGCGTACTTGACCAGGACAAAGGATTGGAATACATTGTATGTCCAGTACATCGGTTCATTTTTTTTTTGCCTTTTGAATATCCGACAGCTTAGCTATACATTAGGATGCGAAAATGCAAGGAGAAGGAGAAGGAAAACGACAAGAGAAAGGAAAGGAATGAACGTAAAGGAAATGAAGGGGTACAGCGTGCACAGTTATTTTGGAAGTAACCCAGAACTAGAAGGGAGAATAAGAATGGAAACGAGGGGGGAAAAGAAAAGGAAGAACGGCAAAAGCAGGGAATGGGAAGAGTATGGAGAGCACAATCATATGCATTTTCCGCCCGACCATATCCGCTTGGTTCCTTTTGTCTAGCCAAAATGAAGGGCCCCGAGAACAAGAAAGCACAAAGTATAGTGAAATGGTAATTTTCTTCCCTTTTTTTTTTTTAAAAAAAAGAGGGGGGGCTAGGAGTAGAAAGTGAGGCAATGCCAAAAAGAAGAGCCGGACCTTGTTCCTTTTTGATGGAGCTCCACTTACAAGTGGCCGATTTTGTGCAAATATATACAACAGAAGGATGACGATGCGCTTATATTAAAAATATTCGGTAGAATATCTGAGGCATGCGAACGGGTATATGTGCGCGAACAAAAAGAAGGAGAGAATAAAAATAGGGGGATAGTATCCCGAGAACGAGTTTTAAAGAAAAAAGATAAAGGACAATAGAATTCGCCCCAGCCAAGACGAGGTGATGTCACCCAAATGACTTATTGTGGAACGTGGAATTGTGTGAGAGGAAATGAATAAAAGGTGACGATTGGGGCCAAGGGCCTATGAAATTGGGAGCGGATTGGGATGTGAGGAGGCTTTCTCATGTTTGAAGGAGCAGGAAATAGCTTCCTGGGACACGTGTTCTTCGAGAGGGATATCCGGCAACGGAGTCGAGTACAATCACCAGACCGACTTTAGGAGGAATTCTCGGGAGATTGGAGCGGAATACGCTCGATGGACGAAGTAGATTCAAATCGGCAAAAACGCAAACAATGCTCGACCAACAGCTTCATTTGGCCCCTTGTATTTGTCCATAAATACACTTCATCAGGTTGTTCAATCAACGACTAAAGGAGCAAATATATCCTTGAATTCATGTTTTCCGTTCTGAGTATCTAAACCAGACCTGGTTTTTTTACCCCTCCTCGTCGTCATAACAACTTCTCCCCATTGCTTTGGCAGGGTTGAGACATTGGTGTTCCTGGAAGGGGGCAGTGTCGCGTAGCGCAATCTCCCAAACTCTCCTGGAGCTGGTGATGCGGCCCGTCTAATGCTATCTACCTGGCTCTCTGTTTTCTGCTCTTGTGTCGGAGACTGTGGCTCTTCCGTTGTTGCCGATGTGGCAATCTCGTGGCTCGGTGCTCGCGATGAAGATGCGGTTGTTGTATTTATGGAGGAAGAGGTATGTCCGGGCAGCTGGGAGCTTTGTATAGCCCAGATATCAATTACAGAACTGGTGGGTATTGACAACAGTTATTAGTTACGGAGTATACGCACTGGCAGCGGACTTGACCTGTTGCCAAAAGGATGGGCGTAGGCAATATATGGGCGCAAACTTACTCTGATGTTCGCTGGCATATTGCCTCTAAAACTTCCCTCTCCCGTTTCAAGTATTCGGGATCGGGACCCTGGCGATGAACTGACCCAACAGCCCCATATCCATAGCCTGACTGGTACAGGTCATCGTCAAGAAGTCGCGATGATTCAGACTACCAAAAACTTGTGTTAGACTGGCAACGAGCCAAAGACAAGCAGCGGAAGGGATGCAAGCCACCACCAGAATCAAAACACGAGATAAAAACCTAAAGGATGACCTACATCATGACTATCCCGGGCGCTCCGACCCAGGCAAGAAGCGCAAATGCCCATGTATTATGACAGGGGGTATCTAGTTTGCGACTTGATAACGGGGAAAAATATTCGATACTCGGCCCCGGAATCGAGGGGTAGATGGGCGAGAGAAATTGGCGGGTTATACGGTGAAAACAAGGGGACTAGTCAGGCAAAAAGCCTGGACATAAAATCATCGAGCCGTCGGAGTACCCAGCATCTGGTATACGGACAATGAGGAGGTCCGGCGTGTTGCAACGAGGTTGCAGAGGTGAAAGTCGGAGGTTGGAGATTTGATGAATTGGCAGCGACACAGCAGAATGCAGCCAAGACGACCGCGCTGACCAATCACCGGCCCGGGTCACGCCCAGCCACGGCTTTTGTTGATTTCCTCCGTTTTGAGGTCCAGGGAATCTCAATATCGAGCACGATCCCGCTTGAACGCAGGCTGGGGGTCATTTGTCAACAAAATTATATACCATCCAAGGAGTCACAGTGGCAAACTTATAAGTCACACCGTTTCCAACTGCGGTATACAATTCAACCTCAGCTGGACTCAATTTCCTTTCCTCTCCTGACGCTGTCTCTTCCCTTGTCGTTTTTATTTCTTATTCGTGAAGCATTACCCCGGCGCTACTCTATCAACAAGGCAGAGCAGCACTGGGAAATGTGTATCAACATTCTGGAGTTCTGACTTTATGTCCGGGTAACTGCCCCTGCAATCGTCTTCTTGCGGTTCTCGCTTCAGAGACCTCATTTTCCTTTCAAATAGCATCCTTGAATATATTACCTGTTCAATAAGTAATTGAATCCACTGACGGCCCATGTCAAGATGCAGCAGAGGAACCTAAACTTCTTGAGGCGCCACATCAGACTCCCTCTGCCCGTGTTCGAGCTCGTATCAGCCCACACGTCTGTTCTTCTTTTGATATCTTGAGGCCGGGGTCGCTATGGATGTAGTCTTTTGCAACCCCAGTTTTTGGCTCCTACAGTCAATGGAAGCCAAAATGGCTTGAAGCCTTTGCCTTGATCTGGCATCAAGGTCCGTGAATCCCCAGTCAACGCAGGTCCCTAGGTTGATAATACGGACTGGCCGTTCATACAACCAGCAACCCTTGTTTCGTATCCACGGTCCTCCACCTAGTCCCTGTCAATCACATAGCTTTCTCAGATGTGCCATTTATTCGCTTTCAACTCCTTCCTTTGAATCCACTACTGCATCCAAGACAACACTTTCTTATACCAGTATGGGTGTGACAGTGGGATTGTCTCACGGAATACATCAAACCTTTGGCTACGGGACACCTCCCACATTTTCCGGGAGTGCTCAATCTGCGGGGACAAGGCATTAGTCCACTAACGCCTTCAAGTTCAATCCAATCAATACCCTGGGTGTGATCTAATTATCTCATTTATTTTGATACTCCCATCGCAAAACACTATATCCATGGCTTGATACCTGTACCCCGCTTTCCAGGCTCCCGCATTCTTCAACCAAGGGGTTGGAGATGATAATATAATAAGGATGGCTATTCCTACTAAATTGCAAGTTGTCGATCTTTTCTGAATTTCCAACTCGATCCGCATATACCGTAATCCTTTTAAGGGGAAAGTATCAACCGTCCTTTTGTTTACGTTTTTAACACGCAAAACATCCACAATGAAGTTTCTCTTCGGAATTCTTACCTCTCTCACCATTCTTGGAGCCCCCGCTCTAGCAGCGGTGAATGGTCCGTGTAGCGGCACCAGCGATACGCCGGGATACTATGGAATCTGCATTTCGACATCCTCCTGCAGGGCCAATGGCGGGACTTACGTGAACAACCGCTGTCCCAATGACCCGAACAACATCAAGTGCTGCACTATTGCTGGATGTGCAGACTCGAGCAGCTACTGCGGATGGACCAGTCGGCATTGCAGTGGGAAATTTAGAACTGGTATGTTTGATAATGGTGTTCTTCCTTCGCGGATCCGCTTTCACCTGCTGCCGGGATTTTTTTTTCTCCCACCAATAATTACCTCTCTCGCATAAGGCGTGCTAACCCGTCTTTGAAGGATTGTGCCCGGGCGGTAACAATTACAAATGTTGTGATCATTGAGACGCCCTTGCGTACTTAGGATTGTGTGTGTGGGTGATCCTCCCCGCGGAAGGTGTTACCTGCGAATGAAGTTGTAGTTTGGAATTTCTGGTCATCAGTCATCCTGCTCGTTGCATCCTTTGCCACTTCAGCTTCTTCAACTGCCGCTAGCAAATTGAATTCGCCAGCGGTTATTTCACAAAGCTTCCTTCATATTCTGTATCTATGCTGGTGGAATCCAAATGTTGACTTTTCAACAAACCAAAATATATTATCCTTTCCCGCACTTGTGTGTGATTAGCCAAGATAAACGAATCTCAAAAGTGTTATATGGAAGTAAATTAAAACTTTTCCCCTATACAAAAGTAAACTTTTGATCTTAGGCCCGTTTCAGCCCTTATCTATTGGGAGATCTATCTATCGCTCGTGACAAAATTACATGGATGAAATGAGTGACGGGATTGTGTGTATGAGGGGCACAGAAATGTAGACATTTTCGAAATACTAGTAGATCTCATGACCAAACCATTGAAACAAAATGAAAGATAGTCTGAGGAAAGGGGGGGGCAGATGCTTTTTCGCTGCTAGCAAACCGCGTTTTCATCACCGAGAATAAACCCCTGGACTTTCTCAAAGCTAGAAAGCCTGAGAGTTTAAATTGTGAGATATGTGTGACAACAAAGAGAGGGGTTTTAGGACAATATTCGTCATTCTTCGCCCTTCATCACAAATGTGAATTCGGCTGACACTTCCGCTGTCTCGGGATTTGGCCGCAAGATCAACCTGGGGGTGGAACTAAATATCTAAACCAAGCCTTGGCATCCACAATTTAGCTTTCCACCCGTTGTGCGCTCTTCGCTGCTGGAGGTTCCATCGTTCCTCAGTCAAAGTTCGTACCTAAATCAGTTCTTATAATACCAGCTTCCCTGAGCGGAATTTACTCCTCTTTCACACCCGCGCACAATGTTCGAATTTTCCGACGCAAAACGGTAAGTTCACCATCCCTTTGGCCTTCCCGCCCAGCTTCTTGTCCACACAGATCGATGCCCTACCGGAATCTTCGACCACGAAAATTAGAAAGAAAAAAAAAAAATCACATTCCTAATTCTCCATCTCACACAGCGTCTGTCGCGAAGATCTACAATCCCGCCGTTCCTCCCGCTCCCCATCGCCTCTAGACACCGCCACAGCCACATATGCCGCAAACGCGCTGCGAAACATCTTCTCGTCAGTAGGAACTTATACTCCTCCTCCTCCTCCTCATCTACGACCAGCAAATCCTACGGCAGACTTGGAACATATCCAGGATGAAGAAGAGGAGCAGGAGTTCGAGTTCAGACTCTTTCGCGAACCGCTGGTGTGTGCGGAGAAAGGGGCATCGGGACACGACCGAGTGGGCAGCGGCCAAACCGATGCACCAAAGCAAGTGAACGGGATGGACGCTGGCATTCGGAAATTTAGAATCAGGTTGCGATCTCAGTCTCCTACTGTGAACGATGGCGAAGGGGGGTTTGTGGTCCCGTTTCGGGGCTGGGAGTATTACTTCTCAAACCCGGAGTGGGCGAGAAGGAAAATGGCGGGGGAGGGGATAGGGGCCCTGAGTGCTGAGTCTGATACACGGCAGAAGCAGGGATTCGTTGATGCTGCAGTTAGTGGGGAAACAATACTTGAGGGAGCAAATAGTGGTGTATGGGTATGTGTCAGCTCTTTCTGCTCTCCAGATATCCTTTGGGAGACATTACTCGGGAAGCAACGGGAAGGTAAATACAAAGCCAGCTGATGTTGCGAGCTAATACGATTCGAAAACCAGCCTGGTTGCCATCTTCCGTGGCGAGTCATCCATCTCAAAACGGTTCCATCCCAAAATAAACAGAATGAGCCGACAGACTCGCCTCATACAACAGCCGTCACCCTTTTAGATCCATTGGCCGTCTCAAAAGCACCTAAATCTAGGAAAAAGCCAGGCAAAAAACGCCGTATCATTCTGCGACAGCGTCTTGCCGCCGCCAAAACTGCAGAAGCGGATGAGAGGGAAAAGCGGACGAGGCGAAATCGTGAGAAAAAGATTAAAAGGAGGCAGAAGGAAAGGGAGAGGAAGGCTACTCTTCGTGAAAGTAAAGATGAGCAGGGGGAAATTGCAGGGAGTGAGGCAGCGAATAGTGATTTCAAATGATTGGCCGAGAAATGATCGGGCATATGCTGGTCGTATCCCTGACAAACTTAAAAATTGCAGCTTCCTTCTACCAGGGGAAAGGCAGCGTTTGTGACATCGAGACGGGAAGTCGGTGTTGGAAATCGCTAGGAGCGGGCTCTGGAGATTGCTGCCCCGCCGTGTAGTTGACAACATAACCAACCATATACATGCACCCATCCCACCAGCGAGCCAACCGGCGAGGGTTGGTGAAATCTGTCAGGTGCCGAAAAAGCGGTTTAAAAATAACTTCTCCAAACCCACCGTATGTCGCAGGAGGGAAGAATCCAACACCTAATTAATTGCGAATTGCAGTGGAAAAAGAATAGCATTGTGGAACACGAATACAAAGAGGTGACTGTCGTGATATCACTTCGGGGCGCTGATCTTCCCGGTCCAGATAACAATTGGCCGATGGATGTTGTTCCGGGATCATGCCGGGAAAGCACCGGCTCGCCGAGTCGGCTCTCATCATCTCGGAACGTGCCGCAGGCCGAAGCTTGTTGAGTGGGGCGTGCCGAAATTTTGAAGGCCATCCCCACAACAGAAGGATCAAGATGGTAAGTTTTGTGAATTCTGGAATGACAATGAAACTTCTTTCATGTCGACACAGAAAAAAAAACTTTTGGCGTGGATTCTCTACAATATTTATAAGTAGTTTCTTTCACTTTCCAACCCTTCTGCTGTTATACATTTTGTTTGATATTGCGTTGGGAGTGTTTGGTGCTTACTAGAGTACCAGTATTTTTTTTCGTGTCTATAGCACGGCTGCTACACCCAACCTACGCCTTTATAGTACACCGCTTATAGCGATTGTCATTATTTTCCCAAGTCGCTGAAGATATCAGGTTTCCTCGAGCCTAGAGTGTGAACCTCAGGCTAGCACAAATAGAAAAAGAACCACGCCATATGAGGTCTCGGTTCTCAAAAAAAGGAAGAAGAAAAAGAAGAAAAGAAAGAAAGAAATGGGACAAAAGTAAATATTGGAGGATCTCATATTCTTCTTAATCAGTTTAAGACTGCGCTTTGGCACCAATCCCACTCAAGAAATTAAATACATAGTTCAAACAATAAATGCGCAGTTAATCACGTATTTTTGCGCAGGACAGAAGCCCAATCTTCCATTGTCGTGTACTTGCAATGCAACCGAGTGCTGACCGATGGTGTCGAACTCCAGTCGCTTGACCTATCCGGTTCGACTAAACGGATTCGGAGGTGATGGCTGTAGCGTTGTTATCGGTGACGCCAAAATTGGCCGTGACATTGGCGGTTGCATTGGCGCAGGCGCAGGCAGCGCAGACTTAACCTCCAGCCATTCTACATCAGCATATTCGGCCTCCTCCGATCGGCCTCCTTTGGGCATAAAACCGATCAAAACTCTAACTGTCCCACATGCAGTGGGCGTAAACTCCAGAGTATGTTCAAAACACCTCTCCTTTGTGACAGTTGGAAAATTCAAATCATAGCTCACTCCCTTGATTTCTGTCGTACCTTTGAGAACCACGTCGGCAATGATGTCTGGGTCGATGGGAGCTTCAATTTTGACAGTGTAGGAAACGGTATCTCCGAGTGTGATAGGATTTCTTGGGCGAGTAATATTGCAAAATGACATCTTCCCAAACTTACAGTCCAGTGGGGTCGGTGGAGGAACCATAACTAATGATTAGGGAACAGAAGATGGCTTCTCGAGTATTTAATTTAGAGAACAATAAAACATGCGGTGGATATTGCACAAAAACGTCAGGTCGACTGATAGAGAGTAGGTATAAATGTAGGCTAAAACGAAAAATGAATGTAGACTGGTTGTGGTATTGGAAGGTCAATTTGAACGTCACGTAGTAGCTGACGATAAATAGATATATAGATAGATATACATATATATACATGAGTATATCACTCTTACTCCCGGGTCTATTTAAATCGTGAAATCTCAGCCAGTAAATATTAAAATCATACAATAAGAGTGCGATGCAAGGATCTTAAAGACACGCAAACTGAGCTTTTAGCTCGGAGTCCCTTCTTCTGCAAACAGTCGTGTTTAAAAATGGTCTTTGACCCTTTCGCAATGAAGGAGCCTCGAGTATCCGGTATATTTTCCGGAATTAAGCGAATCAAAAACGTGTCTGTGCTATCCTTGCTGTGGGAGAAACCATATCACTCCGTGTATTGCGATGGGATTTGGCGAGGAGTGTATTTGAAACGGATCAGGATTTGAGGTTCTTTGGAATTTCGCTGGGCAGTTCCCGATTCGAACTTCCCCCAAGGCAAAACGAAATAGACAACAAACAGGAGAGGCGGGCTCGTGGGTAACCTCTCGATGGATATCATCCCGAGAAGTAAGCAAATAAATAAATAAACCCCAAGTTGACAAACCTGGAATCCAAGGGGATGCAGTGGAGCAGTGTAGGATAAAACATATCTAATCTCGCAGCAACACAGTAACATCGCTGGAAGCTAGAGAAACATTCAACCCTTCTAGCTACACGCATAGGAGTTAACTGGGCCCCGTAATCACATAGCTATCAACGGATAGTTAATACTTCTCATATCACGCCCAAGAGTTTTGTTGAAGCAGTAGCACAAATACAACATATCAAATTCAATATTGTACCCCGTAGTTTAGTCTATCAGCAAAATGTCAGATGAACAATTCAAGCCTTGGATATTCAATGAGTAAAAACCTGCAACTTCTTCCAGATCGGAAACGCATATATAATTACCCCTGTCCTAGAGACAACGATTGATCATGTACGCAGTGCGCAACGACGTGGGGTAGGGATAGGCAGTTCCAAACACCGGGAACATTGAAATGCTTCAATGGAGAATGTACGAGACAACACGCTATTGTGGCAAATTATTCATGCGCAGAGTTAACTCAAAAACATCGAGGGCAATTGGATGCAGTAGGAAATAGGGGAACGGGTATTATGCAAGCAAGTTGTGCGTGGACAAACGGAAAAGACAGAGGCCGAAAGCACACTACGAGAAAACGTGCTAAGTTGCCAACCAAAAATAAAAACAAGTAATGCACGGAATACAAAACAAAAGGAATACAAAATTAATGGGAATACGGAAATATACAGCTGATACAACATGATATTAATCCACTAATATTCAACCCAGATTGATATTTCAGTTCAAATTTCATGTATAATTGCAAAGTCACGTTCCATGGGTGCATTTGTCGCAGCAGAGTATGAGTCACTGAGATAAGTTCGGAAATGGGTTCATGAAGTTGCGAAGGGTATCCACGGGGAAAGAAAAAGTTTGTTCACGAAGCAGGAGCCGCGGGCGCGGGGGTATCAGCCGGCTTGGAGGTATCTGGTGTCGGCTCAGTTTCCGATGTGGGTGGTTCCGCGACTTCAGCGGGTTTATCCTCAGCAGGCTGCATCTCAGCGGGTTTGGCTTCAGGGGCAGGTGTTGGTTGGGGCGCCGGGTCGACTGCGTTTGGGGATTCAGTGGGAGCGGCTGCAGGGACAGGCGTAGCACCTAAACGGAGATTAAGTAGATTAATTTCTGTTATGATTGCATTGATACTTGTTGGTGAGCTTACCACCGGCAGATGGAGCTGGAGTAGGGGCAGCATCTGCAGCCGCTGGAGTTGCTTCCTTCAATGGATCAGGCGCTGGAGTAGCAGCCGCAGGCTCAACGGTGGCAGGTGGTTCAGTTATCGCGGGGGGGACTGCTCCATCAGCCGCCGGCGCCGTTGCTGGGGCCGCATCAGGTGCTGCACCAGGAGCTGGAGCTGGCGGGGCAATCGCATCTGCAGCAGTTGTTTCCGGGGCTGCCAGTTGGGCAGCGGGAGCAGCCTCTGCTGGTGTAGTCTCCGTTGGCTTCGCATCTGCCACGGGAGCAGCGGTAGCTTCTGCAGAAGCATCCTCTGCTGTAGCGGCTTGGGCTGTTGACAACCTCTTCTTGCGTCCCCTGAAGAACCTTTTGAAACCTTTCTTCAGCTGATCAAGCGCATCGGGAGCTATTCAAATGTTAGACTGGAAAGCCCAGGATATACGAAAGACAAAGGAAGTAACTGGAATTTCCCGGACAAGAAGACGGCTGGGAAACAGTAGTCTAACTTACGAACACCAGGCATGATGAGAAGGCTCAAGGGGAGGATCACGGGGAGACGGGAAGTGAGAGAGCAAGATTATGTATCTGGCAAGTCAAACGCAATAGGTCGCACCCGCCACGCTATAAACTTGTTGAACAACAGAACGATAGGAGGAGCACGGCGGGCGGCGGACGATACGAAAAGGACAGAAAGCGTTGAGGTCGAGGACGGAGCGAGGAGGTTGGCTTATTAAGGGAGCTGCCGGCGCGATGTCAGGGACGTGCACGGGCCATGTATCGCTGGAATTCGTGGGCCCGTGACTAATCAGGAGCGGCTCAGGCAGTTAGCGCGGTGTTTGATATTCGTCATTCCCCTTTTCGCATCTTTCCACGCGCCACGATGCCAGAAACAACCTCACATCTGGGTGTTTTACATTCATGGTGGCAATTAAGGTACGATGCTAATCTACTATATTGTCCCTTAATATCGTACGGCAAAATGCTTCGCTCGATTGCCGGTTTTCATTCTACCATCGGATGAACGTCCCTCGTCGTCCTCCATTTCTGGACAGCTCCGTTCTGCGACTAGCGCCCACTTACTTGAGTAACTAGCGCCATCGGAAACTCTGGGGTTGTGGGCTTCGTAATCCTGTCGTTTGCCAACAATGCTGCAGCATGACGTGAATTCATAGCATAAATTGAATTTTCCACCCTCCTTGTTGGAAACAAACACCTCATGTTCACCCTCAAAATCGGAACTCGAACCTTCAAGACCTTGTCGCAAAATTTAATTAAACGTTTCCGCTTGGAGAGCGAGGAATCCAATGGAGTAGACTTGATTTAACCATTTGCAGCTGCTAGGATCTTGAAACAGCTACTGGGCGCTTCCATGGTGGACCCTTTCCTTCAAGGGTTCATGTAGGCTTGGTAGGATGGCTTTCCTTTTATTGGCTCTGTGTGCACAGTGTCAGCATTTACGCTGCAGATCAATATAATGGAAAGGCAGCTTGAATAAAAGACGACCTAACCAGAGCTCTGCCCAGAAACCCTCGTCTACTGATTTGGCCGGGAAGTGCCACCTGCGAGGTCTGTGAATATACCTCTATTTCCCTGTCAGCGCGGGCGTTATCAACACTGCAAGGCCTTCCACACGTACTTCTTTTCTTGTGTACGTATGCATTCCGTGATGCAACACATTTACAATTGAAATCATATTTCTTCTTGTCTTCCCCGAAAATCAGAAGGTGAAATCGATGTCAATTCGAATCTCCAAACTGTTCGTTGCTCCATAGGTAATGGTTACCATATCCTGGCAGGCTCAAGGATTTCGTCTATAATACCTCTCTTCCACACTTAAAGAAGTGATTTGCATTCATGTCAGCTCCATAATGAAACCCTTTCCGGGTGGTCAAAAAACATCCATTGTCTATAATGGTCGTTCCTAGTGGTAATTACAATTTTGAAACCCACATGATCGTTCAATCATTCTACCCACGGTGTCATGTCATTCCTTTCGAGCTTCACTTCAGCACTATGCCACTTTGGATACCCATCCTTCTCCCTCACCATTCTCACATCCCACAATCCCCTGGCACTGCCTCAGTAACAGTCATATCAGTCCTTCCGATCTCTACTGCTCGTCCCCCTGTCAGCTCATTCATTGCTGCCTTTGCTAAGTTGAACCCGCTCCCAGCATGATCCATCGCAATCACGGGAATTTCCACGCCAGTCTCCTCGAATTTCAATTTGTAACATTTTCCGCAGTTGGTGCTGTTCCAGCCTGCCACTGAGAACGCAGCTCCGATCCTTGGGAAGATGGGAAGATCGCCCGCGACGTGGAAGCCTTTAGTTACCAAGCCATTGGCTCCATCAGAGCAGCTCGTCGTTAACAAATCCAGGTTTGCATTGTCGTAGGTCTCGTCATAAGCGACGGTCATGACCTGCTGAGAGAAGGTCAGGTTGGAGAGAGAAAGGAAGAGGGCGATGGTAGAGATGATGGACGATTTCATTGTTGCCGGTGGACTGGATTTTAGATTTTTGTTTCTCTTGCGAAGATGGCAGTTCAGTGATCGGGTATGGCAGTCACAAAGGGTATGAGCCGATGGATTTATGCGAGTAACGTAGGGATATTAATGAGAAGAAGTGGCTAAGGAAAACTTTTGCAAATCTGAAAATTATTAGGAAAAGAGAAGAAAATGTATATATCGAAACGCTGCAAGATAGAGGACAAGGAGCTCCTTGTTTGAAAGATGAGCAATTGAAGAAGCTACTGAGAGGCGTGGTTATTTTGAAGTTTTTATACCCTTCTTGCAAGTGTTTATTTATATTATACTTCTTTCACTCCTTCAACTAAGACATTTTGCGTTGCCCCTCAGGCGACGTTAAAGAATACGATCTCCACCGAGACAGCTTGACGTAGCTGCTGGCACTAATCCGGAGCTGCAGTCCCTGATGAGCCAAGCATGGCTTCTCTGTACCCACACGGCCCATATCTCGACCATCCAGGAAGAGAATAAAAAATTCTAAAGCTATGCGTGTGGATATAAACTAGCTGAATACGGAGCTGAAGCAGATCACTTGACAAGCGCACGCTGCCTGGCCACCAGTCAGCCCTGCGAATTAGGAACATCACCAATCCCTTCCAATGAACAGGTAAAGCTATTTATATAATTCCTGCAAAAACTGGATAAAAAGCTGGCCGGCTTATGCATAACTTCGATAGATAGGGTTGCATACCGGTTTTTGTTTCCAGCCATTTCTTAACTCCAATTGCCCATGAAAATTGCCGCAGTAATCAGTCACAGGACAAAATCTATATTTATTTAATAGCACTAGTAGTTACAGTAGTTAGATGTAGTACGCACTATAATCCAACTTACCTTAGTATCTACCCAGCTCTATACGAAGACGATTAATCCCACGAGCTCTTGTGGAGGTGATAAATATTGGGAATTCCCTACCATCAGCATATGGCAGAAAGAAAAGTTGTAAAACACGTGTATAAGTTCACTTTATTTATGCTGCAAACGGCAGCAAATGTCAGCTGTAAGACAATGAGACATATGCGAGGATCTAAGGGAGTACAAAAGGGGTCTGAGACAGCTGGGACATGCGGACGAGGTCGTATGGAGGACATAATTTTGAGTTTTGGATGTGGGGTTTCTACTGCAGGTTGTGTATTCTGGCTGGTTGGCTGAAGTAGATCTCTTTGGCTTTAACAGCGCTGTTGGAAGTGGCTGACATGCCCCAAAAGAAGAGCGGAAAAGGCAGTTGCTTAGAAATTAAATGGCGGATTGGGTGATGCCACTCAACTGGCAGTAATTATCTCAAAGAATGATCGACCTTAGTTTTTGTTGTTTCTCTTTTCCTCTTTCTAATAGGACATGAATTTTATGAAATTCCTCATTGCCTTTTCTCTGCGCTTTCAACATCAAAAAGAAGATGGAAGCAAAAGTGCATTTGTAGCCAATAATATTGCGCATGTGGGTTAACATCAATCCTAGTATCTGTTTACTTTTCAGAGTTAATAAGCCTAAGTATGCCCCAGGGAACTGTTATATAAAGAAAATTTATCTTTATCTTTCATGTCTGTTTATTCTTTGAAACCGAGACAAATCCCCACCATACAATTTTGTTATTCTACTATGAAATAAATTCTATTATTTCCTCCTCAAATCTACACAAGAGCGTATGTGAATTTTAGCTCTCGTATGATAGTTTTTTGTTCCAGAATCGAATGACAGTAAGTTGAGCCATATGTATCAATAATCGTAGATATCATTTGCAGATAAGTTTTTGATCTGCAATCAAGCTGAACGTATTGAGTAGCAGTGCTGGTACTAGCTGGTTATTTGAGAACAGAAATATTAACAAGCGTCCTTTAACCTAAGTCACAAACTACAAGAAATGTCACCGCTTATCATGGAATGTTTTCACTATGTATTACTATGCTCACTTAGGACATCGCAAGTTTGTATTGAAATGAGATTTCCATTGCTCAACAACATTTGATGTCCTCTCCAATCTCTCATTCTGATTGGTCAAAAATAGGTTCACCTTCGGCAAATCATGTGATTCCGGCTTCCCGAACTTCTTTTGGGGCTGAACTCTAACCTGCGTCAACATTGACATCGCGTATATTCATCGATACTACCACCGTGCATCTCTTCAACTGCAATTTAAAGGCGAAGACAATTTCACCTACTTATTACCATTATATTGTTCCAAACAGTCATCCCGTCATTGGACATGCCTTGATTAAAAAACAAGAGAACTTATTAAACGCTTGATGATACTACTCGTAGTTAGTAGTACTTTTGCAATTTCGACCCTTTTTCGACGAGAATCAGATTTTGACGAAATCAACCACTTGAGCTTTCGTTCTAAGGTTTACTTACTGGCGTAGCCCAGATTGAGGTACATCACTGGATCAAAAATCGAGCATGAGGATGCTGATATCAAACGAACAAGGTTCGATTTTATTACGTGATAGAATATCGAAAAAAATATAACTAGAGCTCTGATTATCTATCTATCTAGAAGGGGATTTTACGCCTAATTTTTATCTGATAGATAGATGTCTATCCCTTTGCTCAATAGGTAAAAATAAAATATCAAGTAACAAAAATAGTAACTTTAGTGTGACAAAAAGCTGGCTTATAAATAAGTGCTGATTTTGATGGTGGAGATTTTATCCTACCAAACCTGGACATTCCACAGCTGAAGTAGTAGTAGTATGGAAATGGATTGGGTTTACCATAACTACTGTGGAGGAATTGGCATCTCCTCCTTTAATGATCCAGCATCGGAGTTTATAATGGGATAGATGATCGCCATTCAGGAGCTTGTACGCAGCACTGTTGAAAGCTTGTTGGCGGGGTTTTCAAGTTGACAAAATGGCAGGGGAGTACTCCGAGGTGTGTCCAATTTCCCTCATTGCGAAGTAGTTCGGGGGCCTAATTGCGTAACCGCCTCGCAGCCTAAAAAGGGATTAAAGCCGGATTATTTTGCACATCCCCAAGTTATAACTAATTGTAGCTGCCAACTAACGCTTGAATACTAATTACTACTCCTCGCCCTGAAACCTTGGTTACCATATAAGCTCTAAATACCGATCTGGCACCATCATATGTTCCAATTTGTATACGGCCTCACCTTACAAGGACACTTCGCTATCTTGGTACTCGGCTACGCTTGCGGGGACATAGCAGAATATCTGTAACGGCGCTTCTCTGACCTGGGAGAGCCATGTTTGCAGGCACTTCACTCCCTCATTCGGAGAGGACACCATTACTCGGAAACGAAGCGACAATCGAGAACGGCGATGACAATGGTATTACTAGAGAGTCAAGCTCAAGCACACCCGAGGACGTGGACGTCCCATTGGCAGAGGAGCTTACGACAAAGCAGTTGCTCTTGGTCTTGTCCAGTATCTGGGTTGGGGTTTTCCTCGCTGCGTTGGGTATTTATGCCATCCAACCCCCACCATTTCATTCTGGCGCTACCAATCTATCTCATGACCCGCAAACCCCAATAGAGAAATAAATACTAGTACCTTTGCTAATAACGCCTGAAATCTGTAGATGCCACCATCGTTAGCACCATTGCGGCTCCCATATCTTCGTCATTCAATTCGCTCTCACTTCTGTCGTGGCTCGCAACCGCTTACCTCGCATCGAACGCCGCATTCCAGCCCCTCAGCGGCAAATTAACGGACATTTTCTCCCGGCGCACGGGCCTGGTAGCCTCGAACATACTCTTCGCGATCGGCAACCTCATCTGTGGCCTTGCGAAGAATGAATGGGTGATTATCTTTGGCCGCACGGTGGCTGGAATGGGCGGAGGGGGCATCACGGCTATTGCCACCTTTATCAATTCCGACCTTATCCCTCTCCGAAGCCGGGGAATGTGGCAGGGTATTGGGAATCTCTGCTATGGTCTAGGGAGTGCTTTGGGTGGCGTCTTTGGGGGCTGGATGAACGACAACTGGGGCTGGCGTTGGGCGTTCCTTATCCAAGTGCCATGTATGATGGTGTCTACTCTCCTAGTTTTGTGGAAGGTCGACATCCCAGTCAAAGTGACTGATAAATCAAGGCTGAAACGGATTGATTTTCTCGGTGCAGCGACCCTCGTTGCCACCCTTGTTCTACTACTCGTGGGCTTGAACTGCGGGGGGAATCAAGTCCCTTGGAACCACCCATTGATTTGGACTACACTCCCGTTATCTGTGGTGTTTTTCATTTTGTTTATCTACGTGGAAGAGAAGGTTGCCACTGAACCGGTTATCCCTGTTCGTCTCCTTCTGGACCGCACTGTCCTTTCAGCATGTTTAACCAATTGGTTCTGCACCATGGCAGTCTTTGCTGTCCTGTTTTATGCACCGTTTTACTTCCAGGTCCAAGGGTATTCTGCCACAATGGCTGGACTACGACTGGCACCCCAGGCCGTAGGTACAGCTATTGGATCCCTGGGCTCGGGGATCCTAATGCGTGTTACTGGCCGTTATCTCCACTTCAACTACGTTTCAACTGGCATTATTGTTTTGCCTTTGGCTCTGATGACCACATACACTCTCACAACACCTCCATGGCAACCCTTTGTTCACATCTTCATACTTGGTCTGGGATATGGCAGCATGCTTACTGTGACGCTGGTCGCACTGATCGCCGCCGTCGAGCATGAGCACCAAGCTGTTGTCACATCGGCCTCGTATGCTTTCCGGAGCACGGGGGGCTCGATAGGTATCACTTCTGCCTCAGCCGTGTTCCAGAATCTACTCAGAACCGGGCTATGGTCAAGGTTCGGTGACCGGGAGGACGCAGCCAAGATAATTAAAAAAGTCCGGAACAGTCTTGATGCGATCAATAAAGTCCCAGCAGACTGGCGTCCAGGTGTGCTGGATGCATATATGGAAGCTCTAAGAGGAGTATTTGGCGCAATGTTGGGGCTAGCAGTATTAGGTATGTTGGTTTGCATTTTCATGAAAGAGCATAAACTGCATATGAACCTTGCGAGGAAATGAATCTAGACGAATTCCAGCACACAATTTAATCTGTTTTTCATTGAGTACCGGTAACTTAGAAGAAAATAAGACACGGAATATGATATATAATCTCTCATGCAATTCCAATTTTCCACTATGGACGCAATATGTTCATGATCAAGACAAATGCATTCACAACCCGTACTAGGTGGTGGATATACGCACAGAGCATTGGACTGAAGTGCCTGCGCAATTTGACGTCAACTGCCAAAATCTCACATATGAGCTTGAGATTAGAAAAGAAGGAGAGATGAGGGAGAATCTGAATAGGATAGTTCAAGCTGATTTCTGTCGTTTGTGTAACTATCCCAGTATGTAGAGAAGTAGAGGCTCACAGGCAAAGTGGGTAAAACGGTGCAGAGTTGGTGGCAATAGGCTTCCTTGGCGCAATCCCCTCCAGCCGCCGATAAATGTCTCCTGGCCTAGTCTTTTGAACCTAGAAACTTCCAAAGCGACAGCCCTCCCTTCTCAGTAGTTACCAGATTCTCTCATTCACCGAACTGGCAAGCCATCTTCTTCATCCTGTAATATCTGATCTAAATCCTCCCTGATTTAACTCTGCCTTGCCTCGAAAGCATCGCAGGTGGTGGGGGGAGGAATTAAATTAGAATTGGGCTCGGTATGTGTTTCTGATCTGTATATCTTCACGACTGCCTCAACTGTGATCCAGTCTTCTAAACTGAAGCGAGATATAGTAACCTGCATAACGTTGTGCTCGGCGCCTCTAGAGCCTGACGGCGAGATTGACGAATACTAGTACATAGACATCCCATCTACTTTCGAAAGGCGCCCTGTTGCCCTTTTCTCTAATTTCCTACCATCGTTGGTAAAAAACTAACCGGCGAAGTCACGGAACGTATGAATCAACCGATCAAGCACCTTGACGCCCATAGAAGGGAATAAAACTGGAATCCTAGTGCAAAGGAATAAGGGAGAGCAGGGAGCATAGCGGAGAACCCATGGAACCAAAGCTTCGAAGAGGTTACCGATTTATTATAACGAAGATATAGCAAGTTGGAGTGCGTGAAACGGTGTTGGGAGTTGGCCAGGCAATCTAAGCGACTAAAATAGAAGCCGCAATTAGGATATTCCGCAGAACTTACGATCAGCATATGGCCGTCGATTTCACGCTCCCACATGCTCTGTCTCCTCAATATTCCCAGCACCAGGCGCCTCGAGATAAGGTGACGGCAATGCCAGGCGTGGCTCTTACCAACGGATACACGGGCATAGAAATTGGGGCCGATACGCGTGTGCATGAAAACAAAAATGGGGCTACGGTCAGCGAAGTCGAGGTGGAATTAAACAACAATAATGGGATGTCGTCCGCAGATCCTCCCTGTAACAAGAATGCACGAAAACATGTCCTACTTTCGACAAACGCTTCGTTTGCAACAGTTGCCATTCCTTTCCTTCTGAAAATGGCGGACGTGGAACTTCGCGTGATATCAGATGACGCCTTGGACTTTGCACAGGGTGCATGCTATCCAGATACACCAATTTCCGCTCAACCAGGTTCCAAATTGAGTACACGTCCTTGGATGAATGTAACAGCAGCTGAGCTGATCGATTGGGCTGATGTGCTAGTTCTCGGTTCTCTCGGTGCGGGAACACTCGGAGCAATGATAGCTGGCCTCACCACAAGCCTCACATTAACTATTCTACGTGGTTGGGATATTTCTAAGAGGATGTTCCTGGTACCGGGAATGACTATATCAGAGTGGCAATTCCCGATGACCAAACGACAGCTCAGCAGTTTGGCTACGTTTTGGCCATTGATAAAGGTTTTACCGCCAACTTTATCGAAATTTGAACATCCCGCTGGACTCGTGGAGATTCCTTGGGATGGCTGGACAGTATTTAGCAGCGAAGTTCGAAATGCATGCTCATCTCTTCCTAGCCCCATGCAGGAGGATAATAAGTTGGCCAACAATGTTTGTAGCGGGACAAGATCAACACCCCTAGTCATATCAAGTAACCTACATGAAAGACAACAAGAAACGAATGAAGAACCGAATCAGCCTGGGACTAAAAGCCAGTCCACCAATGCCATCTGCAAAGAGAGACCCATCCTTCCGCCGGAGTTATTGACGATGATTTTCGAGATGCTTGGCGACTGGGAAACAGCGACGTCAGTTGGAGTGTATGCCAAAATTCCTGTTCCCGAACAATGGAAACCTTACATCCCTACTGCCAGGTCACCAGCTACATTCGAGTACATTGTTCTTCGTGGTTCGATAAAAGAGATTGAAGAACAACTATCCACAATTCCACCCCGCAAGCCCCTGTCTAGAATTGCCACCGACCTAATCCTTAAGTTTTCTCGAACAGATATCCTCGATACTCTCTGCAGATTGCGAATGGATCTCTATTTATCAACTCCTGACCTCAAAAATCTACCTTTATCGGCATCTTCAAAATTTGGCAGCACATCTCTCCTTACCTGGTGGCATAAATCCTCCATCCTCCCTACACTGCCGATAAAGGACTACCTGCCCGAAGCGATTGATGCAGCCTCACGTGCGGGTTTTGTGGATGTGCTCGAATGGTGGCGCCAATCCGGCCTCCCCTTCCGCTACACTGAAAGGTCTCTTGAGTCCGCTTCCGCGGAAGGTCAGATCGCGGTCCTCGATTGGTGGAAAACCGTTTCCAAGAATGCACCTCTAGGCAACCCCGTTCCATTAAAAGTAGGCAAATCCGTGCTCCTGGCTGCACAATCTGGACGCACCGACTCACTTGCCTGGTGGGACAAATCTGACATCCCGTTTAGCCATTCCGAGTCTGTTACCCGGATCGCCAGTAACCATGGCCACGTTCCTGTTCTGGACTTTTGGCACCGGCGGAAGCGCGAGAAGCTCATCTTTGATAATCAAGTTCTCGTTGGCGCGACGAAGAATGGTCATGTCGAAGTGCTTGAGTGGTGGAAACGGAGTGGTTTACCCGTCGAGTTCAAAACGTGCGATATTGAAGAGGCACTGGAAGATGCAGTTTCTGGAGTAGAGCAGCGCGTGCGGCGGTGGTGGGCGCAGAATGGGTTGAATTTAGGGGTTGGGACGAACGAATGGATGATGGTTAAGACTTTGAATACCTGATATTGGCTGAATATGTTCATATGTTCAACTCAATTTAGGGTTTATTCTTCTATTTTAATTTTCGGGCTACATTTCGGACTCCTTGTTCGTGTGGAAAACCCATGTCACTGTGCGCCAGCAGGCAGTTCGGACGTGATTTATTTTTTGGCCTTTTCATCGTAATCTGTGACGGATAGATGCCTCTCTGCTTTGCCCTGAGTTCGATTTTGATATTCGTTCAGATTCCGTTATAAAAACTGATGACTTTTAGGTTTACCCTTTTCATTGTGCTTTTTGACGAATATTTTGTGCTTTCGTCCTGTGATTTTTGGTTCAGTTGGAAGCATCCATGGATCTGTGATTTGTTTTCGGGTAAATATCTACATACAATTTACGATTTATAATTTACAACCGCTTAAAAACTAATGCTGATTATGAGAATCATGAGCCAAATCGGCCAGCATCTGGGGCTTCTCGCCCTCTCACCCTGTCTCGGGGGTGCTACTAATAATGATCAGTATGTACTCTTCTGCTTGTATCCTGCTACATTCATGATTAAAGAGGGAGAGCTGAGCATCGAACTCTCTGCACATCACAGGCAATATTACTTCGAGTTTCAGTCAGTACATATCTACAGCGACATGACCATATCCCTTTGGCATTCCCATTACAATTCATTTCCGCGTAATAGAGGATGCATAGTTGACATCGAGATGGAGGAAAAGTGGGAACGACACCCTTTACCTTCTGCTAATGTTTCTTTTTCTTTCTTCAGTGGCTCCGGCGTCGTGGATGCAGTGGTCTCATCTCGTCAATCCATGAAACTGGTAATTAAAAAAAAAACGCAAATATATTCCATGCCGCTCCTCATCCATCCAGTCCTAAATCACTTGTAATCATCCCGGAAAACCATCATCCTCTCCACGTCTTTCCCATTCTTCTCCTCCGTCCACGCCCGAAACATTCCCTCGGAATTAAAATCAAACACGACTTTTCCCCTCCGCAACTTCTCCTCCCCCAGTCTCTGCCCATCAATCTCCACCTCCGCTTCGATTCCAATGATTCCCCCCGCGCCTTCACCCGTCTTCCCCCACCGTCTTCCAGCCGAACGTTGCAACTCCCCACCCGGTCCCGCAACGGCAGTAACTGCTTGTTTCAGTGAGACAGGCTTTTGAGCAGATGAGAATCGTGCCATAGCAGCTGCAGTGCGTGTAGCTGCAGTGCGGAGAAAGGAGTCGCCATTTCCTGTACCAGAGAGGGCGACAATTCGTCGGCGCTGTGGCATGCTGCAGTGCTGAGTGTCGGAGTCTGTGTACGGGCCATATTTAGGGTTTGGTAGTGGAATTTTTTCAATATCGTACTTAGGTTGTTCCAAATTGGTATATCCCAATGGCCGTGGGAGAGACGAAGAGAAGCAGTCGCGGAGCAATGTGAGGATGGTATTTGGATTGAAATCGGACTGCCATGGCACTCCTACCCCAGCTGTAGAACTGATGGTAGTCGTAGCAGGGCCGAATTGCGATGGAAGCAGATTGGTATATCCATCATGGGCTTGATAAATCATTGAATGCCTATTTGGCTGGCTACTGCTTCGCGATCCATTACTGCCACCGGGACATACGCTAATGTTTGTCAACGGCTCCACCGCTTCAACATCCCACGCCTCCGCCCAGAAACCCGCTCCCAGCGTTGGAGTATCTCCAATCCGACCAGGACATTTATTCGTCAAACCACCAGTGCTAGTTGCGACAGCAATGTTCCCCCAACGATCAAGACAGACACATCCAACCGTTCCCTGACTCAAATACAGGTCATCCCCATCGTCAATTTCGCTCTCGCCACTTGCCTCCACGCCCACTCCCATATTCCCGCCATCTGTCATTCTTCCCCTTGTTTTCCCTTTTTTCAAACCCCGCCGATGCTCGTCCCATCTCTTCTTCGTCCAAAACCAATCATCAGAACAAAATTCCAACCCCCACTCTCTCGCCAAGCCTTCCACATACTCCCCACTAAGCTGCGAATGCATATTGCCTCCACCAGCGTTATCATGATCCCCATACCCTGTCCTCAGCAACACTTCTCTCGCCAACTGAATCGGATGTCTCACATTGCGAACGAGCATTACGCCTGCCCCGCGCTTTATAGAACCCGGCATTCGCTCCGACGCCAAGCCCTTAGCCTCGCCCTCATCGAAACCACAGACATTGTGTTCATCAAGTAGCGACGCAACCATAACAGATGCCTCCATCTCAATCGTACCTGCAGACGTAAACACACTACCACGGCCACAATTGAAGAGCTCGTCATCTTCCATGAGCGATACAGCGTGCACTGCAGCGTTCAGGGAGCTGGCGGGAGAGTTGCGCATGTTGTGATGGACAGTATCGTTCATGTCGATATTGGATGGAGCCGTCTCCTCAACTTCCGCATTGAGCATGGCGACAGTGGAACGGAGGTACGTGAGGAGGGATGTACGGTACTGACTATATAACTCTGGTGGGAGACGGGAGCGTTGGATATTCCCTGCGCCGCCGTGGAGGATCACGGCAGGCTTAAAACGGGGCTGGTTGCGTTCCCCTTGGTGCTGTTGGGAGATTGGCGACATAGTTGTGCACGCTGTAGACAAGGTATATAACGGCGAAGGTGTGTCGTGTGGTCTCGTGGTCTCTGTTCGAAACATTAACCGCTCCCGACTGTAAAAAATCAACGTTAATATTGTGTGCGGTCCCAGCCTTCATGCCTAAGTTAGATGTGGTGATATTTAAGTCACGTGCCCTATTCACAGGAAATCTGCTGTCAAGTTGGTCAGTCAACATCCACTAATTCGAACAGACAGGGTTGAATATCGGCAAAATATGGGGTTCGTAGAAATATGTTGGTTCTTTTGTTGATGCCAAATATAATGTACACAGAATCGGTACCCAATGTTACTGCTTATCCTTGACCCGGTCCAAAGTATCGTCAGAGGAGCTAAAACTCATTAGAAACCACCCCACTAATAAACACAGATAGCATTCATAGGGGGAAGTTCGCCGGGGGTAGACGGATGTTGGCTTAGTCGGTGCCTGTTCGGAAAGGAAAGGAAATGATGTAGAAAATTGGAAAAAACGACAAGAGAAAAATAAGAGGAAATATGAAAGACGAAGGTAAAAGAAGAAAATTTTACTTGAAAAAAAAAAAAAAAACTAAGGAGGAAATAAAATGGGACCACGCCATAGATAGACAGACATCATTGACAGAAGAGAAACATCTATGCCCATGCCTCAGAGAAATGATATAAGCCCACGACCGAACTCCCGCAGACAAGAGGAGAGATTAAGGGGATAGAAATTGGATTCTTAGCGCGGGAATCCCGGGGGGGCAAAAATAATATATAGCCCGACGATTAAGCTAGCATTGGAGTCGGCGATGATTTGTCTCCTGCTGCTGGAGGAGGCGGTGGAACCTAATAATTGAGGAATATAAGTTAGGCATAGGGAATTATCGGATTAAAAAAAAAAAGGTGATTGCTTGTCGTACATCTAATCTTGTATTTTCCGCGAACATTCTTTGGAACCCAATTCCGACGCCTTCAATCACAGCCAAGAAACAGCCGCACATGATGGCGGAGTTTCTGGCCGCTCTCACACCACCGCGAATGGCAAGCGCGCCTCCTGTGAAAAAGCCCGCGATAACTAGAGCAAAATATCGTCAGATACCCAGAAAAAAATATTGTTCCAAACAGACGGTATTATCCCGATAAAACTACCCCCAAAACTGATGCTAGTAGACCCATTTGCTGTTCTCTGGAGACGAGAAGTCAAACGAAGGGTAGTGGATTCAGGGCACAAGGGGTGCTGCACATACTGGCATTATACGGATCCTCCTTCTTCCTTATCCCCTTAACTGCACAGTCAAATGTCGAGAACAGGCCACCCCATACACCGAAGTTTCCACCAACAACGGGGGCTCGAGCCTTGATTGCCGTGATGGCACCTATCCGCCGTTCGCCGTAAGGGCTGTTTCGAAAACCTTTCACGCCGTGCCAGACTGCACCACCGATGGCCTGCAGCAAAAGCAGAAAACAAATGATCAGCTACACGGAGCAGTCACGTATTTGAAAACAGGGACGGAAACAACTTACTCCCATACTAAAGGCACCGCCGAAATCACTCAACGCAACCCAAGGGCAGGGATCTCTCGTATGATCCATTGTGACGGTATATGTGAGGAAGGTCTAACGAGGAGCGGAGGTGAATCGAAATAAACTTGAAGTTATCGATGTCAAGATATCCGACGATTAGCCAACGAGGTCGTCGATTCGGAGAAACAAGTAAGCCCGGAAAATAGCTAGTGGAACGCAAATGATATGAAAAATCTATCTTTTCTGTCCTTTGTCTAGCCTGCGACGATCCAGCGCGGCGAACGCTCCGAGCTTCCAACGTCAAAAGACGATTAACAATATTGGCTCGACAATACTCCCGCGGAGAGTTAAATGGCGGTAATGCAAGAGAGGCGGTAATGGAAGCCTCAGAAAGGGGATATATGTGAAAGAGGGGGCAATGTGTCGTCTGCGATAGAGGAGTGCTCGGAAAGCATCAATACTACCACTAAATGTCCTCCGATCAAAAACTTTCGCTTTCGCTAGAATGGGCTTGCATAGTCACGTGCATGTTTATAATATCACATGATATCGAGCTTGAGCTGCTGGCGCATAAAACATCCACGCCTTGAAAGCAGCTTCGCCCTACATGTCAACATGAACTGCTCTCGTTCTACTTTGTTAAATTCAAGTTGTCTTACGATCGAGAAGGTGGATCCCCGGGTTACTTGCAGCGGATGATTTCATGATCTGCGAAGATGCTCTAATATTCCCTATTATGTTTCATCACATCATATCCCCTGGAAACGCCTATACAGATACAAAATTTGGATCTTCGCACATTGAAAGTCTGTGTGCCGATATCACCCCATATTCACTCTTCTTGACAAACTTGAAACATTCACCACTCCGGCGCTCTTTACTACTAGTACTTCAAAATGACTCGTACCAACACGCCCATGTTGCTCAGTCCGCTCGCTCTAGGTTGACTTGTTGATTCGGTTCCTTCCTGCCGTGCGGGCAGATCAATGAGGGGCCTTTTTCGCCGGATCATACTCATAAATCTCCCAATCGTCCGGGTTGTCCCCCGTGGGAGTGACGCCTAGAACTGCGACTCTGTTCTTCAGCAATTCCGGGTATTCCTCCTCCCACCAAATCGACCTTTCGTTTGCGTCCTTGCCGTCGGGGAGGATTAAATAGGCATATTTCTTCGTCAGTTGCCCCATCGCTTTGGGAGTGCGTCTGAAAAGATCATTTCTAGACCCTGCGTCACTGGCGCACTTGGCCATCCAATCCGCCCATTTCGGATCCGACATGAAATAGGTGAAGTCTTTTGAGCATTCCGACTTTGCGTATTTCGAAGCTTGTTCTATTGTTCCTGGGTAGGCGTAAAAGACAGTGTTCTCACCGATCCCTTTTTCTTTTAAGAAGTCGGAGATCTCCTCGAGAGAAGGGCAACTGTTTTGCCGTTTCCATATCTGATTTTCGAGCGGCGCGGGCAGCACGGAGGCTAGAGCGACCAGGAAGAAGGAAGCGAAGGTGAAGAGGATACGAAATTTCATGATATCAACGTTTTGCGCACTATGAGGATGAATATATGTTGTGCTTTTGAGATGTGATTGTTTGATTAGAAAGATTCCGTTTTCGCGTTGGAATGTATAGTGGATTATGATGGTCATTCGACACGAATGCAATGGGGATTCATGACCATTTTATCGTGAATCAACGAGGAGCATATTCTATCAAAAAAGGATTGAACCAGCATCGCCGGGGCTTTCGAAATGCTTCTTTTCCCGTCTCCCCTGTTCGAGCATTCTATTTTCATTACTTCCCTTTATGAGGGTTGCTATTTTCCGGCACTACCGAATGCCTCTATCTTTTTTCGGTTCGACGTAGGTGCACGGCAGACAAAGTCCAGCACTTTGACGTATCTCACCGTCCGCAATACCTCAGCTGCTGAATATAGATGAAGGTCAAAGCTGTCAAATGTCTCAGCATTCTCATCTCGCGGCAACATGAGGGGGGGGATGGAAAAATGGTTTTTGTTTCATCTATTTCAGTTGCGGATTTGAAACTGATTTTCGGGAAGATACCATTACTATTCCTATCACCGACGTCATCCCAACAGCTAAGCATAGTCTCGGCAACCTAGAATGCGAAACTTGCTATGCACTGACAGATTTCTGCTACTGCACATACTCACCGACCCATGTTACTGAGCACTTCACAATCGAGGGCAATTTGCGAGCGAAGTCAAAACCGGGGGAGGAGACAGATAAGAAGCTTAGGGAGCACGATTGACCGTAAACCCCAGAAACTGAATGTTTCCGGCCTTTGCAGGGAGGTTAGCATCGTGATCAACCATGGGTCTCGGATTGTTGAATGTGTCCGATTTCAAAGGGTTCTATTTCCAGCTTCCCTTCCAAAACACACTCACACTTCACGTATACTAAGTTGCTCGGCTTCAAAGATCAACGGTAAGGACTTACTGAATCGGGATATGACTTCCGGATGTGTGACCGTCAAGGAATGGAACTGCTGCTGAATCTGCTTGCTGGACGCATTACTATTTCGAACGAGTGAGTCCTTCCATGCTAGAAGCTAAAGAACCCGTCGATTCTTGTCTCCGGTAGTACTGGCTTGGCTGCACAAACGGCTGTGATTGGTTCATCCGCCATGAGCTAATCTTTCTCAATCAGGACCTCATCTCATCGAGAATGCCTTAACTCGTCGCACAACTCAACGCTGGATTATTCCTCGCAACTCATTTTTTACCCTTGCAACAATGGCCTCGGTCGAAAAGCAGTTGCTCGAGCGCTGCTCAGCCGGCGATCACGACTCTGTCCACACTCTCCTGGACAACAACCAGCCAGCATCGCCAGACTTGGTGAATCAGCTGTTGGCTGCAACCATTGCTTCTGGGCAGATATACCTTGCCAAATCTTTACTATCTCGATATCCCGACATTTCGTTATTGATGTTGCCTGTTCGCGAGGCAACCGACACTGCATCAATCCCGTTGTTTCAAGTACTCTATGAGAAAGATCCATCTATCGTGCATATGGAGTTTGAGAGAGAAGGCACACCCCTTGCACTAGCAGCTATGTGCGGCAGGCCTATTGAATTTATCTCTTATCTCTTATCCTGCGGTGCAAACCCGAACCAGCCACCTTCTATTATCCCATTCCCAGTGGCCAGTGCAATATTCGGCTACAAGGGGTCGACAGAAGTAGCGATGCTTCTGTTGAAAAACGGCGCCAAGCTGCAACACACGGGCGCCCTGTGCATGGCTGCTTCTAGAGGCTATCTCGAGGCCGTGCAATTTCTTTTAGAACACGGGGCAACACCAGCAACAGATCAGCGAGAAGACGGTATCCCAGATCTCACTGGTATTGGGCCGGCATTAAACATTGCGGTGTACAAAGGCCACTTGGAGATTGTTGATTTACTGCTCAAGCACGGAGCAGACATTAGTCAGAAGAACCGTGATGGAAAGACAGCATTGGACATTGCCGAAGAAAAAGGCTATACCCAAATCTTGGATTTACTGAGAGGACATAAAAATGTAACTACTACTACTAGTGACAATTAAATCTAGCACAAATCAAATGTTGTTTATTTTCACGTTAAGCAAATAATACCATCCGCGCCTTTCTCCACCAAATACGTGATTCAAGATTTATTTGTGTAAGAGATACAGCTCTCACAGCCTCCTCGGCATGCTTGGTCTAAAAATTGGACATGAAACCACCATCAAACCCCGCCAAACCACTTGAACCCCCCTTCCCCACCAAGCATAACTATAAACCCATCCGCCCCAGTATGTCCTTAATATAGAGACACCCGACTTCACTTTTTTCGACTGATTTGACATTAAGCCTAAGAGACACACAAGGGCGATATGAATAGATTTTTTTTCCCCGCTGAATAAGTTCTTTTGTTCTATACTCCACCATGCCTTGCATCACAGTTACAGTTCGGAGAGCAAGAACTTGCCGTAGTTGCTATTCTCTCCACCCCGGGAATCATTCATCGCCTCGATATCCAGTTGGTGATGGGGGGCCATGGCACTATTTTTATGTCATTCTATTTTCAAGAATGCGAAAAGCCAGAATAGATCAATGAATCCACGGAGATGGACTGCTACGCAGCACGAGGTTACCATAGGAAGAGAGTCGATATAGATATATAAACCACCAACTCGTTGCAATCAAGGGACACATTGTCTTCATCCACTATTCCAAAACACTCTTCTATTGTACACCCTCCTTCTATATCATCTTTTTCTACCATCATAGCGTTGTTCATCATTTCCTCATAATATTCAAAATACCAATTTCCCATGTTGCTTCATCGGTTTTCCCTCTATAATTATTGAACAATTGTTGAATAATTATTCATAAGTTCACCTGTTCGAAACGTCACCGTCTATTTCCCATCAAGCCGAGAGCGGAGCAGAAGAAATCCAGGAGATGAAGACACTATTTCCATCGCTTTCAACATTCCTCGTGCTGTGTGCCGAATGGGCCAGTGCAGACCATCCCGGAATACCAGATGCTCTCGTGGAGGCAGCTCCGTTCTCGCAATTCAAAAACGTATCTATACTTGGGGATAGTTATGCTGCTGGAATAGGGGCCGGGAAGCTCCTGGGAAGCAAGGAAGATAAAAAGTGTTCGCGCTACGACGGCGCATACGGTCCCGTTTTATTGTCGCTATCCAAGGATAACAAGCCTGAATCTCAGTTCATTGCCTGCTCTGGAGATACCTCGGACGGCATCAAGAAGCAAGCCGAATCTTTGGACGACAAGTCTCATGATCTGGTAACGTTGTCTGCAGGGGGAAATGATGCCCTCCTTGCAACCATTCTGAAGAAGTGTATCCTTCTCCCATCAACCATTAAAAGTTGTGATAACGCCCTTGCGGAATCGGAAAAGATTATCAACAACAAGCTCCAAGGCAATATCGAGGGTCTCCTGAAAGTGGTCAACAAAAAGATGAAGGACGACGGCATTGTCCTATATACCCTCTATGCAACCTTCTTCAATTCCGAAACAGACAAGTGCGACAAGGAGAGCTGGAATTATCTGGGACCGGTAACTCCAGGCGGGGTAGGTAGCCTGAAGTTAACGAAAGATCTCCGCAGGACATTCAACAGGCTAGTAACGAAGGCGAACGACAAAATTTCCAAGGCCATTGAGAACGCCAATAAAGACAAACGCGTCAAAGTGGTGCCTGTCGCTTGGGACAAGTATGTGGTTGAATCGAAGGGGCGGTTCTGTGAAGAAGACCCAGATAGTAAGAACAAGGCATTTTTCCAGCCCAAAAACCCGCTCCCCATAAAGGCCGTCGAGGATGATGCCGAGAGTCCCAACCCTGCCGAGAAGACTGCTGCGAGTCCCAACCCTGCCGAGAAGACTGCTGCGAGTCCCAACCCTGCCGAGAAGGCTGCTGCGAGTCCCAACCCTGCCGAGAGTCCGGATCCTGCTAAGACCTCCGACCCTGCTAAGACTCCCAATCATGCCGAGAAGGACATGGAGGTTATCCAGAAGCGTGTACCAGACGGCATCGGCAAGGTGTTCCATCCCAATGAGCTCGGGCAAGGCATAATTGCGACACACGCAATCTTGGCTTTGTACCAAGCACTGGAACCACCAAAAGTTTGCAAGATGAAAGAGCCGAAACCAACATGTAACATGGACTGGGCATCCGAATTGCCATTCAACGTTTTCGACAAGACTTATGCCAATTTCTGCAAAAGAGTAGAAGCCATGGATCATCTCCCTCTTGAGCTGAAGGTCAATTCAGACGGAAGCAATGCGAGCCCCGCTATAGTCGTCCAGGATCCTTCGAATTATCCGTGGTGGCCTCTCTTTGGTTTCCAAAAGCGAACACCACCTCCCAACCCCGCGGCGTTCGACGATGCCCATATCATTTTCGAGTGGTTACCGCGACCCAGACCCTGCAAGATGAGCTGCAAAAACGCACTTAGCACAATCACCGCGTCTCCTTGTAAGTCTCATATTTTATCAATCCCTCAGTCAACCGCGCATGTCTAACGTCGTTCAAAAAAAAAATAGGTGGACACACCGGCAGCCAGATGAACACAATGGCAGTCTATGGGGAAATTGACGTAGGGTGCGGCGTCTACAGATACAAACTTGATGGTCCAAAGGATGTTGTACCACCACCCCCCGAAAAAGAACCAGATCCGGTAAAGCCAGAGCTCTCAAAAATCCACTGCTACAAAACAAATGAGTTCGGCAAGCACGATGATGTAAACCCTCTGTGGCAGCGGATGCTCATCAGCCCAGCGTGTAAACCGGCCAAAGGCAAGACCATGCGTGAAGGCGACGACCCCATTGTATATGATACCACAGGCAAGGGGGGCCCATATTATTATGAAATCAAATGGAAGCACAAGTGCAAGAGTACTGTTAAAGAGTTGGATCCGTATCATCCAGTTCCAGGTGATAAAAGTGTCGTGTGCGAAAAACTGTTCTATAGGGCTTATAAAGAGTGTGAGTTTCACGATTCCCTCATCGCATATTCATCTCTTGTGTGCTCTTCAGCTAATTCGAGTGTTCTTTCTTCGCGCAGGCGATAATGGGGGTACTGGTGGTTCTTTCGACGTCGGGTGTCTGCGATATGACTTCGCTGCCATGCCTAAGAAGTAGCATGTCGAAACATTTTTAAAAGGGGACATGTAAAGTACAAACCGTTAAGGGTTGTTGGAAGACTGAGTTTTCATTATCTGGGAATAGATTTAGAGTGATGGAAAACGTAATTAGCGGACTGTTCTAAAATTTAGCGGAATATCCATTTCAGTTTGTTTCTTTTCTTCTAACCTTAGTTTTTGTTTTTGGTCCTCTCTTTCATTAGAATATGCAGTCACTTCATACAAGACATCAGCATCGCAGACATAATAACTTCAGAACCAAGTGGGCCATGAAAACGAAATAGACCTTGTTTAGGTAAGGAAAACCCCTATCTATTTGCACCTTGGGAGTGGCTTCAGGAGAATCTATAATTTTGAAATCAACCATCAGTACTTCTAGTGGAGATATGTGAAAGCGTTCTTGGTACATATGTACGCTCGGTCAAAGAACGAAATGACAAAAAATATATAACACGGAAGATAATAATAAATTTTGTGCAGAATGGGAGGTGGCAGACAAAAAGGGCGGGGGAATTATGATTGAAAATAATTAAAATCATCAATAGCGTGAAAGATTCCCAATACGGTGCCCCGTAGTATCAAATTCCAAAAAAGAAAGAAAGGAAGGAAGGAAGAAAAGAGAAAGAAAAGAAAAAGAAAAAGAAAAAGAGCAAGAAAAAAAATGCCTAAGAAATCGTAGTGTAACATATCGACATATAATTCATTATGTTGGTCTCCCCCGCTAGATAGTTACAATCAACCAACCATCCACCTCCATCACTGTGTAAATAAAGGTGAGAAAATAGAGAAATTAGAAGAGGTATGTCCGGCGGTTTTCCCTCATTTTGATATTTTGTAATTCAAAAAGAAAAAGGAATACAAGTTGACGAGGATGGTCCTTTTTCATGGTTTATTTGGGCTTGAATAGAAGTCGTAGAGGACTATGCTTCTTCGTCTTGTCTTTTTTCTTGGCTTTCTTGTCCCTATCACCCGATTCGGTCGGAGGAGCGCCGGTGCGTCTTGACCGTCTGGAACTTCTGGTCGTATGTGTGTAGTGCGACGCGGTATCCCTGACAGACTCTGCGCCTCTGACACTTCGTCGACCCCCGCCTCCATACTCCGATCTAAGGCGGTGGTGATTGCTATGGTCGGTAGGGAAGATTCCAGAGACAGCAGCAGCCCGCGGAGTAATGAACTCTCCATCAACGGAGGTCGCGACACTTTCCGCCTCGAAATCAGCAACGCCACGCCTCCAGCTCTCCACGCGACTAACATCCTGGTTGAGCTCTATCAATTCATCCGTACTGCCTTCTGGCTGCGTGCTGTTCGCGGCCTGGATGCGCTTGACAATCTTATAACCCCCGAACATGACGACTGTAACACCAATTCCGACCCCAGCGGCAATCATGAATTGAGGGCTTGATAAAAGCGCAAATATGGCTGGTGAACTGGATTTCAAGGCTGCCAGTGCTGATGGAGCTAGCTTGGAGGCAAGATTGCTGATTTCTGCTAATGTGAGCGCTACGGCAGCCATAGCATCGGGGTTCTTCTGCAAATGGGCCATCGTGGCATGCGCGGAATGTTGAGCACATTCGGCCTCAATGAGAAGCCCTTTGGCTTTTGCGACTAGGCTACTCATCATGTCCTCGGGATTCGAGGTCACCCGCTCTAGCGAGGCAGGGTGGTATTCACCGTATGCCAGGTCCATGTCAACATTGGGAGCGGAACGAGACCGATTGCTGGGGTGGAGATATTGGGGCTGAGCAGCGACAGCATTGGAAGTGTGGCGACGTGAGAGTTCCCGCTTTGGCATATGATCTGGGTGGGAGTAAACGGTGTCCGTGTCTTGTTCGATTCCGTGAGGATACCGGCGCGAAGGATGACGATCTAATTCACTGTGCCGAGCCACAGATTTCGATCTTCCAGGGTATCTTCTTGAGGAGGCCACGGATCGGGAATCGTGAATGTGATAATTCGCCATTGCTCGGCGAGCTTCCAGCTCCGCATTCTTAATCGCTTTGCCTGCGTTGATTTCGGCTTTGCGTTCTCGATAAGCTAATCTAGCTTCTTTGAACACCCCAAATAGGTGTTTGCTCTAACGAGTATAAGTAGTTGTTATCCAGAGGCGGATACAGTCATGACTTACTGTGCTCACCATCTTCCCCGACTTGTCGAACACCGCTATGGTTTGGCCGAGCGCAGCCATGTTGATGTATGTCTGCTTTTAACGGGAATCAGATGGGTATGTCCAACAGCGATGTCACAAAAGAACACCAACTTCTGAGGGTATGGATATTGCACGGATTGTATTGACTTTGTTCGAGAGGCTGGGGCGACGCAGTATGGCGCTTATGAATGGCGGTGTGGATGGGTCGCAGCCGGAATTAGAGCTCAGAGCATGGACCCAGGACTGCGAAATGGCCGCAAATATATAATGTGTCAAGAAAATGGATTGGTTGCTCTAAAGAAACACTGCTTGATAATGTTTATATTGCTGGGAGAGCTTCAGAAAGGTGGAGTAGAACTGAGAATAACTGGGATATGTGGCACTGATAACAGCTATCCAGGGGGTTTGGATGGCTGGTCAGGCCAAAAAGAGTGGGTCTGGTTACAATTTCAAGAGAATTCAGGGCTGCTAGGCCGGAGAAATCAAGGAGCTATATATATGATATATGGTGATGTTTGCTGGCAGGCCGTGATTGTTGGGCGTTAATTTTGCAGGGCGGTGCCTGATACTATGGACTATGGGTGGGGCATCCGTTAAGATGAAGCTAATTGTTGGCAAGCATGAATCACACAGATAAAACGTCAATACTAGTAACCAGCCCTGCAAAACAAGAACGAAAAAGAGAGCGTCGCAGGTGGCGTCATAGGATGCAGGGACAAGTGTTCTAGCGAGGTTGTTCAATAATGATGACCACCTGGAGCAGCACAGAGGTGTTGTCGTGTCTCATCCCCGTCAAGGGGCGAGGCCTACTGCGTATATGGTTAGACAGTGACATCCGGGGGGGTGAGGCGTCACTGACTAAAGCCGCTGGTTGGGCACACGGAAAGCACAGAAAATGGGAAGAGTTTTTCATGAACCCAATAGTTGTGAGCGCAGAGTAGAACCCCCTTCCAGCCAATGATCCAGAAGACGACGTTGTTGACCCGGTCGGCTATAGTGTGTCCACTGTCCATTGATACGAGTGTTCGATGAGTGTCTGAACTTGTCGAAGTTTTTTTTGACGTTCGGCGATGCAGAATAGTCACGTGATATATTGTCAAGGTAATTTGTGGCGCATGCAATGGCATAGCCACATGTGGCTCGTATCATGCGCCACCGCAGAGACTTCCCCGGGTTTTCCCGCTCTCCAGTGGCTGGAACATTGGAGGCTGGGACGGTTAGCGTGGAACACTCTCGGCTGAAAAAGATCAAAGAATGCGACGATGTGGAGCAGCGTGCTTGTTCAGAGAACGCGAGGCGAAGTTGGTCAGGATCTGGGCCCTGGGGTTAATCATAGCGCAAGTGTACACTACTCCGTGGTATTCGTCGGAATCTGCATTTGATGCTCCCAGCTTCCTGTTCTCTTCCGCTTTATTTCCAGGTATACTAGTACTACTGCTAATCTCGCTGGACTCCACTGTAAAATAGACCTGGCTGCATCTCATTCTGTACTCATCTCTACACATGTAGCAATCAGCACCTGTAATTTGTAGGCACACTACTACTGCTCATTGCGGTAGAATGGTGTGTCATAGGAGCTCAGCGAGTCAGCAATTTAGCACGGGTTGACAAAGTAATTAAGAATTAAGGCGCCGCGGCGATGTTCCTGGATACTAGTATATATCTGTATACCAGTTCTCATGTTAATTCTGTGACGATCTCTTATCCAAACTGGAGGTCAACGCTTGTTGGTACTAGTATGTTTGTGCTCGTCAAAACGCTTTGTTCTAGGCATGCATGACGACTCTGAGAAGGCATCACATTCTGCTTCCTGCAAGTATTCGGTCATGTCATGGAGTAATATATTTTCTTGGACTGTACGTTGAAAATCATTCTGGCTTGCCCCTCTTCAGTCTCGAATAAAAGTAGAGGTTCTTGTATATGAGATGGTACAGTGTTATGGTTCTGCAGGGAACCCTTTCCTTCCTCCTTATCTTCCTGAAGCAGCAAAATAATCGTTGAACATCTGGATTCCCACGTGGAAAAATCTCTCGATCCGCTGAATTAAAAGCGCCCGTATACGTTCTGTATGAAACTGGCCGCACAGGAAATCCCCAGGTTTCAAAAAAAGGGCTGGAAAAGCCCTTGAAACCACATTGCCAAAAAAAGTGGTGATGTTATGCGTCACGATGCAATGGCGATGTGCAGAAATCAGTTCTCTGCAATGAGTATTCTGAAATAGAAGGACCCAATGGGCGAAAAATTCCTGTGTACATTTCAATTGCGACCAGGTGGCACTTCTTCGCGAAGGATAAGAAGGGGGCCCTATCACAGATAAGCAGCAGTTCTCTCTCTCTCTCTCGCTCTCTCTCGATCTCTCTCTCAAGAATTGGATTATTAAAAATTGGAAAATTGGATAAAAATAAAATCCAGAAAAAGAAACGTCACAAAGAGGGAAATCTCCGAAGCGGTGAGAGAATCAACACTCACATATTTTCCCTGCCTCGATTCTCTGTGCCCTTGGAGTGTCTGAGCCGTCCGCTGCACATAATATATCCTGCGCCCAGTCGATGCCACCACTCTCACCTCCCATTGCATCATTTCCGACGCAGATAATTCGCGAGAACTACCGCAAATGCTAATGAAGGCGTGCAACAAGCGGCCAGGAAAAGCACTCCTAGCACGGCTTTGCTGGGAGAGAGAACCAAGGTTAGTAGTGACTAGGGCAGGAAGGGATAAAGACACAATATTTGCTTTCCCCCTCAGTAGTAGTAGAAGAAGAAGACAGACGGCTATTCGTGGTCGCTCCCTTTGACTTGAAACCAAGCCAGATATCCGATGATAGTTCCACAGTAGCTGGGACCAACGGAGAAGAAGGGGTGCAGTCTTTGAGCCTGGAGAAAAGCGTTTCGTTTTCTTTTTATTTTAGCTTTTGACTATTCCCCGTTTACCTTGAAGCTAACGGTATTCTTTTGGTGGTGGTTAACCATTGTCGATGTTAAGGCCACGAAACATGTGCAGCTCCGACGAGTGGATACAGCGAAGAAAGTGTGGTGAGATTTTGAGCATTTTGTTTCTCTGCATTCTTTCTATCTATCCACCAGCCCGCAAAATTGGGGTTTTCCCATAACACAATATTTCCCTGCATAAAAAAAAAAAAAAAAAACCTCCTCTATTGTTGCTGTTGTAGCATTTGTTGGAATATGAGGTTTGTTGCAAAACATGGCGGAAATAAATATTGTGCTGCCCCATATTAAATATTGTCTTTGGCGGTAACAGCGACGCAAAACAACTTCACCTCCTCCCAAGGAAAACACCATCCCAAACAACCCGCGCCGCCGTTCACTAGGCATGCGTCGGTGAAATGGTTGGCGTTGCACAGAACATTCCCCTCCTCTGGTGTCTGACTGCTTAGTTAATAATAACGTGTCTGCTAATGGACGGAATCATGGATGATTCAGACTTCGATGGCCCTTCTGATATCGAACTGGAGCTCGACAGACGGCCCCAATTCCAACCCCAACATAGCTTCTGCAATGGAGAGACACCTCCTGATGTCCGGATAACTAATCCCTGGGGCGTGGGCCATCGCGTCCAGGCGGTTCGCTCTGTCCTCGCTCTTGTGCTTGACGAGGAATGTGTCTTTGCGGGCCTGCAGGGCGGCGATATTGTGGTATGTGTACCTCACAAGTTTTAAGAATTTACATACATATCCGAAAGGGAAATTATCAAGCTACTAACGATGTGATATTTATGCCTGATTCATCCAGGCTTGGTCACTCGATACTTACGAACTGATCCTATCAGTAAAGGCTCATCAGGAGAGTGTCCTAGGTTTGTACCTCTCTGATGATGGGAGCCTCCTGTTCTCAAGTGGCGGTGACTCTGTTGTTAATGTATGTTGTCGTACTGTCCCGCCACTCCAATCAATTTGTGAAATGATATTTCAAGTATAGAATGCGGAGACTAATACTGACTAGGTTTGGTCAACGAGGACTTTTGAACGCCTCTACTCGATTTACTCTCATCACGATGTAGGTGATCTGTTTACCGTGGTGTACTCATCCGGTCTGAAAACAGTTTATTGCGGGGGTCAAAACACAAGCATTCAAGTACGGTTTCCTTCGTCTTGCCCCTGTTTATGTTGATAGCTGATTCTCAGTAGTGGAGTGACCTCCAACTGGATGCCCCTCCATGTCCGCCTATTCCTGTTCATCCGTCAAACAGAAGGCATCGATTTTTTGATTCCAAGGGACCTGGTGGCATTGTTACGTTAAATCCTGATGCCGGAGAAGCGGTTCAGAAATTGGGTCTTGGTGGCCAGAGCCTCAGCTTCAAAAGAGATCAGCACAAGCTATATGCCCATAATGGCTATATATATTGCATGCTATTAGTCCGAGGGTTAGAGGAGTGGGCCAATGGCGATGAAATACTTCTGACGGGCTCTGGAGACGGCTCAGTCAAGCTTTGGGAGCTCAGCAAATGTCCAGAAGGTTCCCCGGTCGAACTAGCCGAGTTGAAAAATGGCAGTGATTCGGTACTCTCCATTGCTGTCGATGGTGCGTTCCTTTACTGTGGCCTCTCAGGAGGCGCAGTTTACATATGGAACCTTGATTCTCGTCAGATCATCAGGAAGCTCACTGCCCACAGTGGAGACATCTGGGCAATTGATGTTGTGGGAAATGTTATTATTACTGGCGACTCCTCTGGTATCATTAGGGTATTTATGCGCTGCTATCTATATTTTCTGTCTCTCGCTAACCATTGATGGCAGAAATTTAACTCCAGATTCGAAGAGGTCGGCTCATGGATTGCTCACGAAGGAACGATGCTGGCATCAGCTGCTGGTGTTTTCAAAGACAGGCGTATTTATGCTACTGGCGGCAATGATAATACAGTCGCTATTTGGGATTTAACAGATCACCCCCAAGATTTCCAAGAGATGCCTGCAGTTGGCAACGGTATGGAGACATAATGCCCTCTGCAATACTCATTTACTAACATCTTTTTTAGATGAGATGGTCAATACCCTGGCAAAATTTGTTTCTTTTAAGACAGTATCTGCGAGACCCAAATTTGCTGGAGAATGTAACCAGGGCGCCGCGTTTCTTCGTCGTCACTGCAATTATTTGGGTGCGAAAACTAAACTGTTGGCGACGGGACCAAATACAAATCCTATCGTATTTGCCAGATTTGACGCAGCGTCGAAGTCATCAGCCAACAAAACTGTCCTCTTTTACGGCCACTATGATGTTGTCGGTGCAGATACTAACCATCTGAAATGGAATACGGATCCGTTCCAACTTTGTTCGATTAATGGATTTTTGTATGGTCGAGGCGTGTCGGACAATAAAGGCCCGGTTCTCGCTGCTCTATATGCTGCTGCGGAGCTAGCCCAGAAGAAAAAATTAAGCTGCAATGTCGTCTTTTTAATTGAAGGCGAGGAAGAGTCCGGTTCTCAAGGATTTTCGTATGCAGTTCGAAAACACAAAGATTTGATAGGAGAAGTTGACTGGATCCTCCTGGCGAATAGTTACTGGCTGGACGATCACATCCCATGCCTGACTTACGGGCTAAGAGGTGTGGTTCATGCTAATTTTGTTGTGACAAGCAGTAACCCTGATTTGCATAGTGGAATCGACGGTAGTTCTCTTCTTGATGAACCATTGAAGGACCTGACAATGCTTCTTGGTACTCTCGTTGGTGCGAAAGGGAAGATAAATATTCCAGGGTTCCATGAGCCAGTCCTCCCTCTAACTGAAGCGGAAAGGAGGCGATATGATGCAATTGCCAAAGCCCTACTTCCTCACCACCCAGAAATTGAGGACTACGAAGCTTTCACCGATTCCCTAATGCACCGTTGGCGTGAGCCATCGCTCACAATCCATCGCATAGAAGTTCCGGGCTGCCAAAATACATCCACAACTATATCGCGAAGAGCGCGAGCAACACTATCCGTCCGAATAGTGCCCAACCAAGACGTAGACAAAGTGGCCGCTGACCTGGCGGAGTTTGCACACGCTCAATTTGCAAAGTTTGACTCTCAGAACATCTTGACGGTTGAAATAACAGGGAAAGCGGAACCGTGGCTAGGAGATCCTGAGAACGACATCTTCAAATTGCTTTCGCGTGCTGTCACCGCAGCGTGGTCTTCCGCCAAGGGGGACCGTCACTACAACTACCCCCCTGTTAATCCTTCCAACCAACTATCTCGTCGCGAGCCCCTCCGCACAAACTCAACGGACAGTGTGGCCTCGAATATCGGCAGAATAATTTCCTCATCATCCTCAGTACCAAAAACTCGCTCAGGACACAGGCTTTCGGCACCCACGGTGCCGACCTCTTCAACCCTCACGCACGGTTCTGACCTTCCAGGCACCAAACCTGCCAGCAGACTACCCGCACCCTGCCTACATAATGCATCTCCATCCCCTTGCGATGTAATCTCAGCAGCAGCAGCAACAGCATCTGGGACGATGCGGTCTAATGACCATGGATCCCAACAATCCCACACCCGGGAATCTACGTCAACATCCCATGCCCCATTATCGATTGCGCGCCCTTGCCAGTTGATCCAGCCCATCTACATCCGCGAGGGCGGATCGATCCCAACAATCCGCTATCTGGAGAAAGAATTCAACGCGCCGGCCGCTCATTTACCCTGTGGCCAAGCAAGTGACCATGCACACTTGGACAATGAGCGACTGAGAGTTGAGAATTTGTATAAGAGTCGAGAGATTATGGCGCGGGTATTTAGAGATTTGGGAAAGGATGTGAATGTGAATGGTAATGATGGTGTTCTCGAGGATGATAGTGCTGGTAGTGAAACAGAGGGCGGATGGCTTGCAGAGGAGTAGAAAAGGCAGATAAACTGATAGCTGGAATGAGGGATGATAAAAAGTGTTTCATGGGGTCGTTGGTATCAAGTATAAGGGTATCCTCTTGTTCCAATCAGACAGACCCTTTGCTCTACCCGCCTCGTTTCCGATCCCTTATCAATTATTCTTTCCAGTACTATTTCCCCCTCTATGATGTATTGATAAACCCTTTTTTTTCTTTTTTTCTTTCGCTTGGAGAGTTCCATTCTCTCCCATCTCTCGTTTACTTTGCTATATCCTTTTAATTCGCTCTCCGCGTTCTTTATCCACTCGCATTATTTTTTTCCACATCTTCCAAAAATCCCACACCCGGACACACGCATGGCACGAAAAATGAAACATAGAACCTAGAAAAAAAAAAAAAAAAAAATAACTAAGGACCTTATATTATATAATGACCCCGTATCATCCTTCCCACATCCCTTTAACAAAGAGAAACTACCTGTGGAAATTCAAACGCAGCATGCATGCATACAATTAAAACAAACAATAACAAAAAAAAAATACAAAAATACAAAAATACATAATACAATGCCATGTATCTATACAGAGGTACTACAACCACGCTCACGCGAAACGCTACAATAATACAATACCATAAAAATCCATAGTACCGCTTCTCAAACACACACACACACACACACACACACACACACGAACATGTAAACATGTAAAATACAGAGAGGATTGGTTGCGTTGCGTTGCGTTGCGTTCACCAAATCCTCTTCGCCGCCATCTCATATCTCATCACCTTTTCAATCCCATCACCTCCAGCACTACTACTAGGCTTCCCAACTCTATCCCGCTCCTCTTTTTCTCTCAATCGCCTTGCACCTTCTGGGTCATCGGCATATATCCACCTTCTACGATCCTCGCCCACCTCCACAGCACCCCAACCGCCGACGCGGCGAGCACCCTCGACGAAGTCAGGATTCGACGCTGTTGTAGTTTGGGAGTTGGAGGGCTCTCGCTGTGGTGATGGTGCTGGTGTTGATATAGTCGCGGTGGATTGGTTTGCTGATAGTTTGGACGAGGTGGGATTCGTGGATATCTCCCGTTCTCGGGATTTCATTTTCTTATAGCGGGCGCGGGCGTAGCTGAGAAGGATTATGCTGAGGATGAGTTTTGTGAAGAGGAGGGTGAGGTATAAGATGAGGACGAGGATGATGGTGAAAATTGGGATGAAGGATGCAGGAGACGGGGTGGTGTGGGCTATCATCGTTTGGAATAGTGAGGAGACTTTAGTGAAGAGGCTGGCATCGAGAGGGTAGAGGGGGAGAATAAACGGGGGAGAGGGTGACGGGGATGGGGAGTAATGGTCGTGGATTGACGTCAGGGACGTGGTGTTTGACGGCGCGACGAAGGATTGTGTCTGTGGCAACCAGGAGGTTAGGAACATCTGGTATGTTTGGATGGAGACGCGGAAGAAGAGGCAAGCGAGCGGAATGACAGGTAGGCCTAAGCGGCGGTTAAGATTCTGATCTGCGAAGGCATTTGTGTAGTAGTCCTTGGCTAGTATGTCGAGGAATCGGCCGTACATCGCGGGACGGGTATTGTTGAATTTATTGATGTAGGCATGCTTCAACCAGTCGACTAGCATCTCAGAACCTAAGACAACGAGGAAAGGCCCCAGAAGGTGACCGATCGTTGGGAGGAATGAGTTCACCTTGCTAAGCGAAGAGAGGAGAGATGACGGGAGGATGGTGAAGGCTTGTGGAAGAATGGATGATGTGGCTCGCTGGGTGTTGAAAACTGATGTAGCATTCGCGTTCGCAGCCGGCTTGCTACCAGCAAATAGGCTCAAACCACTGCCAAAGCTAAAGATACCAGTTTCAACAATATTTCGAGACGCAATAATTGTAAGCATCAACCAGAGTTGAAACCGCTCAACCACGTCGGCACAGGTGAGTTGGAAGAGATTCTCCTTTTCGAATTTTTTGAAGACAGTGGATTTAATTTCTACAAATTGGTTCGACAATAGGAGAGTAATCAGTGCATTTGAATATGAATTCACCGCCACATTAAGTGTGATGACCTGATAGAAAAGTGCGGCAGAATGTATAACGGTATATATCAGGGCGATGATAAAAAGCCAAAATGGGCGGAGAATCTTGCTGCGGCCATCGGGTTTTCTCTCAAGAGCTTCGCGTGAAAATAGACATTCGAGGACATCCTGGCCAATGGCTGATAGAAGTCTGTCGCCAACCTACATATCCAGGGTTATTAGCCTGGGGGAAACAAGATGAGGCGGCAGGCCAGATGGAAACATACCTCAAGTACATTATAAATAACGTAAAGTTTAATAGCGGCTTGACCGCGAATCCAGTGATACACCCGGCTGGCATCGAAATACATTAGAATCAGGCACGTGCAAATCATGAGGAATCCCTTCAAAATATCGGCCTTATCGTTTGGCAAAAGTGTCGAGGGAATAGACCTAACCCTGCGATGGCCTCGGCTGGAAGCCACCTGGGTTCGCCGATCATTTTCAGACGCCCGATTCTTAACATTATCGTCAAGGAAGGGGCTGTCTTGATCTGTAGAAACACTATTCGAAAGGTCAGGCCGCGACTGAGCAGAGCCCAATTTGATCTTTTGATCGTGTGCGTTCCCAGAAACAGCCGGCTTCCCTTGGTGTCTCCGCCGCCATACCCTACCAAGTCCGGTAATAATAAATCGCGAAATGAACTGCGCCTCGGCTCCAACATTGATAGCCCAAGACCGAAGAAGAAGAAAAATAGACTTGAGAAATCGCAATGGCAGGATCGTAAAGTAATAAAGCCACGCATCGATACATGCAAGAGTACCAAAGAAAAGAACCCGCTCTAGAGCAGGTGGTAGAAGGAAAAAGTTTTGAAGCCGTTCAAGTTTCGCGCTCGAGGACTCGTAAGGGAAATCGTTCTTGGTGGAGCGGTGAATGTATAATGGCGAGGGCCGATCAGAGGCCAGTTCTAGCTGGAGATATGTGGAGATAGAGAAGGGAGGAAGTGGGATGGATTGGGGTACGGGAGAAGAGAATAGATCTGGCGCCGATGAGGAAGATACGCGACTTCTAGCGGTGTCAATACGGTCCGGCCTTGGGGAGGATCGCCGGTTCTGGAAGCCGTCAGTGACTGACACAGCTCGGGCCGAGTTGCACTTCCGACGAGAAGAGAATGGACGGGCGATTTGATGTGAGGTGAGAAAGTCGGGAGCATCCTCTAAATGGACATTTTTGCCAGCGCTCAGTTTGCGCTTGGGAGATTTTATTCGTTTTGAAGAACCATTCACAACCCGTACACCCGTCGACGTTTCTGGGCTTGCGCCGATAGCTAATGGACCCGAGGGTATTGGAGAACCTGAAGTTCGCTGTTCTTTGTCTGGCTCTAGCGGGATGGAGTGTAGGGGTATAGATTGTGGTGAGGAGGTGAGTTCATGAATTTTCGCAGGAGACAGTTTGAGGATTTTGTCCTTTTCACGATCGTGGCTCGAAGGGGACTGTTGGCTTGCATCAATCCGCTTCGTAGAGCGGATTCCTGTATCTGCAGGTTGCACCGCCTGGAGGGCCGGCCTATCGCCATAGGGTTGGGATACCATTGCAGTTGCAAATTCAACATCCTTGACGGTATTTACTAAACTCAGTCGACGCTGGGTTGAAATTGGCGCAGAATGTGGTCTGTCTCCCCTCTGGGTGTTTTCCTCTAGATGATAGCCATTCCGGATAGCCTGATATTCCTTATCCAGCACTTCCATCTGTGAAAGATCTCGGCCACTAGCCACCCCATAATTTGATCCGTTCAAAGGCACCTTGACTCCCGGGTCTTTTTCAGCATCACCCCTGTTCGAGCTCGCAGTAGTACTCATCGTTTTTTCCACAGAGCCATTTTCAGAAAGACTGCCAGAGCCCATGCTTCCGGTTGTCCTGATTTCGTTATTGCGGTCAGACACCGCAGCATCACCAACTATATTCATCATGGATTCTCCTTTTCTAAACAGAAACCGCGCCCATCATTCTAACTAACCAAGCTCCCATTGCCCTTCACTCTCGTTTTCACTTCGCAGAAACTATTGTTCCAACAAGTGCGCCGTGATATCGGTTACAGGGTCCAATGTCACAATTGTACTGAGCAGATTCTCATTATCTGCGGTTGGTGACTGTTTTTGGCACCTCAGTTGGGTCTCCGAGAGGTACGAGTTGTCTTGGGGGAAAGGACTGGTTGGTGGATCGAAGCAGGACAGCCAAGCGCGGAGCATAGAAAGACGACAATTTCAACGGGTCGGGGGAGGCTTAATCGTGGATTACCGGAGGTTTTCCCTGAGAGCGGGCGTGGAGATTGAGGAGAGCTGCGTCTTTCAGATTGCGGAGGAATCTGCATCGAATGAATGGAAGAGAGTTCGTTGGTTGCGCAGCTTAGTCAGCCGGATGGTGTCAATTTAACCTTTCTATGTGAATAAAATGATACTACCAAGTTACTCCGTGATATTCACTGGTTATTTCTGACTTTTGCAGAACAGGATCGAATTCGCATCTCTAGAGAGTCGGCCGTGCATGCTCCATGATGCGACAAAATTCCAGAGTTATAACAAGCACAGCCCCATATAATACTTGCAGTATGTACTGTACATGTCAACACACACACACACACACACACACCTAATCAGAAAGGTTTATTTAATTAATGATAGAGACATTCTCAAATCTCATTTCAATTAATCGCGACACCATACTGACAATGATAGATAGCAGTTCAGTTTCCACACTGAAGCTCGTCTTGTAGCCTCCTGTGCTTGTGAAAAAAGCATTTTGTGAAACCATCAGATCTCCCATCCAATGGGTTGTTAAATCATTGTTCCTCTAACTAACCAATAGTTATCACTTAGTTATTAGTTATTAAAAGTTGTTAGTAGTTAACATGGGCAGTGTACCCCCCAGTCCCCCCAATCCCCCGCAGCCCGCAGTTTGACAGCGGCAAGTGGGGCCGATGTCCACGTTTGTTGTTGTTTGTTGTTTTCACTTGACATCGCCCGCGCGCGAGAGAGGCGTGAGCATATCAATCACAGTTGGTTTCCGGCTGTACTATGTACATCAACAGGAGGATAATATCATGCGGGGGCGAGATGTGTGCACATGCACGGGTGGTTGTGAAGAAGGAGTGGAAATAAAAAGAGAAGAAATTAAAAAAAAAAAAAAAAAAAAAAAAAAAAAAAAAAAAAGCCAACTAAAGGAGAATGGGTAGTTAGTTACATAGTTATTTATTTGTACAGGTGTTGTGCTGTTTGGTATTTATCTGATTATCTGATTATTTGATTATTTGTTACATTTTACACCTTATCCATCTCGCATGTTCGCGTGCTTGTTCACATCCAACAATCCATGATACCACAGGGCTGGTGTGGGGGACGTGAGTATGCGTCGAATATCGGTTGAGATGGGATGGAAGGAGAGGCGTGAGGATGGCCGGATATCTACTGAGATTGGAGGGTGGAAGATTCTTAAGAAAAAAGGGGAGGGATAATAGAATAGGTGGTGGTAGATTATTTAGTGCGTATCGGCATCTGGAAACGTACGGCGGAAGCGACAAGTAGTATATTGGTTAAGTACGTAGATTCACGAAAACCAAAAAGCCATAATAGAAGAATCGGAATCATGAAAGAAAGAAAGAAAGAAAGAAAGAAAGAAAGAAAGAAAAATCGTTGAATATATTCACACTGGAACCAGCTTTTTGCCTCTTACTCCCACTTCCATTTGCCTTTTGCGCCAGGGACGCCAGAAAAAGAATCCAATCCCAGACCAAATCCATCACCCAATCAATACCCAACACCACGAAGCGCAAAATATTTGAAAGAACGTAATAGAATTCCAGATTCGTGGGCGGGATTCAATCCTTCAGCAGGGAAATCAGGCTCTAATGCGCCCATGCATACAATATATTGCAGTCAATGCAGTAAATTAAGGAATATTTCCATTTTATACACAAGAATATGCAGAATGAGTCTCATTTACGCCTCAGAATTCGCCGTAGGGCGACGGATGTTGTGGAGGTGCGGTGCCTGATCGCGGCGGTCGGGGTCTGCTATTAGGGGTCGCGGACCGGTTGTTATACTCATTGGAAGGAGAACTAATGGCGGGACTAGTAAAATTGCGGACTGGAGGCAGGCCCGGGGTCATTCCACGGGCGGGGGGCTGTGGGATAGGCGTCCGAGGTGCCGGAGTCCGGGGACCAGGGGGTGCTGGGAATCCTTGATAGCCACGGTTGCTAGCGGGCGTCAGGAGTGGTGAGTATGTTCGAGGGGGAGGGGGCGACATTTGCGAGCGATTAACGGGGGAAGCGCGGCCGCCGATTGCTGGCATCGGTGGTGGGAAGGAGAATTCTTGGTCCGACAGTGGTGATGGGCGATCGTGCAACCTTGGACCTACCATGAGCGACGGCGGTGTCCCTTGTCTTTCGATTGGTGGTAGGACTGGAGGGCCCCGATCATCGTGTTGGTTGGCAAAGCTAAATCCCGCGGCGTTGTTTACCAACGGTACGTTGTCATCTGAAACGCGAGAACCATGGTTGTTGCTATCCATAGCCATATCGTCATAGGCGGACCAGCTGAAGTCTGGCAAGCTTGGTTGACGGCGAGAAGTAGGCCCTGGTGTCATAGAGCTGGAATATTGCGTGTTCTGACGCGAGAGGCCTGGCATTTCTGGAATCCCATCTGAGTTGTCCTGCCGCAAACTAGGCAACGTGGGTTGACGCTGAGGGCCGGGGCCTCTTGTTGAGGAGTTAGAGTATGGCGGGAGTGTTGACACAGTTGTCTGGCGGGAAAGAGGCGGCGGCATCTCTGGGAAATTGTCGGAGGTTGGTTGGTGGAAGGCAGGGAGCGTGGGTTGTCGTTTGATACTACCAGTCCCGAGTTCAGGGTCAGACGGCCCTCGATCCTGCAACACAACATCCTTAGCGAGTACTTTGTCGACCTTCTCCTTGACTATTCGTTCGAACCGCCTGTTGATCTTGCGGCGACAATAGGCGGTAAGGGAGCCATCCTCGCTCGGGATATGATGCCACAGGAAAAGAAGATATAAGATGCACGACACGAAGAGACTGAGGATGGAGAACACCCAAATCAAGAGGGTAAACAACATAGCTGACAGAATCACCGCCTGCCGCTTATCCTTTTCGGCCAGCGCTCCAACATTACTGAAAAATTGAGAGATGGGGGAGGTGCCTTCGGGGGCAGCGTGCTTTCCTTGGAGGATCAAATCGGATTCCATGACGGAATACAGGATCGTCCCATTGATAAACTGGCGCGGGCCCTCGGCGAAAACGGTCCGCATCCACGATTCAAAATTGAAGTAGGTGAAAAGCGCAACATAATCAGCCCCCTTCTTGCTCTTGGTAAGCTCGTAAAACACCAGGAAACGTCGCCAGCCCTGGCCTTTCTCCCCGATGCGAATACTCTGCACTCTGGCGGCCAGAGGGTCAAGATAGCTCTGGGCGACGCCTCCTTGTCTGAGGACACGGACCGCACGAATCCATCGGTAGATGAGGAAGACGAAGGACAGCATGATACACCCGGCGAATATCCATTTTGAGATGTAACGGGGGATTAACTGTTGGGCCTCGGTCGACCATCGATTGAACGCGATCAAGTTGACAGCGGTGAAGCTGTCGACGCCATACACGGCAATAGATATAAAGACGGAAATCCAAAGAATAAAATAGGAAAATTGGGCAAAACACGTCTTCGACTTGAAATCTTGAAGATTCTACGTGAGGCACGTCAGTGATGAGTTGAAAGAAAGAAAGAAAAAGGATGACAACTAAGAATGTACTCCATGAAAAATTTTCAAACCAAAAAAAAAAAAAAAAAAAAAAAAAAAAAGAAGGATGACGATCCCCTTACAATGTATTCCCATTTTTGCTCTGCTCGCATATGGCCCCAGTACTCTTCCTTCCGGCCCGTACAGCAACCCATTGCCCACAAAGATTCCGAGCTATGATATATCACCTTCTATAGCCCTATTATTTTTTTTTTAGAGCGCTTAAACACGTTCGAGCAGACGACGACCTGGATCAACCAAGTATGAGAATGGAGGGATGTGTACCTATACAAACGCGTACTGGGAAGGTATTTATTACTTTTTTTTGTGTCGGAACGGTGGTGACCGCAAGGGGATGAGGAGAGAGAGAGTGTGTGTGAGTGAGTGATCGCGATACCTCGGCCCAGCCGGTCGCAGAAAGGATAGAATAACGAAAAAATAATGGCAATGAAAGGTAGAGAAAGTAGATTTTATCGCGGGAGTTATTGGAAGGGAGAGAGCCGAACGATTGTGTGAAGCGATAGATTTGAGAGAGAGATACGATGCCGGTAAGAATGCGAGACCTAGCTCAACGGTCGGCGCGCTGTCCCTCGAGAGTATGATTTGAGGCAGTAAGGGAGTCAGTCACATCGCACTGGGCGCGAGAGATCATCTGGCGGCTGCGGCGGCGGTGGTGGTGGTGGTGTCAATCGATGGAGAGAATCCGAAAGGAGCGGCGGGACTGCATCGACGAACGAGAAAAAATGATTTGCTCGCGGTGGGGTGGGGGATAAAGGAATGGATGGGCGATTGTCGTCCAGTGGAGCGGTGATGATGGTGGTGATTGATGATGGTGATGGTGGTGATGGTGGATGATCTGAGGAGGAGGAGGAGGAGGAGGAGGAGGAGGAAGAAAGTCTAATGTCACACTTGAAGTGGGCGAGTGGCTTCGAGGGCGTCGCGGCCTGGGCGCCAAGACAGGGGGGATGTGTGCAACCTTGGTTCCTCGGAGCGTCAGAGCCAACAGATGAGGTGCAACAGAAGCAGTGCTGGAACAACAGCAACAACAGACAGCGGAGAAAGAGGACGGACAGGAGACAAAGGCCAGTGAATGGGATAAAGAAGATCCGAGATGGGATGCACTACAATCACTACAATACAACAACTGATCCAAGAGAAATGGCAGAACAATGGACGAACAGCGCCCAGAGCCCGGCAACTTAACGATGGCAGTTAGTTGGCGCAGTGGCTGCAAGTCGGATGTGGCTCATTTCTTCCATCAGCCTCCTCATCTCATCTTCCACGACGCAGCCAATCAGCGGTGTCCCTGGCTGACGCGCTAGCTGTTTTGAAACTGGTCCTGCCCGATTGGAACGTGCCCCTGGCGACGCTAGTCCGGATTGAGGTTGGATCCAGGTACCACCGCCGCATACGGTTTGGCGTGGAATTGGAAGCATCTGGAAGGATTTCCCGATCGAGGAGAAGGAGAGAAAGAGAGAGAGAGAGAATAGCTTAGAAGATGTGGATTGTTGTAACTATATCATCGACGATTTCAGACCATTGAAGACAGCAGTCAGTTAACTAGTTCACTCCACTAACTGCTGTGTGGATACATGGTTTATTTATTAATTGGCTCAACAATTCGTGCTGACAATGGTTGGGGATTTATAGAGAGTAAATTGCAATTAATGACAGACACCCCACCCCGACTTATTGATAACTACCCCCCTCGCTAAAAGGGACGGGGGTTGAGAGCGGTAAGCGGCAATTCCTGGGTGGAGCGCAGTTGATTGTTTGTCAAGGTATCTGAAGAGAGAAGAAAATATCTCTATATATATAATGTGGATGTGCTGTTCCCCCCCCTTCCCTACTGCGTTAAGGGCCTGCGATTGTCATCCTGTAAGTATTTAATGGTTGAAACCGTTGTTTCGAACCTCCAAAAGGTAGTTAAATTGATCAAATACCAACCAATTAACTAGATAGTCATCTGGGGCCCCACCCATCCATCCTTTCCCCCGGATCGACAAGGCTGGCGGCAGGCATGGCGGCGCTAACGATTATTTCTGTTTTTCTTTCTTTCAAGAAAGATGACTTGCATTGCCCATGAGACCAACGACGTTATAATTTTATTTGCTCTTTCTTCGCTCTGGAGCTTGGCCCTTGACCCTTTATATATATAATATCCCGTCTCTTCTGAGTAGGGTTGATCTGATTTTGATTTTACTTTTTCTGGAATCGAAGAAGCTAGAAAAAAAAAAAAAAAAAGAAGCAAAACGGAATCGCTTCAAAATGGATCAGGAAAGCCGTTAGTAACCGCACGTATGTACGTATGTATGTATCTATGTAGTCAATGTACCGTACAAAAAGAAACAGAGAAAGGAAATTGTATGGCAAAATGAACACCCGAACACAAACCCGATTGAGTCTGGAGTCTAAAATGAAAATAGAGAAAGACCAAAAATATAAACACGATCAGAGGGGAATTGGGTTGTCTGCCGTATATTGCTTCGGAGAAGAGGGCAGTCTATACATCCACAGCAGTACTGCCGTCACCCCAAACAAGCCCGACGCCACCACCCACGGCAACCCAACCCAGCCCCCTCCCAAGTCTAAACCCCAGTTGAAAAACAGCGTCACCGTTGGGCTGGCAATCGCCACCCCGACGCTCTGCAAGATTTCTATCGCGGTGTACAGCCGAGCGGTCTGGTCCCTCCGAACCATCATAGTGGCGAGGGACCGCACGATAAACACGAACCCGATCCCCAACGTCTGCACCACGAGTCCGACAATAAACAGGCCTATGGAGGGCGAGAGCCCCATGATGAGTGTACCGACGACGAGGAGGATGACGCTGGCTTTGGCGAGGGCGAGGTCCTTTTCTCGGTGGTGTGCGCCCCGTCGCGCGGTTAGGTACCACGACGCGAGCGGGAGCACGCCGAGGAAGAGGAATATGGTCAGGATGGATTTGAAGGACGTCAAGAAATTCGCGTCTGCTAGGGTCCATTGGTAGCGCTTGGATATGTATTGTATGAGCAGCCATGCTGTGCCGCGGCTGAGTCTGTAGACGAGGAACGCGGAAACGAGAAACATGAGGTGTTTATCGCGGACGATGAAGCTGAACTGGGAGGCCGTCCGCCCGAGTCGTGAGAGGAAAGGGGGTTGGTCGATGGAATGTGGTTGCTCAGAGGAAAGAGAGAGATGGATAGCACTGTTGTCTTCGGGAGGTGGTTCGCAAAGTTCATAAGTTCCTTCTCCCCCCGATGCAAACGTCCCTTTTGTTTCTGGTAATAGCAGCGCGGGAAGGGTGCCAAGGATCGTAAGGCCCCATCCTATTGTGATCGGAATCCAGGGATTGTACTTCATGAGCCACGAGGTAACCAGTGAAGAAATGAAATCGGCCACCATTATGGCCACCCCGAATCTGAAGAAAAGCCCAGCCCTTCGCATTGATGATATGTTAGAGAGAAAATGTCGCAGCAGTATCGTCCAAGAGCGGTAAGGGCAAACCTTTGGGATTCAGCAGTAACATCCGCCATCATCGTCCATATCATTGTGCTAGCGACAGCATATCCACCTCCAAACAGCCAGGCAAGCGTAGACAACCAAACCAAACGTAACGGAAACACATCCGGAACGTACAATACAACGCCAACAACAAGCATGTTCACGAAAAACCCAGGAATGCAAAGACAAAATATCGGTTTTCGGCCGTACTTGTCTGCCAATAAGCCGTACGGTATCGAAAGAATGACCCCTATATTACCCCGTTACTCTACATGGATTTCCTCTAGGCCCCCCAAAACATCAACTTACCAGCCATCGCGTCAAAAAGCTCTCCGTAACCCTTCACAATTGCAACTTCGCCTTGAATCTCTTTATTTTTGCATGATTTCTCGGGAATATATCCATTCTTCCCTATAATTGTGGGGTCGTGCTCCTTGTAGTAGTGCAGGCAAGTTATCGACTCGAATAGGCGTGTTATGGGTGCACCAAGCATGGCTCCGCCAGTCTCAAAGGCTAGAACAATGGCAAAAAGAGCGATAGTGAGTCGCATGCGGACTTTCCGCTGCGAGGTGCTGGGCCTATGGGAGTCCTCGCTTGAACGAGCCGGTAACTCGGTGACGGAAGTGGACTTTGGTAGGAACGGGGCATCCTCATTGTCATGGCGGCTTTGTTGAGGTGGCATATCAAGTTGGCAGATTGACCTGAAGTCCCGAAGCCTGTATAAGTCGTTTCGATATCGAATTACACGTGAAATGCTGCTGACAGGCTGGGCGACATTACCTCAAGGAGGATTTGGGGTTGGAGCAATCAATGCCACACATCCATTTCACTTTCTGTGGAAAGTTCAGGGTTGGAAATTATTTGCCACATCCATATACAAAAGTGTGTCCTTTACACCCAGATCTCGAACTGAAAGGTGTCTTTTGGCAAGTTGTCGATGTTGGTTGCGTCACCACCTGCCGTAAATCAGGAGTTCCCCTGAATGTCGCACCAGCCCCATGAAGGGTTGGACCCAAACGAACCTTTCTGAATACTGAACATACGTGGTACAAGGGGACAGTCATCTTGTTACTGGCAAGTTGACAGGTTGAGTATTTTGGTGCAGACAGTTGTTCTAGCTGGCTGAATTCCGTGGTTCGCTCCTGTGGGGAGTTGGGACGACATATCTGGGTCCGCGCCGCCCAGCAGGGCGAAACTCTTCACCCTGAGGAAGAAAGAAAACAGGGTGAACAACTCCCTGAACGTAAAACACCCTTACAACGTCATTAAAGGAACTCTTTGACTCGTTTTTGTCGAAGCTTGCCATAAAAATCGCTGCCTTAAAATTCGCAGGCAGCCGAAGCGCCCGCTTCCCATGATGTTCAATTTAACTATGTATCTGACTCAGCAATTAGTCAGTGTTCTTCAGAGACAACTGGCTTGATGAAGTTTAGTCGCGATCCGACTTACCCAAATAAATGGCCTCAATCACGCTTTTCACAGGTCGGTCGTCTTCGCCCAGATGGCCGGGACGGTCAGGATCGCAGAGGACTCATACTCCTCCGTCCTTTGTCTCTTTGGTGGTGGCTCGAGTGGCTCACCGCCCCGTTTCTGGACGTCGACTTCGGACCTGATCAACTCTCCCTTCTCCGGAATGGGAGCTTCCAGCCCCTTGGGGCTATCCTCTTGAATCCAGCCCAGGGAAACAAGGTAGCTAAGCCGGTCCTCTTGAGACTTGATCTTGTCCCGTTGAGTCTCAATTTGGGCCTGTTGCGCGCTTAGCTCAGCGTCCTTTGACTGCAGAGCCTTATTCAAGTCGTCGACCTTTGCTCTCAATGGATTGGGGCCTCGCACAGGGCGAGGGCTTACCGCATCCGCTTTGGCGTTGCTGACTGCGATCTTGGCCTTCTGAAGCTCCTCCTCCAGACTCTTGATCCGTTGGGTGAACCGGATTTTGTCTGCGATATTGTCACGGTCACCTTTCTCGAGAACTTGCACCCGCGTGCGAAGCTTCTCCATCTGTTGTCTGGTCAAATCGTCTGTCGGAGCCTGGGTAACTTGGCTCAGTTTCTGCGTCAGATGGTTGATTTGTGCTTGATGTTCAACCACCTTTGCGTTAGCGTCCGCGAGCGCAGTTGAAGTTGCCTGCTGCCCTTGGACCTTCGTGCGCAGTTTCTGATACTCTGCATCGAGGGCTCGGCCCGCGGACTGGAGATGGTCGATCTGCTGCTTGTACTGGGCATCCTTACCGGACAAGGCTGCCTGATACTGAGCGATCAGACCCTCTTTCACTTGCCGTTCTTGCTCCTGAAACTGGGCGTGCTCGAGCCGCAGCTGCTGTAACAGTCCATTGACTTGGGCGAGTTCAGTACTGAGAGCCTCCTCTCGAGTAGCGGAACTAACCAGCTGTTGCTGAAGTTGGGCGAGCTCAGCGCCAGTGACTGGTGTTTGGGTCTGGGCGTCATGAAATTCTTGGGCCTTGGCGGCAACCTCAAGGGCTCCAAAGGAGCGCCGGGCTTCTTGGAGCTCACCCTCCATCTTGACGATTACCCGGCCCTTTTCCTGGATCTCGCGGGTATGAGCCACGATCTCCTGGTTCTTGGCCTCGAGTTCTTGGCGAAGGTCCGCAATCTCCTTGTCCTTTCCTGCTCTGACTTCTTCGGCGTGCCTTCTCGCTGCTTGGATCTCCACCTCAAGCTCCTGCGTTCGGCTCGAGTGGGTGATGAGGACCGTGTTGTGCGTCTCATTGAGTGCCGCGACGGAAAGAGCGTGCGCGCTACGTTCACCTTCCAAGAGGCCAATCGTAGCTGCAGTCTCACCGCGTTGCGTTTCAAGATCAGCAACAACCCTGGCAAGTTGTTGTCTCATCGCGTCAAGCTCAGCGTTGGCTTTCGTCACCGGGTTGTCCTTCGCGGCGGCAATACGTGGACGTTTGGCAGGTTCGGCTGCGGGCGAGTTGATTTGGCGGCGCGCACTCTCGAGTTCCCTCTCAAGGGCGGCTGTTCTTTTGATATCGGCAATCTTCTCGTCGCATCTGGCGTTCCGAACCGCGTAAACCTTGGGCGTTGCCTCACTAAGCAGGTAGCGTAACTTGTCCTTGAGAGTTTGGTGCATGACTTCCAGGCTTGCCTTGCGGGCCAAGGCACTGATACCGTCCATATTGCACTGCTCAGCGATCTTGTCAAAATCGCGCAGGTGCGTTTGGAGGCTTGGTTCTGAATTGAGGTGACCCGCAAGCGTTCTGAGAGCCTGGTACCTGTCTTCTGCAATCTCCGCTCGCATCTCTTCCTGTCTCAGCTGCTCTCGCGCCAGCTGGAGGGAGGAAGTTAAACTGCGCGTGTCTTGCGTTTTGACAATCTTTGCCAGCTTCTCGGTAAGGTGTTCGCGTCGTGAGCGCTCCTTTGAGTTCACGAGCTGCAGCTCCTCGCGGTCCTTCATGATTTTGGCGAGTACTCGGTCTTTGGTCCGGACTGTTTCCTCAAGAGCCAAAATCCTGGACCGAGAGTCGAGGGTGCGTCCTTCAAGTTCTCTAATCCGGCCGTTTAGTTGGTCAATCATCGAAGAGCGCTGGCTGACCCTCATTCGATTCCCAGTTGTCCCATTCCTTCTGGCGGGGTTCACATCGCTTGCCCTCTTGGCCTTCTTCGGGGTTGGTTTCCCTGCAACCTCCGTCGCTGTCAGGCTTGCTTTCCGGACAATGATGAAGTCAAAATCCTTCAGCTTGATGAACGTCCAGACGATGAAGGTAGGGAGGAGCGCCAACGCCACCAAGGACACGAAGAGTGCAAAATGGAACATTTCCAATGACTATATTTTTGAGGCACCTCATCAGTTTAGGTGCTTCTTGACCCAACAAATAACAAAGAATAACAACATTAACGAAATTTAAAATTAACTATCTCGGTTAAACCTACATAGAGCTGGTGCTCCATCCATTCTTTCCATTCGGCTCTCATGTCGAATCCGGACAGTTCTCCAGAACAATACAAGCGCTGGAGTTGTGTATCCTGCTGCCTGAGTGAATCCACGGGAGTATAAATGCTAGTTATGACATAGTCACAACTAGAAGTACGCAACCCGGAATCGTTGGCGATCCCGACCAAAAGGCCAGAGAGATAGGCGCAGGCTGGTGCACCGAAATTGACGTATCCGCAATACAAAGTAACCGGCATCTAGTTGCACAGTTAGCAAGCCCTCGTGCGCCAGCTGCAAGAAGGAATAGAAGAGAAATGACACTCACAAATAGCACTCCCAAAAGTACTACTTCGTCGCTGGGCGAAATCCAGCGGTACAGGCGGTGCACCCAGGTCTGACGGAAGGCAGATACAGCCAAATTCGCCGCAAGTCGTGCGACGCCCAGGGCACCATCTTGCGAGTAAGCACGCGAGAGAGTCGCCCGCAGAGGTGACCACGCGGCCACCATGTGCTTGCCAGCTGGGCTGGCGCGAACGATACTTACCGCCTTCGCGATAGTGACAGGGCCGTTGATAGAACTTAGCCTCTCATGCACGCTGGCGCATGCGGGGACGAAACTGAGCAAGACGAACGCGACGAAAAGGACTGCACTGAAGACCAGTGGGCACGTCATGGTATGATCGAGAATCGACTCAGCGACGAGCAACGGATTCTCCGAGACCGTTGTGACGATTGCAGCGGCCGCTGCGGTGATGGTGGGCCCACCCAAGAGGCTACCCACAAGCAACACCAGGCACAGCAACATCAGGGGAAACATTGTCGGGGTTCCCCTTTGCGTCTCGAGAATTGGCGGAACGTTGATCGATTTTGAATCGAGGATTCTTCGATTCTTCGAGCGGAAAACACGAGAAAAGAGGGGATTGGGAAAAGAAGTTGTCAGCCAGACCAACTTTCTTTCTTTCTTATTTTTCAATCTTTTGACCCCTTTTTTGGCTTTTCCAGCTCTTGAAATTAACGGAGGGGCGCAGCGGTCTGGCACTCGACTGCTTGATAGTCACGAAGACGGAAGTGAAAGTTAACGGCGCGTCTCCGTACTATCGCGAAGCAGTCTGGTGGCTCAAGAGAGCTGGTCAGGGGGAGAGGTAAGGATGTCGAAGTGGTAGTGGTGATAGGGAGGTGAGAATGATATCGCCGTTAGGCTGTGAAAGGTGAGAGAAATGTTGCTTGTGAAGAAGTAGAAAATAGAGAATAAGAAGGTGATGAGTGCTTTTACAAGACTTGAAGAAAGAAGGAGAAGGGAGAAGGGGGAGAAGAAGAGCAAGGAAGATCGTTGAGAAAAGGGGTGTTTTTATGTTGTGTGTTGTGTTCTTGTGTTATTCAACACGACCCTCTCCCGTAGCGATGACTTTCGCCTGGCAATGAGGATTTCCCTGCTATCCGATCCGAAGTGTTGTTGCTCGTAGTGAATGCAATTTCCCTTTGCTCCGTCGTACAGCAAATGCTCGCGGGAGGTTTGATAGAGCGGAATGGTTACGGAAGAAGAGATGTTGAATTCCTACAGTATAGGCTGGGAGGGGAGACCCCTGGAGGGTCTGGGCACCCCCAGTATTTCATTCCTTTTATCTATCTTTTTCTTTTTCTTTTTCTTTTCTCCCTATCTACTCAAGGGGTTCATTTCCCCTGAATATATATAGACTGACAAGAAGGGGGTTTGGCCAGTGCCCACAATGAGTCTTCTCTAGGAGGTTCTATCTGGGATATGCCGAACAACAAACTTCTATCTGTCCATAGAAGCTGCTGGGTGAAAGGCAGCAGAGGAACATTTTGTTTCTTTCTTTTGGGCCTTCTTGGGCTTGTTGTTCATGACAAGCTGTACAGATAAAACAAGGTAAATCAGGTACATGCTGCTTCTGGCCCTTTTGCTGTTTATCCACCAGAAGCTCCCTTTTTTACACATTTGGTTTGTTTGTGGAGAAAACGGCTGTTTCCTTGGAGTTCTTCTTTGTTGCACAATAGAAACCATGCACGATGAATGGAAGAGGGACGTTCTGGTTGTTTCAAGGATGGTTCAAAGAGAGATCGATATTAATAGATATCGTATCATCATCATCATCATACAACTAAGTATGCACTTTATTCTTTTTCAGAAATGCGTTATAAAAGACAGTTGCAGCACATGTCTTGTTTTCGCTTTCATTCCATTCATTCATCCATTCGTTCATTTGTTTTTGTTTTTATTTTAAGAAAACAGCCATGACATCAAATGATTCTGTTCCATTTTCATTGAATGAATAGTAGGACATACTAAGTAACTTGCTGCTCATGTTCCACCACATTCCACCCGCCGTCTCAAAGAAGCCTATGGCTCCACAATCAGCAACACATACATGGGCCGGTGCGTATCTATCTATATTTCAATATCCCACTTCTCCCCTCGGATTGTTCAAGACTTCCAAGGTTCCAATCCGACTTTCGGCGTCACAGCTGTCAAGATGCGCCAAGCTTCAGCTGACCTAAGCAGCCCTGGCCGGTGCCAAGACGCCAATGACTACATCGCGGACCTGTCAAAGCTTTGTTGTTTGTGAAAGCTCAAACGCCCCCCGTCTTGTTCCAACCGTCAACCTCACCGAGACTGGATCTGCTGTGTTCTCGTGACAGTTTCGATTATTGGGTGTTCTCAGACAACTTCTGCCTTTATCTCCGTTAGTTAGTCGTGTTGACCAAGTACGCGCCGTCGTGTGAACTGAGCTACTCGTCGCTGCCTTGAGCATTGGTGTCTCTGCGACCCATCCAGCGTTCATCGGTCCTTAAAACGTGCGCGTGTACAGTTTTGTTGTCTGGAGCTTGCCCGTCTCGTCGATGTATCCGAACCAGCATGTGGCCGGACGATCATTAGCGCTGGCGGTCGGCAAACTGCTGTTTCTCGCAATCGCCCATTTCCCTACCACCTACGCCTTCCCCATCCTTGGCTCCCTCCAGCTCCGCGACCAGGGGCATGGCAACTCTTCCGACGATCCCGGCCTGTGGCTAAATCTCTCGGTGGCCGCGGCTCTGGTGATTAGCGGTGGTGCTTTCGCCGGGTTGACAATTGCGCTTATGGGCCAGGTATGATAAATGGCACATCTCCCGTTCTAAAGTTTAATGTTGCTATCCTTTGCGCCATCGCGGATACTCATGCGTCTGTTTTTTTCCTATGCGACAGGATGAAGTCTACCTCCAGGTCATAAAAACTTCCGGCGAAGGCGCGGAGAAGAAACACGCCGAAAAAGTATTGAATCTTTTGAAGCGTGGTAAACACTGGGTTTTGGTTACGTTGTTGCTTAGTAATGTTATCACAAACGAGACGCTCCCAATTATCCTCGATCGCTCTTTAGGAGGCGGCTGGCCCGCGGTATTGGGAAGTACAGCGCTCATCGGTGTGTGATAATTCTGGTTTTTCTATACTTCTCTTGTTTTAGTACTAATATTCGGTGTAGTCATATTTGGCGAGGTTGTTCCCCAGTCGATCTGTGTCCGTTATGGCTTACCCATTGGAGCGTGGATGGCCCCTTGCGTCCTTGTCCTGATGTATATCATGTCGCCGGTTGCGTGGCCTATCGCGAAGTTGCTCGACAGAATCCTGGGCGAAGATCACGGAACTATATACAAGAAAGCCGGTTTGAAGACGCTAGTGACCTTGCACAAGAATCTGGGGCAGGCTGGAGAACAGCTTAATTCTGATGAGGTTACTATTATTACTGCCGTTCTTGACCTCAAAGAGAAGTCAGTGGGCAGCATTATGATTCCAATGGAGGACGTTTTCACTATGTCTGCCGACACGGTTTTGGATGAGAAGATGATGGATTTAATCCTATCCCAGGGGTATTCTCGAATTCCGATACATTCTCCGGATGAGCCGCATAATTTTGTTGGCATGCTATTGGTGAAAATGCTTATCACCTATGATCCAGAAGACTGCAAACTGGTGAGGGATTTTGCACTTGCAACTCTCCCTGAAACCCGCGCAGAAACTAGCTGTCTTGACATTGTCAACTTTTTCCAGGAGGGGAAGTCTCACATGGTTTTGGTTTCAGAATACCCGGGTGAAGATCACGGGGCATTAGGGGTGGTTACCCTCGAGGATGTCATCGAGGAGCTGATTGGAGAGTATGTATGAATAACCCGGACGCCAAGATATGTCTAGCTAATACTTGACAGGGAAATCATCGATGAGTCCGATGTCTTTATTGATGTACATAAGGCTATACGTCGTATGGCACCTGCACCCAAATCTCGCGTTCCAAAAGGCCAGATTGTTTCAGAGCCCCTGCCAACACATGGGAGTCTTATCGATGTGTCCGATAACAATATGACAAACCTAGAGCCTACGCGCAGCGAGACCCTCGCTCGCAGCCATTCTGTAGCAGATTACGGGTCTCCTCCTCAGACCACATTCTATTTCCGAAAACACAATACCTTTGACAGCACAGACTCTGTAGATTCTCCGATAACCATGCGTGGCCCAACTCCCGAAATCCGCGAACATTTGAAGCACCTAGGGCCCTCTAATCTCGCCAGCCGGCCCCGACAAACAAGATACCAGGCAGTTAAAATTAAGCCCGGTGAAGTAACCAGCTCAGATCGCCAGTCTTCCGTCTCCCAGAGCCGCCCATCCGAACATCTCAGTGCTGTACCAACGCGACCCCAATCTCAGGTCCGTTCAGCAGGCAAGAGCGCGAGCGATGCCGTCCTGGCCGTGCAAACCTATGGCACAATGGGGAGAACAACGCAATCGCCGACCGCAGAGATGACGGAAGAAATCAGCTCCCACCGCGGGAGCCCGCGGCATGACCGCTCTAGGAATCTGACTACTTCAAAAAACGAAGCAGCAGTAGTATCTCGTTCCCCCAGCACCCGGTCACACCGCAATCGACCAAGCAGCGCCAACTCAGGAGCCCAAAAGACCAGAGAACCACACCACCGGCATGGCCCAGCTCGAAGCGGCAGCATCACAGAGCAGATCGTCGATAGTAACGGAATTCGCAAGGTTATTCTCCAAACGAGCAGCGACGCCACGACCGACGAGGACGGCGGGGTGGAGACTTCCCCCAGCGCCGACCAAGCACAGACAACACAGGCTCTCACTTCTTCCAGCGGCAATGCAACCCCGCCGGCCAATGGTGGTTCTGGTACTCATGGTGAGAAGAAAAAACGTCGCCGAAAGCGCAGGTGGGGAGCTGGTTCTAAATCTACCGACCAAGGCAGTCGCGATGAAACGCAGCATCTGCTTGAGTGATGATTAACGTATCTTTTCGGTGTTTGTATTTTATATTTTACATTCTATCTATATTTATATTCTTTTTTTATTTCAGCCTCGTCAAAGTTTCTTTTCTCTTTTTCTTTCATTTTCATTTTCATTTTTGAGAACCGTCCAGGTTATATGATAGGTCTTCACTGAGCTGATATGGGAGCCATTCGAATCTGTCTGTCTTTTTGTAAAACTTGCTATCTATCTATCCATGATTTGTGGAGTTGTTATAGTGGTGTATGGAGATGGATCGTCGACAAGGACGGACGGTAGTATATATATATATGTATATATATATTATCCGTCTGGCAGTCAGGGGCTGGATCATGAGATACTGTGATTTGTGTTTGGGGCGCTATACATACAAATTGCAAATCGACTCCCCTTCCCCGCTCCATCCCATCTGATCTTTGCACTGAGAGCAGTGCAAGAATGCCAGTTGGACTGAAAAATTGCTAGCATGGAGTGGCTTTTATATCAATGATTAGCTCTTCTGAAAAAGTGAAAATGTAAACTCGCCCCGCTTGTGGCCCTTCTAGGTTTTTCTCTTCTTTTTTTTTGTTTAACTAGCTTGTATTTGTGGTATTCGCAAGCTAGGTTTGAGATAAGGACATTCTACTCGCGCCAATTCGATTTTTTCTTCTTCTTTTTTCAATTACAGCAATCTATTGTAGTGGGCTTGTTTAAATAGGCTAACTATGTTACTCTGTGGGAGAGGCCAAAATCAACAAGATAATAATAGCACGGAATACGCTCGCAAGAGACTATGTGTTAATATCAGCGGTGCGCACCTAGTCAGATTGATTACTGGAGTAGCTGGTCCTGCAATTTGGAGTTACCATTAGTATATGCACGGATAACTGTGAGAAAGTAACTCGGGAAAAAAAAAATAATAAAATAAAAAGAATGGTGTGATGCGGATAGAACATAAAAAAGAAGAAAAATCTAGGATAAACTTACCCTGAAATGTTTCTGGAAATTACCCCTCCGATTGATGCCCCACTCATACTGTTTCCTCGCATTCTGCTCACTTCTCCTTTCTCTAACCTCTGCCGCCTTGACGTACCGCTTTTGGCTATCACTCGCACCAATCATGCCAATGCCACCCCGCACCCTCGTAACGAGTGACTGGTTCCGCCTCGCACTTGCGTCGGTGTCATGGACGTCGGGATTCTGCGCCGCGTCCGTAATTTCCCGCTGGCGTAAAAGACGCTCCTCCGGAGTTGGGTAATTTCGTAGATTCTGCCGGAAGTATTTGAACAGAGAGCGGTGTCCCGCGGTTCGTCCGGATGGCAGATGCAGCTCGTACTCGGTATGGAAGGCATTTCCGCCGACTACAGATGATATCGAGCTGTCCGATTCCCATCCCTCCTCGTCGTCGTCGTCACCATCCCCCTTGGCACCCCCAGTTGGAGATTCTGTTGTCGATGTTGATCCATCGACGTCCTCGTCGTCAGAATAGGTGCTGGAAAAGTCGTAAAATTGCCCAACTTCGAGCATCTCGTCCTCGGTGCTGAACGCAATCATGCAATGTCCCTTATCCCGCATGTGTGTCTGGATCGCTGGGGTGCTTGTCTTGATCTTATGGCAGTATAGACACTCGTTATTCTTTGTGATTTTGTCAAAGAGATATTTCAAGAGCCCCTCCCCATCGATTAGGTATGCTTGCTCAGGCACGAACATGCCGTGGAACTTCCTCATGTGGAGGACGTTCAGTTTCACACTTGCTGAATTGTGGTTGCAGAACATGCAGTGGGTTAACGCATAGTCCTCATCATGTTCGGTGTCAGTACCGTTTGGTGACGGTTGACGATCCCCAACAACTGAAGAATGAGTTGGTCTGGATGGGCGTTTCAATAACGGATCCTCACTACTGATCGCAGTGTCTTTCATTGCGTCCACAATCTTCGAGAATTCTTCCTCCGCGGCAGATTCCTGGATGGAAGTAGCAGGGGAAGCTGTGATAGGCTCTCCTACATTGATCGGCTCTCCCAGAGAAAATGTTCCACTCATCACTGACGCAGTTTCATCCTGGAGGCCGCCGTTTTTCCGCAGTTGTGCATCCCTCGACCTATGTTTCTGGCTAGCCATATGATTCAGGAAGGCATTCTCACTGAAGAATGTTTTCTGACAAGCTACGCATGCTTTTTCAAAGGCCGCTTTCGCAGCGGCTGCGGAATTGGCTGCCTGAGCGGCAAGGACCTTCTCTGTGAATACCTCGGAAGACAGTGGGGGAAGAGATGCGACTCGACGTTTTAGATTATACCGACTGCACCAGAGCTATCAATGAATATTCGTCGGGTTATCGAATGTAAGGGGATGGGATACATACTGCCAATCACTCCGCATATGGGTTCTCTGGGCATCACTGTTTCTGAAAGCAACCTGGCATGTATTGCAAGTAAACGGGTGTGTAGCTGCAATGTTCAGGGACGCATCAGGGGCGAGTGCTCCACTGTGTTCAGTGACTGCGAGTGGCATGTTTGTGAGCGACCGTACAATACTAGTAGTTAAGCTCTGGTAACGGATATTGTTATGAAAAATTGTTTTGCGCAAGTTGTTTGCTAAGGGAAGTAGGTTTGTTTCCAGAGAGAGGGCTGTCCTCCTATCGATATCGAATTTCAAATCAAGGTTGAAGTTTTCCAGCGACGCAGAGGCAAAATACATAAATCTCGGCTGCGTGGGTAATGACGTTGTGCTTGGGCGGGGTGACAGTACAATACGCCGATTGCCGGCTGACTGTGGCGCTAGGGTCTTGGCCGTTTTGTCACCCTGTGACGCAGAGCCTCGTTGTTCGTTCGCATCTCTCGAAATCAACCTTCGAGTCTGCTCCTGACAACCGCAACAGCGCCAGCCCTCTGCTGCCACATGCGATCTTATCATTCTGACTAGGACATGGTACTCACTGCCACACCATGACCAGGCTGCGGGGAGGCTCTGGGAGCGCTCCGGACCCAGGGCGACCCACTGCTGTCAGTGACAAGGGACTCCATCATCCATCCAAGCTCCCCGCTGGATCCCCAGATGTGCTTACCAAGAATACTATCGCTGTGACGGATCCTGCACGAGTGCTACCATGGAATAAGGAAAAGCGCCAGAGAGATTTCAATATCCTTGTCAAAAGGTAGAATTGTTTATAGTTCCTCGACAGCAGCACTATCACCGATTGACTCATTACTGACTCGTTATTGACTTGTTATAGGTATAAGAACCAGCTCCTTTACGGTTGCCAGGACCCGTTTTGCACCACCCCTACATGTTTTAGTTATCGCAAGAGAGCCTCAGATGTGCCTCTTCGGAGGTTTACTGAACTTAGTGCGCGTACAGTTGCATGCTATTTAGCCAGTCAGGACAACCCGGAGCGAGGGCTGTGCCGAAATATCCCAGCCATCAACACGGATTTCCTCTCAGGAGACCCGACCCGACAACATAGGAGACGATCATGTGAAGCATCCCAACAAAATGTCAGATTTGCCTCCGACTTTCAAAGTTCCGATAACGTGGAAGATAATGGAACCCCAAAGAAGCCAACTGCCGAAAGGATGCACCAAACGGAATCCGGGGATAATGGGGCTGTTTCGAAATCAGGTGATGAGAACGAGAAAACGGATTCTCCGCAGAGCGAAGGGGCCAAAGGGCCGTTGAGACTGAAGGACCCGAAGTCGTTTACTCAAAATCTTTTCGACACACTTTCATTGCGTATGGTTGAATGGCTACCATTACGAAAATCTCCAGAAGCCTTTGATACCACCCAGTCTGACCCCAATGAGGACGGTAACTTGCCATCCAAGTCTCCTGAAAAAGAAGCACCACCGAGAATCCAAGACCGTCCAAATAACCCAAAACGAAATGGTCGCCAAAAACAGATCGCTTCACAACCGAGTATTAAGCCCCGACGGCAAAGCATTGCATCTTCTAATCCTCAACCGACGGCGGTTGAAGTAAAGATCCCTGGACAGCCTGTAAAGCGCCTTTCCCTCGGCGAAATGGAGCACCGGAAACAACCTTCGAAGTCCTTTACCGAGGACAGAATTCGCTCTGAACGCAAACCAGCTCGAAAGGTTTCGTCGCAGAACACTCCGTCAAATCAACCATCGCGTGCCTTGCAATCGCCACCTCCTTTAAAGCACCGACCACAGAGACATAGCAATGCAAATGGTGATGTGAGCAACCCTTCCAAGCACGAGCAAAGACAGCACATGCGTGTCTCGCGAGATGGGTCCCGGGGTCCGAGGAAGTTGGAAAATTCCGAGCGGGACAATAGCCGGGTATCCATAGATTACAGCATGCAACAGTCACAATCTGCAACTCACCCCCCGGAAATTCCGGTATGCAAAAATACCCACACCGGAAAACAACTTAAAACTCAGCAAATTCAGACCCTATCCCACCTGTCAACGCGGTTAGTGACTGGACTTGAGAAATTGATGTTTGAAAATGATGAAAATAGAAACAAGTGGGATGAAGAAATGTCAGAATTAGAGTCTCGCGGGTATTCTGAACATTGGGATTGGCAGTATGCGACTCCTCGCCAGCGCGAGGTGTTCCCGTTTGTTGCACAAAGTGTGTTTTACGTTCTGAGCAGTCCCCGGCAACTTCTCCAATCCTTCCGAAAGGACTCTTCAACGCCGTCGGAAGTCAACAATTGGGAAAACGTGAGCACACTGGATATCGACCAAGTAGAAGACTCGTTTCGTATTCTGCATCGAATATGTCCGTGGGAAACCACACTACATAGTTTGTGGATTTCTCTTGAGAAGCTTTTTGTTCCACCGAAGGAATTTTCCTTACCGCGTCCGCGCATGCTCCCTGTCCGATGGTCCACTTCGTCCGGCACAATTTCGAAACGTGGACTTCCTTCACCCAGTAATACTGACTCTCCTGAAGAATACATTTCTGACGCCGATGCGGCTTACATTGCAGTTATCGTGCTTCTAGCCTTAGCAACCTCCATTCCTCTGACTGACCCGAGAACATGGGAGGTCGTTCGTCATGTCCGCTCCTCGGGTACCGTTTTACCTGACGCTGAGATGAGAAAGCATTCTGGATCTACCAGGAGATCGCTAGTGGCCATCTCAGAAAAGTTTGAGCATGATCTCGCTCTCCGATTATTAAATCGCCTAGTTCGGGCGGTTTCTGCGCGGTTAGCTTTCCATGAAATCTCGAAGACTCGGACAACTAACATCCATGATATTGAACGACAAGAGAAACATGACTTTACAAGTTTGATTTTACAATCTCTGCGTGACCTCTCCAAGCCGAATGAAAAGCCTTCACATGTCCCACCTCCTTTTTTACATGAAGAGCGTCCTACCAACCTCCATATGGTAACTGTGGAATGGTTGCGGAGTCTTCTTTTGAAGGAATGGGACGGAAAGCCTGAAATGGCCAAGTCCGGTGCCGCTGGTGGCGCTTTACAACTCCTCGCATCAATGTATACAGATCGCTCTAGACTTGGTTTACGGCCTGAAGACTTCCATACAGCTTTCCTCTCAGAGCGTTTAGACCCCACAGAAATGCCTGTCGAATGGCTTGGAATCCTTCAAAATAACAAATCAGTGCATCTCTTATCATATCCCTTCTTATTTCCTCCCTCCGCGCTGGTCATATATTTCCGGGCTATCAACTATTCTAACATGTCCAAATCATATGAAGCCGCAATGACTACCTCACGACATGTTACTCAACCGGCATTCTCGAGTATCATACCGATAGATGATGATGTTAGTCTGCTTGCAAGATTGAAGACGTCTATCTCGACATATCTGGTCCTAGTTGTAAGACGTGATAATGTTCTTACCGATGCTCTCGATCAGTTGTGGCGACGAGAAAGACGTGAGCTAATGCGACCCCTTAAAGTTCAAATGGGTATGGATGAAGGGGAAGAAGGTATTGATCATGGTGGTGTTCAGCAAGAATTTTTCCGCGTAGCTTTTGGAGAGGCATTGGACCCATCATACGGGATGTTTACGATGGATATGCGAACTCGCATATCTTGGTTTCAACCTTGTTCAATGGAGCCATTATACAAATTCGAATTATTGGGCTTGTTGACGTCTCTTGCTGTTTATAATGGTTTGACACTCCCGGTTAACTTCCCAGTTGCGTTGTACAAAAAATTGCTGGGGTTGAAAGTTAAGACCCTTGATGATATCCAAGTCGGCTGGCCGGAGCTTGCGAAGGGTTTGAGTGACCTACTATCATGGGATGACGGCGATGTTGGTGATATCTTCATGAGGACCTACGAGTTTAGTTTTGAAGCGTTTGGAAACTTCGTCTCTGTCGACATGGAAAAGGTTGACCGCACTGAACCATGGCCGGCCACTGAACGAGCAACTTGGGAAAGGAAAAAGCGTGGATCGTATAGCCCACAATCCTGGTCAGGGAAAAACAGCCCCAGGGTGGCCCTCGATGATAATATCTCAATGTTGTGTGAATGTGCCGATGAAAGTTCCACATTGAAGAGGGATGGAACGCTTTCTGGAATACTGAAAGGTTCTTCATCAAGAACATACAAAGCTACACCACCTTCGCCTCCACAGGAGGCCGCTTTGGTCACGAACGCGAATCGAGAACGATTTGTCAAGGATTACATCTTCTGGCTGACAGACAAATCCATCCGCCCACAATATGAAGCATTCGCTCGCGGTTTCTACACCTGCCTCGACCGAACGGCCCTATCAATATTTACTCCGGAAGCATTGAAGACGGTCATCGAAGGGATCCAGGAGATCAACATCGAAGAGCTTGAGCATCATACCCGGTATGAAGGTGGCTTCGAGCCTGGTCACCGTGTCATCCGCGACTTCTGGGTCATTGTGAAAGGTTACCCGCAGACGAGGAAACGTCAGCTGCTGGAATTCGTCACGGCTAGTGATCGAGTACCCGTCAACGGCATTTCAAGTATCATGTTCGTGATCCAGAGGAATGGTACTGGAGACAGTGTATGTAACTAACCTGCTCTGTCTCACTTTTTTTTTTTTTTTTTTTTTTTCACTGTGCTTGGACTTCGCCGAAAGCTAATCGATAGTATAGCGCCTTCCCACTAGCCTGACATGCTTTGGCAGGCTCCTTCTGCCTGATTACTCTAGCCGAGACATCCTCGAAGAGAAGTTGGAAAAGGCTCTTGAGAACGCAAGAGGCTTTGGCGTCGCCTAGTTTACGGTGGCCTTTGCCAGGCATCCGATCTCAGACGAACTGCCTCTCATCCTTGTCATGTTCTCTTGATTGCAAGATCCGAAATTGTACTGGATTCTCGGTTTCTATTCCGTGTACTGCCTCGTTTTTTACTTTTATACCTTTTGACATGCAAGCGAGCAATACATACCTCCCTTCCAAGACGTTATGTTTTATTAGAGTCATTGCTCTTTCCCGTGCTTTTGCATCTGATTTATTTTTTTCTTCTTCAGGCTACGGTCATCAAGAGAGGGGGAAGAGGAAGGAGGATCATAGGGTTGATAGACCCGGGTTGGTGTTGGCTTATGTTTCTTTGGGAAATGTTATCGGATTGATGGTTTATGTTCCTGGTAGAACTTATTCACATAACCTCTGCACGTCAATTTTATAGATTCGAGAAACTATCGAATTCAGCAGAGACTGAGCAGTTCACCAAATAATTCAATCGTCCCTCAGAAACCAATACTCCGAACAAGCAATGGGTTCTCCGTATACCATTCATATAGCTCTATCCAATAGATTCATTTTCCATATGTGGGGCTGGCCAAAGCATCAAAGTTTGCTCTACGGGGAAAGTTATGTATGACTAACATTCGTTTGTTCGCAGGAATAAAAGATTTCCAACTTTATAGAAACTTTTTACTGTGCCTGAATTCAATACTCTGTTGTGACATCTTCTGTTATATAGCATAACTACATTCTATTCATTTACCCAATACTTTCATTCTAGATACAGGAACATATAGGAAAATATAGACCGCTATCCGCTGCAAGTTTCTTCCCTTCGTAGCCGTCCCCGCCCCGCTCTCCAAATGGCCGGGACCAGAAACTGACATTTCCTTTAACAGTTCCTTAAAAACTCTTTCTTCTCTTCTCTTCTCTTCTCTTCTCTTCTCTTTTCTTTTTTTCTTTGTATATATTATAAAATCAATTCCCTCCCAGAATGCCACCTATCATTCACTGTGTCCGTCATGCCCAGGTTCGTGCCTCCTCCTCCTCCTCCTCCTCCTTGCTACCATTGTTACAATATCCTCACAGGCTACAGCCGCTGAACTGACCCCGGGATCCCCAGGGCTACCATAACCTCAGCCACGCCAACCACATCCTCTCCGACCCCCTCCTGACGCCGCACGGCGAATCGCAATGCAGAGCCCTCAGCGCGGAATTCCCGCACCACTCCCGAATCGACCTTGTCGTTGCCTCCCCTCTCCGGCGCACGCTCTACACCGCGCTGTTATCGTTTGAGGACCAAATCAAGAGCAAAGGATTGAAGATTGTCGCGCTGCCGGAGATCCAGGAGACGAGCGACGTGCCATGTGATGTCGGCAGTGACCTGGCGGTGCTGCGCAAGGAGGTGGAGGAGAATGGGATGCCGGTGGATCTGGAGCTGGTGGGGGAGGATTGGAATTCGAAGGTGAGTTGGGGAATTCCGAATTACGGCCGTCTGATATTTACTAGTTAGTTCTGTGTGCCGGGATTGGTATCCGGAGGTGCAACAGCTGAACAGGGGATTGCGGGGCTAATATTTGATATGGCTTTTTTTCTGATATTGCGCAGAAAGGAAAATGGGCGCCGAGCGCCGAGGCAATTGCAAATCGTGCCAGGGAGGCGCGGCACTGGTTAAAAGCCCGGCCGGAAAAGGAGATCGTGGTTGTGTCGCATGGGGGATTTCTACATTATTTCACGGAAGATTGGCAAGATAGCACACTATACCAAGGTAGTTATTTCATCCCGCTCTTCCTGCTCCTCTCTACAAATACACATCATCCAAAAAAAAAAAAAAAAAGCACAAAACCAACAAGCTTATACGTAACCTTTCTCTCGCGCGGGGGGGAAACAAAAGTTACACAAATGGAACCTAGCCCCAATAACTATACTAATATCCGCCCTTCCCCCACCTACCCAGGCACCGGATGGCGCAATACCGAATATCGCACCTTCACCTTCACCAGCTCTGCTGACCGGGATGATCTTTACGGCCGCCCCGTCGACGGCGACAACGCCAGCCTCGTGGAAACGTGCGAGTCACGCACGCGTCGAGGGATAGCAGCCGAAGCGCCCTCCCGGGATCTGCAGAAGGAATTCTTCGTGCAGGCCATGACGGGCTGGGAGAATCAACTTTTGGAATTTGCAAGGCAGGAGGCGGCGAAAAAAGGGGTAGCCGCCGTTGATACTAGCATTGAAGGGAAGGCCGGAGAGAAGGTTGTTGCAGTCGAAGCGGGCGAGGATGCGAGGGTCATTGCATAGAAAATGAGAGATGAGATTCGATGGTAGATGAGGGGGCATCTAATATAGAGAGGGAGGGGAGTGACATGAAGTCAACTGTAATCTTGGCTTCGTTTTTTTGTTTTATTTTCGTTTTCATTTTTTGTTTTCATTTTGTTTTTTTCTTCTTCTTTTATCTCTCATTTAGATCTCTTGGTTCCATGGTAGAATCTTTCTTATTTCTGCCTGGTTTTTGGTTCTCGATCACTGGGTGACGATTTCAAGCGTTCCAATGAATCGCACACTCCAGCTTCCAGGAAATCCAGGGATAATAACATCGGCTTTCTTGTACTTGACGGCAGCCGTCTCGTCTCCAAGGCTGTTGCCTCGATTGGGACAGCTATCGCTAAAAATGGTCACAGATATTTTGGCGCCAGCATGTCGATCCCAGTTATTAATAGACCCCGCTCAGCGTTATTTGAGCCCCACAAGTGCAGAGATCTGAAACTGGGAGATGCAATTCTGAAAGCCCTTGCTCCATCCGTGACGCGTACGCAGTATCCATGCGGAATGTCGGGTATGCAGTCCCAGCCAGAAATAGACAACCGCACGGGGCTTCTTCAAGCGCAGCCAAAGGCTCAAATGCGGACTTTCGGCCCTCGTGAAGCAGAATGTCACAAGGAGCAATATAGGACACACATGTCATTCCAACCTGGCACTGGTCTGTCCAAGCGATGTAAACCTGAGATAACGAGAACCCATTTGACATCAGCAGCCTCCCACCCGCGCGTCCAACCAAGGTGCCCCATAACTCGTACGAATCCTCGACGCAGCAGCTTGCGGTTTCCCGAGTGCTGCGTGCTGCGTGCTGTGTTCGTGCTGTGTTTGTGCTGCGTCATGAAGCTTCGGCTTGTGGCTTGCGGCTCACGCGGAGACGTGGCTTGCGGCTGCGCTAGTCCATAGAAGGTAAGATTGGTCTTGGCGGACCCCGCTGACATAACGCCATCGCAGCTTCGTTATCTCCAAGGCGGAATCCTGTCTTTTCTCTTGCCTCTCGACATTCAGGATAGCACGGCCAGGGCATTCCAGGGCATGGTTCGGTGCTCCCAAGTTTTATTCCTGCGCCTGAGCAACCAGTTCTGTCCCCGAACCGCATTTCTGTAGAATCTTAACTGCCAGGACGCTTGCCGACTCAAACATGCTGGATGAAAATCTGCCAAGTACGATTCCCCGAGCTATGCTACATGACTGCTAGTATATTTGGATAAATACTGCTGAAGTTGCTAACAAAGTCTGCAGCGTTTTTTGTCAAGCCATCTAACGTCAAACCCAAATTCAATTCTACCTTCCTTTTCGCGCAGCATGGTGCCGAACCTACACCCGTCTATACACTCCGACACCTCGACCCCTCACTCCCAGGGTCCAAGAACCGCTATGCTGCGGGCATATATGATGCCTACTCTCCTGATGTCCTTTATGCGGAGGTCCTTTTGATCCCGAAATGGACACAACCGTCATTGTCGCAAGAAGCCATTCGGCAAAATGGCGGGGTTCCTCCCCCTCCAGAACCTATACTCCCAAATGAGTTCGTGATACAGCTGTACAACCCAGACCAACAGGTACTTGTTCGCCACAGGCCGAAGACGTGGAACTCTGCCGCTTCATGGGAGTTTGAAATGCCGCAGCAGACGTTCAGACAACCTTCAAGCTCGAAACTCGATCGGACAATGAGTGATCCGGCCGCCTCTGATATCACGCCGAAACTGAAGTTTATCTGGCGCAAGGATGGGAAGCTCTCGAGGGATCTTGGCTGCTATATGTCGGGAAAAAAACTAGATGATAAAAAGGGCAAAGAGCCCGATATCACGGTGGCCATATTACGTGGATTTAAAGAGGTGACATTGTACGAGCCGAATCTTTATCGTGTAGAAATCGAAGACTTCAAGGGACTGGAGGTGGTCCTTCTCCTAGGCGCCATTGTTATTCGGGACGTATATTTTGGCCATATAGCCGAGACTTTTCACATCTCCGACCCACCCAACCCCAACAGCTTACCTGGTTCAATGACCAGCTCTTCCCAGGAACCAAAGAAATATGCAAATCAGATACAACCACCTACCGCACCCCAAAGACCCCAAGCTCCCATACCTGAACGCCAAACCCGCCCACCGCCAGCTGATCCCCGCACGCAATGGGAAATCGACGCAGAAACTGCCAGATTGAAGAAACAAGCAGAAGCAGAAGCCAAGGAACGCCGCCGCCGCGAGAAAGAGGCGGAGAAAGAGACCAAACGGCTGCTAGAAGCGGAGCAACGGGAAGCGAGACGAAGACAGGCTGCGATCGACCAAGAGACAGAGCGCCTCAAGAAAATTTATGGGCGTGAGGAAGCCCAACTTAGAAAACAATTCTCACAGACCCCTCAAGCTCCTAGGCCTAATCCACCACCACGACCTGCATCTACCAATCCCAATTCCGCTGCACACAACCGCTATTCTTCCTACATCCCTCCCCCGTCACACACTTTCGCACCACCACATTTTGGAGTTCAGCGGCCATCGAACCCTCAGTTGAAGGAGAGGCGAAGTATTTTTGGTCTTTTTAAGAAAGAGGATGGTCGTAACAACACAATAAGTAGGAAAAGAAGTTCTATGTTTTAAACCCTTTTATGCATACATATATATATTCATATATATATTCTCTCCTTTCGCGCGGGAGTTTGTCCCTATTTCTTGAGCTTCAAGGCTATTCCAATTGCCATGCTTTTCCGGCAAGTGACTGTATGGGTGTGCATGGCCTCTCAAATTTCTTCACTTTCTCTCGACTCCAATGATACCCAATAAATCTCGATGATCTTCTCTTTTTTTTCTTCTGTTGTTTTGGTAATGCTGAAACGAAGATGTGCATATTATCGCAATACAAGGGTTAAAACTGTATCTCTTTCATAAAGAATCTCGTTTTGGTTTTGTTTTCTCATAGCTACCAATTTTCCCATCTCCTCAAACCTGTATTTTGGGTTTCCTTTTTCGGTATCCACTGCCACGTATTTGCACTTGTACATTATCCAGCAAGGCTGTTGTAACACCTTGACGAAATCAATTTTTTCACTGTTTTAGTACAATCTCCCCAGCGGTCCCTACGACATGATGATGTTGGACGGCTCCTCTGACATCACAAGCACACGTGAGAACTCTTCCAGCGATTAAACTTCCGATCTACTAGCGCTAATTTGTCTATGAGCACAACGGAGTCAAAGTATATCTTGTCAGCCCATACATAGGGCAAGGAGCACATCGATTTGCCGGTCTTTTTGTATTATTCCCAACCGAATCAGTGTAGATCGCGAAGCACTGGTCTACTCATTATCGGTCCTTGGTTTTCGGGTAGCAGTCGCCCCTTCTTGCAGCATCGAGGAATTTCAAAGTCCCTCCTGCGGAGTGTGCAGCTTCCTGTGGCCCGTAGTCCGGGTAAAAGGATGCAACAGGAAAGGCCCACCAGGAAAGACCCACCAGCTTGTATTGGAAGCACTGTCCTCTTGGATCAACGGGACGGATCTGGTGCCTGGAGATGCGATCTAAACGCTTCCGGCTTCCGATTCCGAACGCTCTTCAAAAATGCAATGCTAGTCTAAGGATGTTTCTCATCTTCCGATGTCGTTTTGTTGTTGCAGTTTAATCCACCATGGCTACCATCCGATCGTTTGGATCGTTATTGATTCTTTTATGCGTTCTGACACTTGCCGCCGCGACCAGTATTCCCCTCGTGGATTACGATGTCATCATCGTCGGCGGGGGTCCCGCTGGCCTCAGCGCGCTGAGCAGCCTATCCCGTGTCCGGAGAACGGCATTGATGATTGACTCTGGGAAATACCGCAACCTGTTGACGAGACGGGTACACGATGTCATAGGAAATGATGGTGGGTGATTAACTAATGCACAGCACTTCTCCATCACTCTCACATACATGTGTTCAACGCAGTTCCGCTTTTGTTGATGGTTTTACAGGGGTTGTTCCGTCGTTCTTTCGTCACAAAGCGCGCGAACTCATTAAGAGATATCCAACGCCAGAAATGAAAAATGGGACCGTTTTGGAGATTATTTCCGTGCAAAATTCCAGTGACGAACTGCCACATTTTAAGGTAGAGATCGATCTGGGCAGTGAAGGGAAGCCTTCCCTGGTCACTAAAACGGCACGAAAAATAATCCTTGCCACAGGCATAGAGGACATTCTCCCAGATACCCCTGGTATAAGCGAAGCTTGGAGCCGGGGGATTTATTGGTGCCCCTGGTGTGACGGGTTTGAGCACCGCGACCAGCCCCTGGGTATGCTAGGCGATGTGGCAAACATCTTCGATAATGTAATGCATATCGCAACGATAAACCATGATGTGATTGCTTTCACGAACGGCACCCAGTTTCCAGCAAATGAGGCCGATGAGCTCGAAAGATTTTATGGCATCAAACACAACTACTCCCCGATCAAAAACATCACCCGTGCCCAAGACGGTGCGGATCATTTCGATGCTGGGAGTAAGTCCGAGTTTGACATTTTCACAGTCCATTTCGAAGGTGACGCTCTACCTGTGAATCGGTCTGCATTCTTCACGGCCTTCGCCTCCAAGCAACGCTCTGATCTACCATACAAACTGGGGTTGAAAATGGTGAATGGGAAGATTGACAATAATTTCAAGGGAATGGCCACCAGCATGTTGGGAGTATATGCGGTCGGGGACTGTAATAACGACGACAGCACCAATGTTGTACACGCAATGTTTAGCGGGAAGCGAGCCGCAATTGAAATACATCGTAAGTGTGATCTACTCTGTTTTCCTCGTTCGCTTTACCGTTCTGACTTATACCACTCATCTTTTCTGATTTCACTTCATCAGTTCTCTTGGAACGTGAAAATGCGACAGCTATGGGCATGAGTTTGGGCCAGCGATCTCAACCCCTGACCATCCGCGAACTCGAGGAGCGAGCTGATGGGGAAATTGGAAACGAGTTGGAAAGTTTGTGGCAGGCTAGAACCGGATACTGATGGCGGTATCATTGACGACTTTGAAGACCACATGAAGCAACGAACTGAAAACAAAACAGGACGTGAATGGCGGCATTCGCGATGTTAACCTGACCTTTTTGAAACACAGCACTCGATTAGATAAATGTTGATACCCTATTCTTGGAGTTATTTTGGGTGTATCTGGGAATGAATGGTGCCCTTGAATAAAAATGATAAACGCCCTTTGCCCATCAAGATTGCTTCTCTGCTGTATCTCAAACCATCTCACCAAAATCCGCGATGGCATGGATTTGAAGGTATATATATTTGTAACACGCAAACGGTACTTCCGCCTTGGGTAGGGAATCGACTCAAAGCGCCCTGCTGGATCGACAACTGAAAGGTGCTCATCATGTACCAAATGTAGCAGGGGGGGATTGCGAAAATGCAGAATCTTATTTATAATGTAAGGTCGCGGCCCATTCATATATTGGGTAATAGGAGATCTCCACCGTAATCCATAATCCTTCCGTCTATAAACCGTCTTCCAGTTAGTTCCAGGGCGATGTGCCCTACACACGGAACACTGCGCTGTTTATAGCTAAAATGGGTCGAGTCCTGGAGAGCGCTATATACTAAGAAGTTGGCACGTTGCACTGACATTTCTCGCTGTGAGCATTTTGGTTTGCTTCATGAAAAAGTTCCCAAGCCGTTCCCTAGCAGTGATCCATATATGGATGATCACGCAAAGAGCATTGTCTCGTTCGGCCCTGGGATACAATGCATATGACACTGAAGAGAGGCAAGACGTCGACCCTGTGGAAGCAGAATTTGTTTCCTTCAGGAAAGGTATTTCCATCTTTCTCTTTTTGAAACGAAAGCTAGAGCAAAAATAAATTTAAAAAAAATTATGTCGAGCTTACGAGAGGATGTTAGGCACCAGAATTCGAGGAATTGATTGACTTTATCCTGTCTGCGCCGACAAATTCTTAGCGAGATTTTTGACGTTAGATAACATATAGTTATTCGACTTCGTTCTTCGCAATGTTTTCAAGAAGAACACGAAAACGCAACCAAGGGGTTCATCGGAATGCGGCTTCAGGGTCGAAAGAACTCTCGCTAGACCCAGGAATCGAAGCGCTGCTTGGATTTTGTTGCAGCCCGCAGCAGATTATCCGGGTTGAGTCCTAGGACTGGCGCGGAATATTGTGAAATTCTAAATACTGGAGCTCAAGCTTGACAGCCCCGAATTGATTCGGAAATAATCTCCCATGGGAATGCGCCGACCTTGGGATTACAATTGAGTTGGTAATCATTTGCTGAGTTGGGTTCGCCCCAGGGGCTTGCCCGCAAAGTGCCAGCATGAGATGCTATTCTTGGTGTAGAAAAGCCCTTATGGCGCCGATCAGAAACTGGCCGTTCAGGGTTCGTTTTGACCACGGTTGCTGTTCCCCGAAAAGCTGACACTGGGTCAGGGCTACGTTTGAATTTTACGAGGGTGTGAGGAGTCTGAGAAATATCTTGATCTTAGCCTAGCGCCTGAAAAGGGTAGGCTCCCAATGCCCTCTTGAAGCTTTCCTGTAGTTTTTTTTTTTTTTTTTTTTTTTTTTTTTTTTTTTTTTTTTGGTGGGAGATGAAAATATTGCTTTCTTTTTTCTTTGTCCTCTTTTTTTTTCTTCCCTTTTTTTTTTTGTGTGTGTGTGTGTGTGTATGAGAGCCATCACAAATACATAGTTACCATTGAATTTTAAGCACGCGACGAATGTGAGTAACCGCGAACTAGGGAACATAAAACATAGTTTGGTCAACCTGTGGTTAAAGGGGTTTAGTCAGTGCAGGGGCCGCCGCCAGTCGCGGAGGCTGACCTCGTTTCCGACCTTGGGATATCTGCTTTCGACACGAGGGCTTGTTGAAATAGTTCCTACATTAGTCCGCCAAGCTGCCAATAATGATCGCAGCCAACCACGGATAGTCTGTTCCTGGCTCCTGAGGCTGAAGCAAAAAGAGGAAAAACTGATCCAGCTTGATATCTTCGCCAATGGCGAAGCTATCTCCGCAAAGAGGGAGACCCCGAGGCGGCCCTACTGAACGGCCAGCATGCTGATCAGTGACGATCAGGATGTCTCCGACAGCCTGGCATCAAGGTCCCGCAGTCGAGGCCGCAAATTCCCTGCCTCTGTTTTCTCACATCCGTGTGAATAAGTGTAAGGCTGACAAGGCCAAATATATTAAAGGATACTCCTCCATCCTTTCATGTTCAGATCTGAGCAAGATGCATCTGCTCTGTATTTGACAACTTGGACGAACAATCCCCGGCCCAAGTGCATGTCGGCCATTGGAAGCAGCCACCACTGATTCTCGCATCTTCGGGGGCCAACACATGGGCGCTGGAAAAGAATGAAATATACATACCTTGGGGACAGCCGACAGCAACTTTTGGCGGCAAGATCACATCCTGCCAATGACGCATCGTCGGCTTCGTCAAAGCGAAATTCACAAGAATGGCCGTTGCCCGGCTTACCATTCCGAAAGAAAGACAAAGATGATCCGAGACGAGGGTCAGAGGAGACAGAGTTGATGCACAGAGAAAGGTAGGTCTGCCACAACGGGTAATACCCACTGCGCGATTGCATATTATGGCATGCAGAGAGACTGATTGAAAGAATAACTTAATGAAGAACCGATGTTTCATCAGGATCCACCGCCTCTCAATCCAACTCCTTATATTCCGACGTGAAAACGGCCTATGATGGCAGGCAAATTTCCAATGAGCCTGAAGCAAGAACTGTCAACGCCCATCATAGAAGAGCGTGGATCAGGGGAGCTTTGCTATCTACTTACCTTGCCTGCGTTGTTCTGCTTGTCAATATCATCATCACCCTTCTTGCTACCATAAGGGCGTACGGGAAATACGGGAGCGTGGAATTCATATCCGTACCAGTATATCAAGGAAAATGTTCGGTTTCGAGAAACTGGGCTACGGGGCTACACTTCTTAATCAACTGTTTAAGTGCGGTGACACTTGCCACCAGTAGCTATTGCATGCAATGCCTAAGTTCGCCATCCCGAGCGGATACTGATCGCGCACATAATCAAGGGACGTGGCTCGAAATCGGAACGGCCAGTGTCAGCAACTTCCGTTTTGTTGGGTACAAACGACTGGGCCTCTGGCTAGTATTGCTGCTTTCTTCACTACCAATTCACATTATGTTAGTGCCTTCAATATCCAATGCCATTGATTGCATATTCTCACTGGATCATCCAGATATAACTCCGTCATATTCGCCTCCACTGCCGTGCATCAATACAAAGTCTTAGTAGCCCCCAACGTAGGCGATTACAGCCTTGTGGCTAGCGAATGTGTTAGGTCTGCCCTGAACCTCACGAAATCCGATTTTCTCCAATCCATGACTCATGACTCTTTTGAACGCCTTTCACCGAAGGAATGCATCGACACATTCGCTGTTGACTACCTACCAGGTAGTGGCACTCTTGTGATCCTGACGGACGACTTGAGCCATGATAATGTCACTGTCTGGGATTCTGGCACTGGTAGCGGTCCAAGAAGGGCGATGAAAAAAGGGAAAAAAGACTACGACTGGATGTGTCGCGGCCAGCAGGGGTTGGATGAGTGTAACGGCGATCAGATTGACCCTGCAAACTGGAAGGTGACAGCTTCGCCTTTGGAAGTTAAGCGGCTGAATATAACAGCGCCTACTCAGAAGGGAACAGTAACCTTCAATAAGGATACGTATGCGGAGGTGTCACCGTGCTACAGTAAACCGCTGACCGCACCTGATACACTCTGCCGAGATATGGAAATGCTTTATCGTTATATTTCAGAGAATCAAGATATTGGCGCTGTTAGCCGTTTCCTTCGCGATCCCCAGAATTGGGCCAACAGCTCGTGGGCTGATGCAGTTACCGTTGAAAGTATTTCTGAATGCGCATATTCAAATGAAAATGAGCCGGCCAAAACGGAGACTTTTAAAGCGGCAGGTTGCCTCAGCGAGAAAATTCCAGAAAATTGCGAACTCAGGTTCAGTTTCCCAGTCGCCATCGCCGTGCTTGGGCTCAATATTGTCAATGTCGTCTGCATGTTCATAACAGCCCATGATGCCAGGGACGATGTGCTACTGACTATAGGAGACGCAATATCGTCATTTCTAAGTCAGCCTGATCCAAATAGCCGGGGACGATGTCTTTCGTCCAAATCAAACGTGTATACCAGAGCATTTACAACCTCTTCAGAGACGCGTTATTCTCAGGTCAATATTCCAAAACGTCTGTCTAGGCCCAGAAGATGGTTTCATTCGGTAAATTCGTTCCATTGGTACATAGTAGTTGCACTGTAAGTCCTACCCTTCTTGGAAATGCCGGGCTATTATTTTGTTATTAACCAGCCGAATTGATTAGGTACTTTGCCAGCCTCGCCGCTGCTATCTATTTGCATCGAATCGAATTCGGCTCCGGATATGGTGAAGGGAAACTCCCTGGGTTTTCGGCCGACTCCGCCAAAGCCGGCTCAGCCATCTCGATCTTTTCGCTCAAGTCCAGCCGCTCGAAAGATATCATGTCATTAATGATTCTTGCAAACACTCCTCAGCTTGTGATCTCGATTTCGTATTTCCTTTACAACAATATTCTAACGTCCATGCTCCTCGCTGCCGAATACAACGGCTATGCTCTACATCGTAACTATCTCCGGGTCACCAAGCCACAAGGGAAGCAAAGGTCAGAATTCTATATTAGTCTTCCATACAAATACGGCCTGCCATTGATTGCTGTATTTGTTGTCCTGCATTGGTTGGCATCACAATCTTTGTTTTTTGCGCAGGAAATTCCATATTACTTCGACGGGCGGTTGGCCGACAAATACATAATGAGTTCGTTGGGCTTCTCCCCAATTCCTATGATAATCGCCGTGACGCTTGGAAGTCTTATGCTCGTAGCAGTATCTGCGTTGAGCATGAGACGTTTCGGCTCCAGGATGCCTCTCGCCGGTAATTGCAGTGCTGGAATTAGCGCAGCCTGCCATCCACCAGAGAATGATACGGATGCCGCATATGAGCCTGTTAAGTGGGGCGAGGTAGTAACAGCTACGCTACAAGAGTTTAGAAACTTGAGCGCAAACGGCGGCGAAGATGACGCTCGTTCTACACTGAGCCGGGCTAGTACGGCGACGCAGAGCCGTGGCTCTAAGTCAACATCAGTTCGCGTATCGCATGCGATGACGGCATTATCGTTGGAATCTGCCGGTGTTGCGCATTGCAGTTTTACTTCTCATGATGTCGTGACGCCTTCCCCGCGCCGACTGTATTCTAATATGCATTCATTGTGCTTGATAATGATATCGATTCTCTTGGGGCGAATTTGTTTCCTTTTAATTGTTGGAAAAATGTACAGTAAGGGTTATGATCGTTGGGGCCTGGGTTGGCTCCAGTTAGCACAAGTTAATGAAATGAATTGAACATAAGCACTTCTGGCAATGTGTTACAAAACCATGTTACAATCCAACTGGAGAATAGACCAAAAGAATTTGAAAATTTAAAAAAGTGGTATGGAGACGTTTCCTGATAGTGGAGAACCACACTCACTATTCGTTCCGATTCACTCGCTCTAGGATATTATAGAAATATCTTCCAGTCTGTTCCTCAACACTAGATGATTGATTAACACATTCTTCAGCTCCTCTCGGGCCTTTCATGCGACTCCCTGATCCACCTCCTTCACGGCCAAGGACTGCCGTTGAAGACAAAGACAATGGAATGGACACAGCCTTAACCCTTTCTTCTGCATACCCTTTCTCCCTACCCCAGAAACACGCATTACGCATCAAGGAGACCATCTCCGCTCCTTGGCGTGCCAGGATAGTTTCTCCATCCGCTTCCAGCGTGCGTTTACGGGAGGGTCGTGGACGGCGAGGAGGAAGCATAGTCGGTGATGCAAAGCAAGAGGCTTTTTCTTCCGTAAGAGGATCACTGCCAAATTCACCACTCACTCCGACTTTCTTGAATACATCGCCAGCTCTGGAGCTCAAAGCATTACGAGCTCCATTCCCAGATTGAGAAGAAATTTCACCTTGCGCTTTTCCTTTTGGTCTCAGTTCCCGCACCAACTCTGGGACCGACTCAAAAGGAAGATTGCTATGCACGAATATCTGCATATGTGGTAAGTTAGGTTTGCCATCCCAGGGTCCTAAAGATTTTACGCCGGGCCTATCATTATATTCAAGGCTGTACGGTGGCCATCGAGATAAGGCCTTTCTACGCCGGGTTGGCTTCTCAGAATCGGAAGAATCAGAATCCAGATCCAGTTTGGGAGGGGGGATCAGATCTAGATCCAAATCTTGGAAAGATCGGGTAAAGTCTGGGCCACTGATTATGTCCTTCGGGGGGATTTTGAGTACGGGAATAGAATAGTCTCCACCAGTGTGATAGGTGGGAATAGTCTCCGGCGTATTTTTTCCAGCAGAACGAAGAAACAGAGCAGGGGAAGCAAAGGAGTCAAAGTAATTGACAGGATTGCGGAATAGAGCACTCCGGGCTTCGAGAAGTGGGACGAGATCTGGTGGCGATGATGGGATCTTTTTCTTCCGTCCACGCTTCTTTGGGTTATGATCTACTGCTGTTGTTGTCTTTTCTCCATGATCATTATCATTGCTATGTATCTCATCGGCTGCGAAAGTTTCCTCAGGTACAAGATCGGATTTCAAGCAATAATCATCCAAGCCGGTCCAATCGCATATCGGCTCGTGCGCAGCTACGGCAGTAACAGATCGTGACTCAGTGAGCGCGAGCATTACTGCCAACGAACCCCCAATGTGCTTTCCAAATACACATAGCCGCTTCGGTTTCAGATGCTCAAAAATCCAGTCAAACCCTGCCAGTGTATCGTGTACGGGGCCTGGGTAGTAATAACGCTTTTGCTCCCCATTTTCTTCCACCTGTCCGAGCCGATAGTTCACTGTCACAACAGTCGATAATGTGCTAGAAGACAGGGCATGCTGCGGTGACGGAGACGGATCCGAGTACGCGGAATTCTTGGTATCATTTCTGAAGCCTGTTGTGGTGTCCAGTTTGTCGTTTGGAAACAGAGGCCCTGGAGGCAGGTAGAGGATAACATTTGTTCGCCGGAAGGCGTGTCGCGTAATAGGTTGTAGAATGCTGTTATACTGGCCAATTAGCCAAGGAGGATTAGGAACGAATTACAGAAGCAGCACGAAGGGCAGGAAGAAGAGGCAACAGAGAGCACGAAGTGTACTTTAGGGAGATATTTCCAGAGCTTCCAATTGGGATTTGGACATTGGTTTCATGGAAGTCGGCGAGCGAGACAAGTTGCGAAAGGCGGGTGGAGGAGGAGAATTTCCGGTAAGAGATACCACATATGGTCAAGTATATTCCATGGCTAGAGCGTAGTGACACTAGGAGTGCTGAAACCGGCGCGAATTGAGAGCGCATGGCACCCTGAGATTAATCTCTATGATTGTTGTGTCTGGACAGGAGCTGGAACAACGGTTCTGAGTTATGACGGCATCACTGTAAGAAGGTGCTTGCCCTAACCCCAATCAGGGCTCGTTCTCAAGAGGCAAACATCAATGAGACACATACATTACAGCACTGAGTAGCATGGAAAAGAAGAATATTCGTAATGAATAGAAATTAAGCAAAATAATTTATGATTGAACGACCAATACTGCCTCAGTACACTATCTAAACTTCGCTAGAGCGTAAGCTTCACTACACACTTTCCAGAAGCATGTAGCAGAAAAAAGAGAGATAGGTCAATAACTTGATATATCACAGAGCTAGTTAGAAGCCAGTTATTTCAATCATTCCACGGCAGGATCGTCGCAATCACGCCGCACTTCGATATGTTCTTGCCATGGTTTCGGCTTCACGATACTAACGGTTAAGTCGCGATCCTTGGAACAAACGCGAAGTCCCACTACACATACAGCATTCCATGGCGGCTTAACGCTGTACTCGCCGTCATTGCTGTCATCGTCGTCCTTCTCATGTTCCTCACTGTCGCTTTCAGATTCTTCGGTCGGTGACATATCAATTTCAGAATCAAATTCAAAAACGGATCCTGAATCGGTGTCGCTATCTGTCTCCAACTTTTGGGATATTTGAGGAAGAGATTCAGTATTTTCTTCTGGCATTCCGGGGTGTTCATTTCTCTGCTTTTCGTTTTCCGTCCCTTTCGCAAGCTTGGAGGTAGTGGACATCTCGATTTCCCTTTTTTCCTTGTCACTTGCGTTCTCTGAATCTGCGTGGGATTCGATATTTTCCTCATCTTCTCTCTCCATGTCCTCACCCTTCTGTACTTCTTTCACCTTCGCATCCTCTGTTGACGGCTTCAGGTCCTCGCCTTTCATTTTATTGTCTTCCTCTGCTCTGACTTCCTTTCCTTGGTTTGGCACCTCTGAGGATTCCATATCTTTGTCATTGTTTTCCGTGGCTTTTCCCTCAAGTTTTCCATTTGCATCTCCCGTTAGGGGTGTAAGGCCTTCATTTTTATTCTCCAGATTTACAGCCTTTGGAGTTTCCGCCGCCTCCTCACCTCCCTCCCGATTGCTCCCATCAGTACGTTCCGCATCACTTTCCACCACTTGTCCTACTTTTTTCCCACCCTCTTTCAGCTTCTTGTCGTTTTTAGCCTGTAGCTTGGTTTCCCTCTGCTCCGTTGCCCGCGCAGCTCTTTTTGCCTTCCTGTTTTCTCTGGCGGCAATTTTTTTGTCCCTTTTCCATCTTTTTTTCAACTGAGCTTCCGCACGATCCCTCTCCTTTTTCTTTAACGCCGCCTTCTTCTCTTTCTCTCTTCTCTTCCTTTCCGCTTCCTCTTCCTCAGACTCCAGTTCCACTCCCTTCGCATGAGCCAAATCGTACGAGTGTCCGATTTGAACAAGCTTCTCGCGTTGTTTGCTAGCTTTTTCTCTGATAACATCTTCTGGTGGAGGATCGCTAAATTGCGTAGCCTTTACTCGTACGAAAACAGTGTATGTTCCGGGCTCCAAAGTGATATCGGTGCTTACAGAGCGGGTCATGTAAATGTTATTTTGATTGCGGATGACATAGTCCTCTTCGCCTTCTTTCTCAAGACGGAATTGCAGATGGAATTTGTACTGGCCTTCCAGTCCCTTGAAATAACGTTCGTCAAGCTACTCGACAAATTAGCTTAGTATTTGAGCTTGCAGGGGAAACATTGAACCGCGTACCTGTGATAACACAATTACTACTGGACCCTCCTTAGCTACTTTGATTACGAATTTTGTTTTGTGATATTCAAGTGCCCAGGGCACATGGAGGCTGGTCCACTTCTGCGCTACCGTCCAACCCTCTCCAAAAAGACGAGTCCGATCGATATGTTCATATTTAAGAAGAAAGTCTTCGTAAGAAATCCAGAATATCTACCACACATTAGTTGGTATGAATACGAGAGGCAATAGCCTGCTGTGGGAGCTCATTGGAAAGTAGGACATGGGACTTACTCCGTCATTTCCAAATTTATGTTGCAAAATATTCATCCATTCAGGTGTCCATTGTTCAGAGCCATCGCTCCAGGGCCCTGACCATTCCTTATGACCCCAAGGATTTCTGTAGGATAATTTAGTTCCGCATTTGGTAAGTTTCCTGAGAAAGACATTATGACATACCTAAGACGCAACAGTCTTTTCCCATTGATTTCCTTCGCATCCATGACCGAATATGCGTGACATTCATGTATACCAGACCTCTCCTTAGAGCCATAGTATTGAGGGTACAGCCAACTACCATACAGACCAGTGGCACATCCGAAGACGAATTTCTTGTTGACGTTCATGAGATCCTCGTTCCAAAATCTTTCTTTGTCAAGGATATCCCGAGCCATAATTTCAGAAGTGACGCCTCCGGTAAGGTCTTCAACCGCTTCTCTAGCCATGGAGCTCAATAATTGTAATGAAGTTTTGACTAACGTAAAATAAAATGCATCGCACTCACCCAACAAACCCGCCTTCGATACTTGAATAATCACCATGCGCTTTTGCGTAGGCCTTTTCCAGCAATGGCAACCATGTCTCGTTGTCGTCGCTGCATTGAGCAAAATATAATGCCCTTGAACCAGTTTGCCAGGTCTTTCGGTAGTTCAGCTCCGTGTCAGCGCGACCAATATCATCCCAGACTTCCCTTTCCCATGCCGCATCTTCATAATCCGGGGCTCGGAGGTAGAGCTTATCGTCGATGATTGTATGTCGCCACTCGCCGTCTAATAAATGGTGTTAGAACACGGATGTCTACGCAAAATAAAAAGTATATATGTCCACACAGAAAACTGGTACGGATACAACATGCCTCTGTAAAAGACAAACCCGTATACGCCAACTTTCTCATTCCGAGCAACGCAGACTCTATCGATTAGGCCTGGCATATTCCCCAGAGTGCATAGCGCAGCCATAAGCCAACAGTCGCCATCATTTCCCTGACGAACATCACTCGCAGTGGCATTATTTACGTAGAACTCTGGTTTCTCGAAAATGTCCTATAAAAGAAGTAAATAAATGGTAGATACACTTTTGTAGAAGTTAATGATGACGAAGGGCATGGAAAAAAAAAAAAATTAAAAAAAATCCTTACCGTAACCCGCTTCACACCTTTCGGCTTCATCTCCGAATTCACACCCTGGAGTCCATCAAGGAAATTTCGCTGACCAGACTTGAGATCCCTTTCAATGTCGAAATGAGGGTCCGTATACTTCTGGTTAATGCGCAAACACTGTTTCACAATACGGTCCACCGCGTGTTCGCATTCGCGTTTGGCACGATCGTACGAATCAAGGGCAGCTTCACCGTGGGCAATATTCGAAATAGGCTGTGAAGCAGTCTTGCCCGGTCGGTACGGCAAAGCCTTCAATACCCTTCCCGGGTACTTTGAATTAAAGGACTTCCAAAACGTATCGACCAATTTCTGTGGCACATCATCCTTCCACGTACTCGGAACAGCAGAAACTATCGAACCGGTTCTCGACGACTCACTTTCTCCATCCATGACAGCTCTGTGAGCAGCCTGTGCGACTATCTCGGGGAAACGTGCAAACTCAAGGGTCCCCTGGAAATGCTGACTGTTGGCCAGCGTATTTGATCTTGCTCGCAAATAACGACATTGTGAGCGAGGCCACGGGCTTTTGTACCTTGTCAGGGAATAACTGGTGAGCTGTGAAGCAGACCACTGCAGGCCTCCAGCCCCAAGCCTTGCATTGCGAGGTCGCAGCCCCCACCAGTGGCTTTGATATCCGTTCCAGTGTCGAGCTAAAAGACACTTGGCGGCTGAGTTTTATTGGTCCTGGCGCAGTGGCTTATTATTTTGGTATGAGAACATGCCTTGCAGGACAGCTGGCTGGGACTCCAGAGCCGAGCTGGCAGAATGCTGCATACGTAGCTCTGAGTGGTTCGTTGGACGCCAATATGATCAGGTTTGCACGCTCGACAGCCAGGGTTTGAAATAAAATTTTAGGGCTGAATGAGCACTCAGAATCTCCTCCTGAGTCCGGAAGATTCCTTTGAGCTTGTCCAATATATTACCGTTTAGCTTGATCCTGCAAGGACTGTTTGTAGTCTAACCTCAGCTAGTTAGTTGCTGCATAGTGGATACGAAGAACCATTCGTAAATCGACTGCAAATCCTATCCGCTTATCCTCTGCCTAGGAAGGCTTAGATGTTTGCAAAACTGGCTAGTCTTCGGGATTACGGCGTTCGACTCATTAATTAAGTTAGATGCTGGTACCTACCTAATTCTCACAACAGCTCCCCATATTCTGGAAAGCTGGCCATCAAGCTGGTGCGGATAGAACGTTGTGAGGCAGCGATTTAGCCGGGATAAATTAAGCAACCTTAACACAGTTCAAAAACGGTTTTATGCAGGCGGAATGAGGTTCCCGTGCATAGGATCCCATTAGACTCCTGTCGTTGCCCAGGTGATGGAGATGTTATGCGAGTTTATGCGAGAGGTCCCTGATGGCATTCGATCTCAGAATTGCGGTGCAGTAGCAGTTGTCAATGAGTTACATTCAGTGGGTAAAGAGCAATCGAACGCCTTGCTCGTCCGATGCAGGAGACCATAATATACCCGTTATCCCCAATTGGCTGAGGTCCCTCTTCCTTCCTCTCATATCCCATTCATCAATGAAGGCACTCCCAATCGTGGGATCTTCATATGTATGTATCAGGCTTTAATATTGGAGATTCGGGAACAAGGGTAAGTTGAAATATTTCTTATCACAGAAAAATAGTTCTTATAAGGTTGAAGGTATCATGCAGGGAGAAAGGGAAGGGAAGGAAGGAGGAAGGAGGAAAGAAACGGGGATTTATTACAATTAAGGAAATTTATCTAAGCAAGAACGATTATTTTCTAGACAAAAAACATCTCAGTCTGACTCTCGTCGTAAAATGAAACGGGGGGAAGAAAAGTAGATGAATACGCGCCTCGGAATTCTGAACAGAGCTACACAATGTAAAAAGGAAAAAAAGAAAATGTCTCCATAGGTCGGGGAGCGGCCGAGTTAAACATAACAGAAAATTAAATGAAGAAACAAGAACACGTAAGGGGAAGATGAGGCTGTGATGTTTGTGAATGAGAGAGGGGGGGAAAATAGTGTGGGGAGAAAAACAAGGGAAAGGACAAAAAGAAAAACGTTGCTAATGACATCATTATTCATGGATATGGCTGCAATCTTTCTCGGCCCGAATAGGCAGAGCTACCAGCTTGGAAGTATGGGTGCATGCAGGCTTGCTTCGCCGATATACGTCGTGCAGGGTCATATTCGAGCATAGCATCTAGAAGATCAAGACCGTTACGTTCCAGGCCGGGAACCAGCTTTCGAGTGTCTTCACGCTTCCATTTAGGAAATGAGGCTTTGAAGTCGGGGAATGAAGTGACACCGGGCCAGGTATTCTCATCCGGGGTTCCGAGGAGTCTAGATTTTTCGTGCGTGTCAGGTTGAACTGGGGAAGGCTGAAAGGGAGTAAAACAACTAGGTAGCAAAGCTGAAATAGACTTACTTGAAGATCTTGAAAATTTCATCAATCTCAGAATCTCCGGGGAATAACGGCTTGCGGGTGCACATTTCTGCAAAAATAGCGCCGACGGACCACATGTCGACACCAGTGGAATATTGACGGCCGCCTAATAGGATTTCCGGTGCACGATACCAGAGCGTGACAACCTCGAAAAACACTTAGCAATGGGTTTTGCATCCGAGTACAAGAAACACTTACCTCGTGGGTGTATGTGCGCAACGGGACACCGAAAGCTCGAGCCAAGCCGAAATCCGCCAACTTGAGATTACCCTCACGATCAATTAAGAGATTTTGAGGCTTCAGATCGCGATGGAGGACTCGATGGCTGTGGCAATACCGTATACCTTCGACGAGTTGAGCCATGAACTTTTTGACCATCGCCTCTCCCAGGCCCAGTCGATTCATATCGAGTGTCGACCCGTCGGGCAGCGCTTTGCCACGACCACCCTCGCTGACGGGAAGTGCCTCCATATACTTCTTTAAGTCGAGGTCCAGGAATTCGAAGACCAGATACAGCTTGTGGCCGTCAGCGTGAACAATGTTGAGGAGTCTAACAATATTGGGATCGTGCATTTCCTTCAGGAGAGAGATTTCGCGAATGGCGGTGCTGGGGACGCCCTCATCCTCAGCCTCAAGTCGAATCTTCTTCAGCGCAACAATTCGATTGGGATGCGTGAGATCTCGAGCTTTATAGACCACACCGTACGTCCCTGGATATATGATGTTACCCATCAGTAAAACCATTCACCACCACTGCTGCCGAAGGGTCTTGGGCAGACTAGAGATGGTACGAGCCTCAAGCTTACCCTCTCCAATCTTCTCAATTTTCTGATAATTCTCCATGATTGAAGATTTATATCCTATGGTATGTCTCACACAAGCGCTATTAGTATACTCCTTTCAGTCAAGAAAGGCTAGATAGAGCTGCGCGAGGGTTGCGTGGAGCAGCAAAGCGAGAGTAAGAGGCTCTATATGATAAGTAACGACGGGCTGAGTACGTCGTGCTGGAGTGGCTAGTACATGTACAAACACACTTAGGAAAACGCCAGAAGTATCCTGGGTTCTATGTCATTGTCGAGGAATTGGTGTTGTCAGAATATCTTTCCCCGCAATGTTGGCGTGGTTGGTGGTGCGGTCAGCGGAGGGGAAACAGCAGTAAATTTTTTGCGGTTTCTCTGGTTTCTGGAGTTTACATTTCCCCCAAACAAACACCGCGACTGGTTCCAAGGTTTGATCAGCACGCGCCTCACCGCCCAGACAGCAGCAGCCACTCACGGTGCGACATCGGACGGCAGAATACGCCTGGACAGTGGGGCAGATTTTTTCTACCTTCAACGACAAACCCTTTTTGAAAGAATCCGGGCTTAAACTGACTTGTTCAACACGTCGCAATGGTGGAAATCACACGGCTTAATGCCCATGAAAAACCACCCGCTGTTCTCCGTCAGTTGTATAAGCAATACCGCGGACTCAAACTCTCAGAGATTGACTCGCACCCTCTGATTCTAGACCCCCAGCGACAGTCTAACAATAGCTTTGACAATGGATTTCAGAGTGAGGGACATGTGCCTTGCCAGTCCATTTCGTCAGCGTTGGACCAGTCGCTACAATGTCAGATATACAAGGACGAATTGAAAGACATTCCTGTCTACACACATCAGGCAATTCCAGGTGAGACACTCTCAACTCCGTGTCAATAGGATGCAGCTACTGATATTGCTCATTGGCAACACTTTCCCAGGCCTACGTATTATCCCATCCCTTTTGCCTCCTGCTGTGCAGATTGAATTATTGTCTCGCATCTTCCACCGTGATCTATCAAACGAAAACCACAAGACCAATATCCATCTCCATTACCACATGTCATATCCTAGTGTACCTAAAACTCCCTTCACCGACACTGCAACATTCCAGGACGGTTGTAATTCTTCCTCGCAGAAGAGGGCTTCATTTTTCCAAGATAACCCGGCTCGAGAACTAGTCCCAAAGGACCCCTCAGTTCATCCGCCGTTGTCAATAGCATCATTTCTGGAGAAAAAGCTGCGCTGGATAACACTTGGAGGGCAATACAATTGGACGGACAAAGTGTATCCTGTTGAAATACCCCCTCAATTCCCAGCAGATATAGCCAGCCTGCTGCGCAACATCTTCCCCGAAACAAAACCGGAGGCTGCCATAGTAAATCTTTATTCTCCTGGCGATACCCTGAGCGTCCATAGGGATGTAAGCGAAGAGTGCGACACCGGCTTAATAAGTATTAGTTTTGGATGTGATGGTCTTTTTATGGTGGGCCACTTGGATGGTACTGGTTGTGAAATTATCCGACTGCGCTCGGGCGATGCTGTCTATATGTCTGGTCAGGCAAGGTTTGCTTGGCATGCAGTACCCAAAATCATTCCGTCAACTTGTCCGGAATGGCTGGCAGACTGGCCCGGCAATGCTGCTCAGTTCGAGCAATGGCGAGGTTGGATGTCGAACAAAAGAATCAATATTAACGTGAGACAGATGAAGGATGCTGTGGGCTGACTCATATCCTGTATTGCTCAGCAAGATTGCTCGTTGTTGTGCTGTACGACCAAATATTGATATATACACCCAGCCAAGTTTTATCGTTTTCAAATTGGCCATAGTGTATACAAAACGATTAACACTACTCCATCTTCCGGATCGGTCGCTTCATCTCCCCAGGTCAGCCCTCAAACCTAGTTCCTCGCACGTCAAGCAAGCGCCGAAGGCCGCTCACCAAGCTTTCCTCCCAAAAGGTCTTCAAAACGGCCTACTAGATATTCCAATCCAGCGTTAGAGTGTACTCCTCCTTCTGCGTCTGATGTGGTGAGTTGAAATTCTAGCTGGACAGCGAAGAATTTGGACATGATATGATAGTGCATTGATTTTGGTTAACACTTAGAGACGGTTGCTGTGAGAGGAATTACTGCGAGACTACTGCACTCGCACTGACCTAACCTGAGGATTCTGACATAGGGACAGTGATGAGCGCTATAGCTTTTCCATCAACCCATCTATTCAGAATTTTATTAGATGAAAATAGTGATTGCTTGTGACCATCGGCTGCTACGATATCGCATTTGGCAAGTCAAAAATCAAAACATTTGCATACATGTAATTCTAGTAATCACCTCCTCTCAACCACTCATAGCAAAAGCTCCTTCACGGCTAGTCTTCGTTCTAGTAACCAACACAGAGTGTTCCTTCAAAATTCGGAGGAAGGGCATCTACTTATCAGGCTCTCACCTAGATTCACGGTCTTCTGTGGGTTGCTCTAGGATTTACCGGACTCCTCCAGCTAAGTATCTACAACATATTACTGAATATATTCAGCGCATTCTAAACTAGCCGACATTCACCCAGTATTCTTATCCCAAAATTTTGGGGTATTCTTTGTTTCGACTCAGGAACTCAGCAGAGAGGGGCCTAAGGACAATTCATTTCCGCAATGCACAGAGCTTTTTCAAGTTCATTTCCAATCAGCACTTCAGTTTCTAAAAAAGTATTTTTGCTCAAACAACATCCATGCCCTATTTGTACTTATCATTATGAAATTGGCTTGTTTCCCATTAAGCAAGTCGTGACTCTTCCGAGATGATGAATATCGGTTCGCCACGCGTCAAAGGCATTGCACGAGTAGCATAAATAGTACAATTGTGAAGCTATTTTCAAGGGGATTCGAAATCCCACCCTCTTCCAATCGAGCAAAGATCAAGTCGTTATCAAAATTCTAAAGGGATGGATGAGGGAAGGGCCTATGATGAGCAGCTACCAAGCTGCATTCATTATTTGATTGAGTGGAGAGTTACTCTCAATAATCAGATTGCGGCAAAATACACTAAGACTTTGTGCATATTGGGAATGTTTCTTGAAACAAAAGCCTGATAATATTCTCCATTGGAAAATATTTCGCAACCGGAGGATACCACTATTGTTGTATCAGTAAATGATTGGTCTCAAAGCGGTTTGAAAATACTGATATTGATTGGACAGCTATTGAGAAACAGCTCCTCGTGTGGGGCAATTTGTTTTGACTCGGCAAGAGGCTAAGGATTAATATTTCTGTCAACTATATAGAGGATAGTGACCTAACTACAGCAAGAAAGGGAGACAAGAGAGGTGCTTCATCTGCAACACAGAGAATGCATACTAAAAGAGAGGCTCAGATGGATGCTGAGTACACTTCTGAGGGCCCTTCAGCTTGGCAAAACGTGTATAGGATGATGCATTGTCCCGGACTACCATGCCAACACCAAGGACAGTACTGCTGGCAAGACCCAGTGGGGAAAAAGCACTACAAACTCAGGACTCGCCATCTGACAAACCTTGACAAGTACGTGGAGCAAGGCAGTATCCTAGAGACGCATGAAGATATCCCTGATATGCTCCGAGAGCAACTGTATGCGGAGGAGCAGCAGCGATTTGAAAGACAACAAAGGGGTGGCAACCATACCACAGGCAGAGCGATATGTCCCCAATAAATATTAATGTCCTGCCAGATCAATTGTCTACAGCAAGTGTTCATGCCGCACTTCCAACTTCACATAGCCCCCCTGCTGGCTCTATCGTTATTCCCGGACTCCTTGATACAGGAGTGGAGCAATATACCAGCTGGCAGCAATCACGGGTGAGCAATGAACTGCTGAAGGAAGATATTAAAAAGGCATGTCATATAGCCTTAGCAAATGGTCTTGATCTTAAACAGATCTACGAGGACAGGGACCCGGACTTTTTTGTTAAACATGGTGTGAAAATTGGTGTTGCACGCCGGTTCGTCGGTGACATCAGTGATTGGGTCAGACAATGTGATGAGGCACACTGATATACATATATATATAACTGTTCAGAATGAATTTTTAATGCTGCAAGGGGGCTCGTTACTCCAAGCTGCATGGTTCTCACATTGTCATGGTTTTCCCATTATGTTATTAATTGCATTTGATAAACATGCTAAATTGTTTAACATAAGTTTTGTTCTGGAATGGACTTCAGTGTTATCTTGTTAAATATTCTCCCATTCATCTTGGCCAACACAGCATATTACCTGACAGTTTTTGGCACTAGTCAAGTTGTCAACGAAGCATCCATTATGGAAAGGGGGAGGCATATTTTAGAATAACCAAAAAATCTCCACTAGGTATCCTGTTCGCAAATACCAGCGCGCGCAATCCCCTTTGCTGATCGAATCACTCCTCAGGCAGTTTGATCTCCGTTTCGTCTGGCACATGGCCGAAAGCCACTTCAATCTCAAACGTCGCTTCAGCTGGCCAGATAGCACGCCCGGTTCCTCTGGAAACTGTGGCATCAGGTTTCTCAAGAGAGTGCGATGCTTCGCGAATCTCCCAGTCCTGTCTCGAGTTGACATAGCCATGACTAGCGACGTGTGTACCCTTCTCTGACATTTCTCCATCCTTGAAGCACAGTGTCAAGTGCTCCCCCTTGGGGTCCTTTTGGTATTTGCCCCCGATCGTGGTCGTTCCATGTATACCTGATCTGACGGTTTAATGGTGATTAGCTCCCCATCCGAAAATTGCACGGTGCTAATTTACTTACCGAATAAGGATGGCTGTTGGATATATCTTTTGGTCTCTTGCAGTTTGGTATGCGATGGCGATGTATTGTCTAACTTTTGTAGCGCTCTGCGGCCGTTGCAGGAAGAAAAATTTGACCAAGTTCAAGGTTGACATGATAGTAAGACAACAAACTTGCAGCGGATAGTAATTATTAAATTATACTGCCTCCAGCTAGAGTATGATGGAAGAATTGTGCTGAGTCCACTGCTGCAGCGAGGCGAGCAGCTGTATAAATACAGAGATGTCTCTCAACGCGATCATGACCCAAACCATGCTTGCTCAGCCTTCACTTCCATTTCCCTGCTGCTGCCCGGGTATTGATTGGCTCTCATCCTCCATCCTGCAGTCGGGGGCCTCGCCATGAAAAGTGATAAAACCCTTGTGGGTGTAGAAGATGCGCGTTATCCCCGCGAATGCCGCCAAATTGACAATCAACCATGGGTGTGTTTGTGCCAATGGGATTGATGTATTCAGGATCAAAAAGGAAGAATATTGCGAGGTGTCATCTCAAACTGTCGGCAGGATGCACGGACCCCGACGTGCTGCAGAGCTGGTGAGTTAACTCCGCTTGCCCCGCTCTACCAAATATAAGGCTTCTGATTGGCCAGTTTAACACCTACTAACCGACATGCCTTGCTAAAACATTGGCGTGAAAACACCTTCCATTCCTGGCACTCATTTGCATTGTTTCCGTTTCACCCTCTTCGAGTTTCCACTCTGTTTGGACCCTCTACCCATCATCGCTTGCCGATGACTATGGCCAGTTGCGCGCGCGTTGCAAATGCGTTTCAGTGCCGCTGCCGACAGATTCGATTTTTCACCCCAACCAAAAATATGCCCACCATTATGGAACCAAGCAAAGTCAAGTATGCGTATGTCGAGGAAGGTGTCGAGCGCCTGGACTACTATGTCCGTGGCGGGTACCATCCAGTAAAGATAGGTGACGAGTTCCAGGAAGGCCGCTATGTCATTGCCCATAAACTTGGATTTGGACGATCTGCCACTACCTGGCTGGCTGAAGACAAAGTAATGAAAAAACTTGTCGCCCTCAAAATTTCCACTGCAGAATCAGTTGAGCGCACTCACGAGGAACAAATTCTTTTACGACTGGCCAAGTCTCGATCAGTGTTGCCCGGAAAAGCCATAATCCAGACATTGCTCGATTCGTTTACCTTCTCTGGGCCGAATGGGACGCATCGGTGCTTGGTTACGGATGCTGCAAGGGTCAGCATTCATGTTGCAAAGGACATGGCTTATCACCGCCTTCTCCAGCTTGAAGCCGCCAGAGCCATTGCATCCCAATTGATATTGGCACTGCAATTTGTACATGCTCAGGGGGTTGTCCACGGCGGTATGTTTTGGTGCTATGACATACCTGAACTAGCTTATGGAGTCTAAACTAGATGGCACAGATCTTCACGCTGGGAATATTCTCCTTCATCTACCGCCAAATATTCGGAGCATGACCCGTGAACAGCTGTACATGAATGTTGGAAGGCCTGACGAGGAGCCTGTTGTTCGTGCGGACGGCTTACCCCTTGATAATGGGGTTCCTTTGAAGGTCGTTTTCCCTGCGTTGCTGGGGCTTGGAAGTGATGAGATCAAGTTGGCCGATTCTTCCATTCTACTTACAGACTTTGGAGAAGCTTTTGATCCTCAAAGAACACAGCGATTCACTGCACATGCACCAGTCCCCTTATCGCCACCGGAATCTCGATTTGCGGATGAACCGCTTTCTTTCCCATCAGATATCTGGACGCTTGGGTGTGTGATCTGGGACCTTTTTGGATCTAGTCCACCATTTGAAGCTTTCCCCGGCTCGCAGGATGACATTACTGTCGAGCATGTTGAGACATTTGGTAAACTCCCAGATCAATGGTGGAGCAAGTGGGAGACCCGCGGCAACTGGTTTGATGAAAATGGTCATAAAAACGTCAAGGAGAGCCTGCGGCAGTATTACGGCAACACTAGCCGGAGCTGGACCCAGCGGTTTGCGGAGATAAATATCTCACGGAAGAGCAAGAAGCTCGAGGCCTTTGACGCTGAAGAGAAAAAATCATTTCATGACATGATGCGATCTATGTTAGTCCTTAAGCCGAGTGAAAGGGCTAGCATAGACGATGTGGTGAGGTGTGAGTGGATGCAGCGATGGGGTCTACCTGAGTGTCAGAGAATGCAAAGTGCTTTGAGAGACTGATGCTTTGCCGCCAGTCTTGCTGATTGAAATTGTTGCTGCGATGTGTGCGGAGGATTGTGAGAGCAGTCTTGCCTAGATGAGCCCTTGGGTATAGGCCTTTGTCCGAATGCGGAAGTCTGCCATCACATAAGTAGAGAAGAAGCAAGCACAGCTAAGATATTTATACATTTTATAATCATGAATATGGGCCAGCGCCCTTGCCCCCGCTGCCCTCCCAAAAGAAAAACTGGGAATGAACTTGTGCTCATTGCAAAAAGAAATATGAAATAGTACATGTTGAACATGCTCCACAAACTCTTCATCTTGTTGCATTTGGCATTGGGGATGTGGCACACTAGGCTCTATTTATTCCCAACAGAATGGCGGACCCGATCGGTACTCTTGTGCACGTTAGGCCATTTTCCACAATGCTGCAAAAGTTGTTCAATGAAATCCTCAAAGATTGAAGCATCTGTCAAGCCTTGAGAGATGTGGGAAAAGACAACACCATCCTGAGCATATGCTGGCAATATTTGATACTGTTGGCTCCGGTGAAATTGGGATACTTGAACTGATATCACACTGAGAGGAGACCAGTCTGTCATTCAAAAACCTATACATTTATCACATTCAGACTCGTCAATACCAGGGGCAGGCTGCCCTTAGCACCCCCCTCAGGGGGTGGGCAAACGAACCTCTTGAGTCCCAGGGGATGAAAGGCACCATTAATTGCTCCAAAGGGTTGAAAAGCTCAGGCACAACATTCTATAGGAGGAGCTTCATGGAACATGCAGCTGGGCAGAACGGAGCAGAAGTGCGAAGTCATATTAATATCATTGGTAGATATCATTAGCAGGTGTCGTTGCTAGATAGATATCATCGCTGGATATCATCGCTGGATATCATTCAATCAGGTCAGTAGATAGATAGGCACATAGTCAGTCAGCTAGTAAGCTAGTATTGACAGATAGATGGGTAGCTAGATGGGGATGTTTATTCTTATAGAGAATGATTGAATGTTGAGCAGAAGATTGATTGATAGATAGAGATGTAGATGGATAGCTAGCTATCTAGCGGGCATTCTATATTTCATGGACAATTTATCGGATATCGCACAGGTCAGTAGGTAGGTAGACAGATGGCAGATAATTCAGAGGTAAGAATAGAGAGTATCTGAGCCAATTGGGGTGCAGAGCACCCCGGGAACAGATGGCATCACAGTGCGCCTGCTCGAAGCTTGCTGGCAGTATACAGCCCTCTTCATTCAGCAGCTGTGCAACTGCTGTCTGTAGCTGTGATATTTCCCACAGGTCTGAAAGTTGACAGAGATGATAATGATTTTCGAGATAGATAAGAGAGATAGAAGCTCAGTTCACTTCTGAAGATCTATTATTCTTCTTTCTATCATTTCATGATCAAAAATCTCCACTTTTACTTATGTAGTGGAGAACTTATCTTCAACACTAGACTGCAATAGTGTTGCGCAACTAACGCTGTGTTGGGATGGTGAAGTGTGCATTTGTAATGTGTGCTTGGAGTTGAGGCTTAAAACCTTGGCAAAACCAAAACCGCGGATGTTAAACCGCGCCGAAAGTTTTTCCGGCCCATATTCACACCACCACACCCACAGGGATATATATCACTATGAGCACAACCATTTAACAAATGGTTACGTTGGCTTTTTGCTATGGATAACCTAGTGGCCATAGTGCTATCTTATCACAGCTGAACAAAAGCATCAACTTTTGAAGTGATAAATTTATCCTCCCCTCATGGCTACCCATCGAAACCCATATCGGCGAGCCGATTTCGAAATATGGTGAAATCGGATGGCCTAGAACTTCTTAGCGATCTACGCGACTTCAACCCAGTATGTCTGAGGATCTAGCGTTGGCCGTTCACAGCTAGCAAAGAACTTGCTTTCTCTGTCAGGCATATCATTCTATACGAGATGATGTCCGCGAGCATTTCTAACACCGATTGCGAACGAGTAGTTGCACTCCTCACTGAGGTCAGCGTCGACACCTCTGTGCCGCGAACCTGCGAAACGGACCTTGACCCCATTCAAGATCGGCTCTCGAAGGTTTTAGATGCCCTCGCAAGTCTCCTGGTATCGCGCCCAACGAAAGAAGTGATTGCTGTCGGTCTGCAGACAGGGTCCGGTAGTAATTTATGCTACACTCTTACTCTCGCTTCCAATGAGTCAGTAACTCGGACGACAGTTGCCCACTGTCGCAGAATCATGAAACATCTCAAGCAGCTGGGGCTAGAATTTTATAAGCTGCGGAAGAATACTTGTCATCAAACTGCTCTTAAGGACATGGAAGGTGAACGAGCGGATTCCTCTGATATGGACGAAACAAAATTCCCGGAAAGCCTTCGATTGATGGTGGATTCCTTCAAAGCGGATCTCTACAAATTTTCAATGCCAAAGTTCCGACAACGCTTAAACAAGAAATGTGGTCTGACTACGCGTGGAGCTGCGTTCCACAGTTATGTGACGGAAATACCGGACAGGTGTTGTCCTATTGTTCGCGGTCTTAAAGACATCAACCCCATTCTTTCCTGGTTGACAAAGATCCTCCAACAATTCCATTGGGAAATACCCGAAAATAAACGGGATATTTTTTTGGAGGGAATGGATCGAATTAGTGACATCGTACGCGAGGTGTTGGAAACTAGCAATTGGAAGGTTAAGCTTGCGAATGTCGCTTCAGCACCTCGTATGCTACTGGTCTCCCCTCATTGAGATTTACAGTGCTAATCTACATTTGGCAGCATTTCCTCTCGAAAGATTCCTGAGAAAGATATCTTCCATTCCAAACGCGATTGAGACCCTCATAAAGTGCGCCTATTCGCCGAGGTTATATCATCGTTTTCTCTTTGGACAGGAGCTGGAAGTGAAATCTTTGCGCAATCAGCCTCGGAATATCAAGCTACCTCCTTCGAACCAGTGGATGGAAATATCGAAGCAAGTTTTAGCGAATTCCGCCACCGACCGTTCGCTGCAGGACGAGGAGAACGAGGAGAACGGCAAAGAGGCGAATCTCCCGGGGCATTCACTTTCTCTCAAGTTGAGTGGAATGGACATTGTTCGTGCCCCAGTGCACTGCGAGTGTGTCTTAGCCTTGAAATTTCTCGGCGAAAATCTCACTGTCCGTTCCGTCCAATACATTGGAGTTTCAAAGCTCTCCTGTATTAGTTGTTGGGTGTTCCTAAAGGCGCTACGTGACAATGGGATTGCGTTCTACACAAAAGGTTCTCATTCAAAGGCTTATTTCCCATGGAAATTCCCTGATCTGGAAATGAATTGGGCAATGGTCCCTAATGAATCACAAACGCGTATCACTATGTCATTTTTTAATACTATGTCTCAGATTTATGCGCAGCGCTTGCATGAGCAGGAAATGATGAGAAAGTTGTCTGACAACACCACCGGGAGCGGTTCTGGAACGCGGCGTGCCTGGAGATTCACCATGGAAGATTTCAGGCGCTAACAATGCAGACCCAGGTAGGATTCTATTAGGCCACTAGGGCAAAAGAGCTCAATCACCACCAGCGCCGTGGTGGTATAGAGGGTACGAATCACCCAATCCAATCCCCCCAACAGATTCTAGGCCAAGTTTTCTCCGATACGTTCAACTCATGTGACATATTTCCCTCCACAGGTACCTTTCTTAAAATTTCAGTGTGCGTTATCAGGTTGACCGACATAGATCTGTATTGTCGGTGATGGAATGAGGTGCAAATTTCATGGAGCTCATAACCATCCAAGTCGACTACCCGTCATCGTCTTCGTGGCGTAGTTGACTGCCGAAAGCCAGTAGTAAAACGTTTCCAGGTCCAGCTAATCATAGAGTGTGTTCAGATGAACTTTTTCCCCAAGCCCGTTGTGTAACTTGGATCGGAGCATTAAGGAGAACCTGGGGTGCCCAACCTTGAAGTTGATCAAGGATATGGCCCACAAAATTCTACTTCAACGAACCGAAGATATGTTTCTAGGAAGTCTGAAGAGCTGCGGAACGATTATCTGGTATTACCTGGCCAGGGGCCATGCGGAAGCACTTTGCCTTTTGCATTGCACAATTTTCTTTGACCCTTTGTGGATTGTGTCGAACCGACATTCCACAGTGGAATCCTTCAGCCAAAACGACCCGGTCAAAGGACAGTTTGAAATTAACAATGAGTTGAAATGTGACCGCCTTTACAAACTGCACTGGAGAAAAGAATGCATTTAGTGCATATAGTCTACTCTCATCTGTCAAAGCTGGCCTATACTTGAGATAGCCTCGAATTTCCACTTCCACTTTTTGCCCGGCATCCCTGATGAAGCAAGCGGTGCGGAAGGTTTGTACTGTTCTTCATTCCGCCTTGTCACTCAAAGTGAACGTTGAGTAACCTCTTTGCAGCCAACTTATATCCTCAGGTTTTTTAGATATGCGCAATGTAACGTAGAGGTGCTGGCATATTTGGGGTCTTCTTCAATGAATAGCCAGCTAAAAGGGGAACTTTGCATGATATCTAACCTTAAGCTAGATGGAGCATGTATGCAATCTTTATCTGCGATCAAACTATGACATTATATAATTTTTGAAACAAGCTGAAATCTGCGCTCGATGCAACATTATACCGATCATCCATGTCATAGGAATATCTACTGTCCTCTCGAAGGGTGGAACTCAATTGAATCAATTACAATGAGCAGAGAATGGAACATTACTAGTATGAAGCGCTTGCTCCCACACAGTGATGTCTATTCACGAAATATGATGATGCTGGGAAAGAACTTGAACCTAGCAATAAAAATCTCAAGAAAATTTGACTGAACAGAAACCTTTAAGAACTCGTAAAGAGGACGGATGGACTGTGATTGAAGCTGAGCCACGAGCGAGCTGACTGCAATTCTCTGTGACCTTCGGACGTTCCCTTCCCAGGTTCAGGAACACTTCGTCAAGGGTGAATTGAATCAGTACTATTATTGGTGAGAAAGTGGGCTCCACTACATCTTTCCAACTGTAGGATGATTGCTGGGGAAGAAAAGTGCAGAAGGTCCCCTCCAGCCCGCATTCGAAGTCGACAACGCACTCCCTTTGGTGTTAGATTCAAGTACGGATGCCCGTGTCTGCGCTGGTGGAGGGTGGCTCGGCCTGGATTTAGGAGATTCGTGGATGATCCAGGCTGATACCGCTGTCACACAGCAGGAAGACGGCTACTTGTCCTCTGTTTGGCTGCACTGGTGAGAGGAAAATAGTCTATTGACAATAATGATGTGTTACCTCTCTCCCCCGCCCTGCTCGTTCGTGACGAACTTTTATTGACTGGTTGTGTTCAAACTCATCTGGCTCTGTTGACTGACAGAAAGAAGCCGTGTGTATACAAAATCTGGCCAACGCCCCTTCCCCTCGATACTAGTAGTTTTCACATACGCCGGGAAAACTACAATACGAATATTTGTTTGACTTCTAATTGCCACTGCCTGCTCCCTAGACTCGGCTAGTCACCAAATGGCTACAGGAACACCGTGGGAAGTTACTGCCAAAGCAAAACGAGATTCCGTTCTCAATCTCATTCCCGAGAAATGGCGGATCCCAACTCCAATCCCCTCGGCCAGTGAGTTGCGGGATGTGACCAGATACATTCGGAAGTTCCTTTCTCCTCGAGAAATTGAAATCACGGAATTGGATCTTGTCAGTCTGGCACAGCGCACCACCAATGGGCAATGGACCGCTGTGGAGGTGACAGAAGCGTTTTGCCACCGAGCAGCTCTTGCGCATCAATTTGTGTGTATCACTCAAATGTCAACTAGAACTCCACGGTTTTACTAACAAACCACGCCTCAGGTCAATTGCCTCCATGAGATCTTCTTTGATGCGGCCCTCGAGGAAGCAAAGAGACTTGACGCGTACTTCGCAGTCCATAGGAAGCCACTTGGGCTGCTTCATGGCATCCCGATCAGTTTAAAAGATCAGTTCCATGTGAAGGGGGTGGAAACCACCATGGGCTATGTTGGTTGGGTGGGCACTTTCCAGGGCCAGAAAGGCGATCCTCGACGACTGGTCTTTGAAAGCGAGCTGGTCAAGGAACTCCGTTCTGCGGGTGCTGTGCTTCACTGCAAGACTAGCGTCCCTGCAACTCTAATGTGTCCTCAGACGGCCAACAATATCATTGACTACACTTGGAACCCGAAGAATCGCCTTCTATCTTCTGGGGGGAGCTCTGGGGGAGAAGGCGCCCTCATCATACTGAGGGGATCTGCGGGCGGGTTTGGCACTGATATTGGCGGGAGCGTGCGGGTCCCAGCTGCCTTTAACGGTCTTTATGGTATCAGGCCGTCAGCTGGCAGAATTCCCTACGAAGGCGTGGCTAATTCGATGGATGGCCAAAACTCAATCGCCTCTGTTGTCGGTCCTCTCGCCACTACCATTGGTGGGTTGAAGCTCTTGTTTAAGTCTGTGCTCAGTCAGAAGCCGTGGCTTCATGATCCATTGGCGATTGAGTTGCCATGGCGGGATGATGCAGAGCAGGAAGTATTAGATCTCATTAAGAGTTCTGCTGCGGGGAAAAACCTACTTTCGTTCGGCATCATGAGTTCGGATGACTACATTCAGCCGGTACCCCCTGTTTCTAGAGCTTTGCGAATGATGACTGCTACCCTACTGAAACTTGGACATAAGGCAAGCAAGCTAGCCATCATTTTGACCAATCCTTGTTTGGTCCAATCACCGCTATGTAACTAACTTATCTTATCAGGTTATCGAGTGGAAGCCACCGTCTCACCAAAGAGCCCTGGAATTAGCGGTATGTCTAAACGATCGCATGACACCGTGTTTTCGGACTTGACTTAACTCTGTCTTTCTTTAATACAACGGCAGCTCACAATTTATACTCTCGACGGCGGTGCCGATGCACATTCTCAATTTAACCTATCAGGTGAACCCCCCATGCCCGAACTCGATATCTTTTTAAAGGAATCCCCAGGCCCACAATTGAACGCCCAGCAAATCGCCGCGATCAACGTCGCCAAGAGGGAATATCAAAAGGAGTACTTGGAATACTGGAATAGTACCTCGGAGTTGACGGGAACGGGCCGGCCTGTCGATGGCTTTTTCTGCCCTGTTGCTCCATTCCCCGCAGCACAAAGGGGTAAAGCTTATTATGCTGGCTATACCGTCTTTGTGAATTTGCTGGATTACGGCTCGATCGTTATCCCGGTAACTATCGCTGATAAAACGGTGGATACCGTCGACGCTGGCTATGGTCCATTGAATGATATGGATAAGGTGATTCATGATAAATGTAAGTTTTGTTTTTTTAAATCATCATTATTATATTTTGTCCCCCATAAAAATGTCTTCGGCTTCGCCCGCTCAGAGTTTAAATTATATGCGCTGCACACACAGATGACGCGGAGATTTATGATGGCGCTTACGTGGGTCTTCAACTTGTTGGGAGGCGATTCCAGGAAGAGAGATTGATTGCACTCGCGGAATACGTGGGACATGCAGTCAGAACAGTGTAGATTCAGAAATTTGACAAATGCGACCAGGAAAGTGGGATGCATATACGTGCTCATAGATTTTAGTTGACCTAGTACATCCTAACAATCGAACAACTCAATTGCTATCTTTTTTTTTTTTTTTTAATTTGCTCCTCCCTTCTTCTTCTTCCCCCTCCCCTAGGCTCCTCGGCTCCCACTCTTTGTTGAGGAAATGTCATATCGATAACTGCGGAGTACATGGTTTAACAAGCACCACACCTACCAACTTTTTACCCACGCTATTAAAATAAGAATGAAGTTGGGCTTCAGATTGGTGTTGTGAAGATCACAGCAGATTTTTATTACCACAATTGAGAATAGAATGGATAACTATTAGCAGCTCTGATCTTTTGTGCAATGGTCGGAGGATTCCTTTGGCTTAATAAAGCAAGGAATTTACCCCGAATTCTACACCTATATTATACATGAGTAAGATAATTCAACGTGGTAATTCTCCACTGAAAAATCAGCAGATAAGTGCACTCATTAAAAACAAAGACACAAAGGAGTGACGTGTTTGGGTGCAATGGCCCGTAAAACCACAGTAAAATGACAGTAAAACCATATTGTTATGACCGATACGAAGCCGAATCAACACATTAGGAAACCGACCACATGACAAGAAGTGCATTCAGTCTGCAGCAAGTCTCACAAACCAGAAACCATTCAATAACGAGAAGGCCTCTTCAGGAATCCCCTTTATTTTCACATTCTTACTTGTCTGACGAGCTGAGGAGGACCTGACGCTTATCAGAGATATTATGGACGTCAATTGGACTAGGATCCGACAGCATTGCCTGTTTATTCGTAAACGTTGGTGCAGATATGGTGTATTTTTGAGGAATGAGGAAATCGGATACGTCCGAATTGTCATCGACTAGGGCACCGCAGCCATCTTCATCATCCGTTTCATACGTTTCATCTTGGGGCTCCGCGGCACCAGCCATGGCGGCAACACGCTGTAAAACCCAGTGGAGTTCCAGAAGATCAACATCCGGGAGTGGAAGGTTGACAGGATCTTCAGTTTCCCAGACAATTGTATGGCCACTGGAAATAGCTGATCCAGTCGACAAATCCAATAGACCTACACGTCCACCAACACCATCCCGCCTAAAAGTTGTAACAGGTGTCACGGAAGGCTCTGTGGACAATCGAAGTGAACGATAATTTTCAAAGTGAGGTAGCCATATAAACTTAACAGTACGGCTACTATTGTTCTCGTTGCTGATGATATGTTTGAGAGCAAAGTAAATCTTTCCCTGATAGGCATGCGCATTTGGAGAAAGACAAAAGAGATTCCTTAGAGTTTCAGTAGTAGCTCGAATTGCATTGAACCATCGTTCAACCTTTTCCTCAGTCCAGAAGATCTTTAAGATATTCCAGAAGTTGGAAGATTCTGATCTTTGTTCTGGGGTTTGTAAGTCCCGCATAGCAAAAGGGAAAATATGAGCAACCTCAACAGGCTCGCCAGATCCCGTGATGACGCATTTTCTCTGGTCTCGTTGTAGGCACTGTTCTCGGTCAGTACACCGGACTGTTTTCACATGTGACCTGCGGAAGGGATGAACTAACAAGATCACGTTGTCGTTTATCTCTCGTTTGGAACAAAATCCGGCGTCTCTTGCGATCGCCTGACGTTTGAGTAGAAGGAGACCCGGACACACCTTGGGGCCCAGACACTAATTGGACTGGAGTACCGGGTTTGGAGGGAGTTGCGGCTGTTGAACTGGTTCTGCTGGCGTCACGCACGAGTTGTTTCCCTAATGATTATTGTTGTTAGAACTATTATGCAAAGGACTGGTAGATATCAATAGTGTGGACTTACAGTGAGGAATTAATTGGCTTTCGTCTATCAAAGCACCAAAGCCCGTTAGAGTTGCTAGTGGATAATACGCTTCTCTAACCTCGGTCAAGATCGTCCGTAGCTGGCTAAGATCGGCCACTTGGAGGCATGCCCAGAGTGATTGTGAGAATTGTGCACCTTGCACAATGGTATCGAGCTGACTGAGGATATCCTTGCGCTCAGCCCTCTCGACCTCGTTGTCGTCGGAGAACAGGTCCATGGTTCTTGCAACGTACACGAGCAAGTTTGGACAGGCTGAACGAGACGCGGGGATGCAAGGAGGAGAAAGTGTTGGAGGCCGGTTGATAGAGAAACGAGCATATAATTAGTTAGTTGGCTGCGTAAGGATTGGCTAGGCAAAGAAAAGTAGTTAACTAGTTAGTTGATATTCTTATTCTTTTTTTTGCTAATCTAGTTGAATCAACGGTTGTCTTTTTTGAAAAGAAAAAGAAGAAGAAGAAACAGAAGAGCGGATTCCCCCCTTTTTATAGAAGAAAATAAATAAACAAATTAGACTCTAAAATAGAAAGGGCATAGGCCTGTATTAAGAAAGAGGAAGGAGGTCGGCTCATTCACTTGATCCGGCACTTGTTCTTGAGCTTCCTATTGTGGACTAGCGCAACAGCTCAATCCATCCTCAGAACTCCTCCATACAATTTCCAATAACGGAACTTTTTAAACATGTATATAGTTCTGGTCCCATGCATGGACTTGTTAAAAGAATAGTAAATCCGAGTCTATTGATCTGTTCAAATTCTAACAGGAAGACCAGCTATGATTGCGGATAACTAGAATATCCCACATGAGCTCGCTCACAAGAGTGTTCAGTTTATCATCATTCAACACTATGACAGTCTAGATATCTTCATTTCATACTGTATCTACTGCAACTTAAACATCTACTGAATCAATCCACCACCACCAGCGCCCCTATGATGGTCGTAGAGGGGGACGAATCACCCAATCCAATCCAACAAGAAGAGGATGCGATGCACGTGACATGATAGTGCCTCGTGTTTGTCGATAACCTTGAAATGCTTTCTTTGTCTCCCATTCTATTACAATATGCGCCTCTATTCATCCCAGCCAACAAAAGGAGCACCCCATTGATTGACCCCTGAGACTTGCCCTTTGTGCGTCGCAGTGCGGAAGCATCGCACAACCGGCTATGAATGAGCCCGTTTCCGCTCCGACAGATACTCCCGAGGGGTCCCGCGTCGGCGAGGAAGGTAACAGCCAAGCAGGCTCAAAACTCCCCGCCCTCAAGGACAAGCAGTGCCAGTACTGTCATCAACCCTTCACCTCTTCCTCCCTCGGCCGCCATCTTGACCAGTACCTGTTCAAAAAGAAGCCAGACGGCGTGCATGATGTCGAGGAGATCCGGCGTCTGCGCGGCAGCATCACCCGGCGAACGGCGCGTAACTCAACTGCGAAGCGGGAGATTCCCGATACTTCCTCTCCGTCGACATCTCCCAAGGTTTCTGGCACTGAACTCAAGTGCGAGAGTAGCCTGCGACTGAATGGCAAGCCGGGCAAAACTGGATTCCAGGTGCTGCTCAATCAACCCACCTGGCACACCACGGGAGTCATCAATGATATCCCGAATACCTCGCAGGTCTCACAACCGCGAGTGTCTACTGTGGGTACTGACTATTCGGCACGATCGTCAAACAAAATTGGCCCGGAGACGACGAGAGCTTTGGAGCTGGCGCTGAGGGAAGTATTGGACAATGTGAGAGCCGCAGTGTGAGTTCTTTTTTTAGTCCTTCAACCCTTGCGCCTTGCTCTCTGCTACTACATTCATCCTTCGCTCTGGCGTATATGTAGCTATATGTAGCTTACACTACATGTACAATTGGTTACATATTATTAAAGCACGAGGACCGAATCACGAATGAATCCCTTTGACTTCGATCTTCAACGTCAGACGTTTCCGGCCCTTTGTCTCCATGTACTGCCCCCTCCTCCCAGCCTCTTTTCGACCCACCCATTTTCAACTCCAACGTCCTTTCCACTCGAGCCTCCAGGCATGGATAAGCAGGACATCATAAAACAGACGATGCTGGTCCAGATACAGCAGTGGAAATCTAATCAGTTGGCAGGGGTTATTTCACGCCAGGGAGCCGGATGCTCGAACGAAGGAAGCCCACGAAATTGGGACACTGAAATGATCGAGAGATCCGCCCAACAACATGAAGAAATGGCCATCAGACACCTCGAGCTTTCGTTCAATCATTGGATATCTTTGCCGCTGGGTGCTCGAAATGATATTTGGCGAATGGAGATTACCCGTGCATATGCGCGAGAAAAGGAGAGGCGCAAGGAAATCGGAAACCAGCTGGCCCGGACGCAACAGGAGGTGAATCGCCTACAGGCGCAGATTGACAGGCTGGAAAACTGCCAGTGGCCCCGAGAATTCGCCATTTTTCCTCCAGAGATGTTACCCATTCCACGGTCGGTGTCAAGAGAGTTAGCCGAGAAGAGCAAAGTGAATAGCATTGATTCTTCACGATGGGACTATGACAATTTAGTCGCGAAGTGGAAACGGGTAGTTATGCATGATAAGAGCATGGGCAGGGCTGGCTCAGGGGCAGCCTCAAACGTATTTCCGGATTTGAGTAACTCTCCTCGCAGCAGTAGCGCCAACAACAACATCGGTCACCATAACAGAGGATCAAACGGCGAAACCAGCCACTACTCCAAACACCACTATGGTACAAGAGCTCTCTCCCCGCAACGAAATATACCAACCGCTTGCGAAGCTTCCACCAGCCAACGCTTTGCTCCAACCAGCACACAGCATATTCCCTATCAAACGCGCGACCCAAACAGGACTGACGAGCCATTCCGACCGCCCAAACGACTACGCACAAGTCACAACAATAGCTCGCAGCACCCCACACAACAAATAGATGAAAGGGCAGACACTGGTAACTGCACCATGATCCCACCACTACCACAACCATTCTCGACGGAATTTATCTCTCAACAGACCCACCCGCCCTCCTCTACATATCCAACAACCCCTTCAACAGAAACAGACACTACATCTCCAGCCCTAAAGTCGAAATACAGCCCCATTGGACCGATCAAGGAGAAACCCTATCATCCTTCTCTTCGTCAAAGTAGCAAAATTGAGTCCATCGACGCCGCTACTACGAAACCAATATCCCGAATAGGTGGTAGCCCAGAAGAACAGAAACAATTACGTATTAATCATCACAGCAACAATACAAACCATTCTAACGAGACACCGGGCAACAATAATTTGAATAATGATGCAACGAATACTCGCAACGGCCATAGTAATGGGCTGGAGTTGTTCATGGTGGCCCGTCCACAGCAAAATCGGTAGTAGCAGCATAGCTAAGCTACCCCGAAAACCACTTCCTTCAATGTAGCATTCTATTTTTAAAGCATATATTTACTGGCTATCATGATAGAAGTTTTTCGCTCCATTATGATTTTTCCAGCATTCTAGATATTGCTTTTTTTTTAAATTTTTTTTTTTTAATTTCTTTCTTTTTTTGTCCTTTTTTTATTTTTAAGAAAAACACACCAGTGGTGCATTCCATATTTCACTACAGTTTTCTTCTCTTGTGTTTGATTATTTCACCATCATGGATTTGCTCAAAGAGGACTTGAATCAAGCAAAACAAAGGAGGAATGCAAGCGAGCATTTATTGATTGTTACATGGTCATTTAATTTTTGATATATATGTATTTCATTTTTCTATTACCCACACTGAGTTACATGCAGTTGCATTCATTTGTGGCTTCATTTTATATCTTGTTTCACATATTTTACTTGTATCTTTGCATGGTTTGCTTATTGTTTTTTTTTTCAAAGCCTTCCCCTTTCATCATATGTATAACATCTTCAAACCATTCGAGTGAATCCTGGATGCAAGAGTTATTCTTTCCCATCTGTTCATGGACATGAAGGTGGGCATGGCTTGCAGCGCGAGGAGTAGGCCAAGCAGAGACCCCAGAGGCTGAGCTCTCTAGAAGCTGCATATTATTTCATCATGCTCACATCTTCCCAATCAATCAACAAGGCTCCAGTTATGTATGATATTTATATTCTACTCTTATTGTTTTTCATCCATGTTCTTTGCACTACTACATGTACTGTACAAATTTTGATGTGGAGATTGAAACTGCATTTGCATTCTTCGACATGAGTAAGGAATGAATCTCCATAATTTGTCAGTGTGATGTATCCAACTCAGTGTTTCTGGTATGATGTTCAAGACATACCTTCGACGACTTGTATTAACCTCGGTTTGCCCTGGTCTTCATCGGTAACAGCTAGCGGGTTTCCGCCGCAGCGTGGACATCAAGGAACTTCGAGGAAACAATGGACAGGTAGTTATCAATATTATATATATTATATTACTCATGCACCGTAACATGGATCGTGTTCGTAAATACATTCAATGAGACAACAAAAATATTTATAGAATACGTACAGTACATATATATATGTATTCCAAAATCATTGTAAAAGAGATGAATAATAAAACAACAAACCCGAAAACCCCAATTAAGACGCCCAATATAACCAATAAACCGCCCCCATAGCTCTAATCCTATTTTCATAAGGTCGTCGTCTTTTTACGATTCATGCATGCTGCTCGTGAGAAAATCATAAAGCCAAACCCAAACCCAAAACCGTCATCACTGTAAGCCGTAAAAATAGCGATAATAAATACGAATTCCCACGTTTCGGGGGAAATAGCAATAACTAGCGTAAACGAAGATGGGTATATAATATAAGCAGGGGGTATATCATGTGCATATATCAAACGTCGTGAGCCCGGATTTGCACTGTTTATATATACGGCGACGTAAGGGCGTTATTCGGAACTGTGGTCCTGGAGTCGATGAAAGGTGGTCCATTTGGAGAAGGCTTTTTTTCTGCAGTCGTTCCGTTCAGACCATGGTAGGAAATAGCAAAAAGATTTGAAATTCAACTTAAGAGAAGAAATCTCGCGACGTGGAAAAAGTCTCCTGTATGGCGACATAAATTCCCATGATATCTTTTATTTTTTGCCCCGCTGCCTCCAACCACTTTCATCGAATTTTTAGATTGGTGCATCGGGTTATATATACCGGTGCTATAGGTCGAACGAACCGATTAGTCACTCTCCATCCTCTTCATCGACTGCTCTCTGACGGCCGAAAAAGGCGAGGCTGTTTTTAATGGCGTAGATCACGAAGCAGATTACTCCGACAATTAGGAAGAAAAGGATGAGGATAATAGCGATGGTAATGTTTCGCTTAACCATTTTTTTTTTCGTTGTTTTGTCTTTTGCTTCTTCGTATCGACGTGTGGCGTGATAATGCAGAGAGCGAGTCTGGTGGGCTGTGCGGGTCGGGGAGCCCTCCGTTCCTCTTTCGATGTCTATGGAGCAGGCAACTTGGTGGTTGGCTTTCGAGATCCAAAAGATGCTTGATACTGGATTACAGCCCTGAGGTTCTTGGAAGGATTTCTGAAAGTTGCCAAATTTGGAATTGAGATATAGATATATGTTATCGTCTCCCGTTTTTATACAGATGCAAATCCCTTTCTGTGGAGAGGACATGTCAGCTAACATACTTCTCTTCCATCTTCAGGTTGTGGTTGTGCCATCATTTGGACATGTAATACACGTTTGGCGCAGTTCATCGTGTACACCTTGAGCAGCAAACCGATCGGATTCAAGTGACGGCAGAGGAAAAACAAAGAGCAAAATGACTAAAAGCTTGACTTACTTCAGGGCAAACTGTTCGTAATCTATGAGTAAAAATGGAAGAAATAAATGCAGAGAATAGTCATGTATCGAGTTAAAAGGAGAAGTTTATAGTACTTGAAGAGAGAAGGCAAGGAGCCGCCTGCCAAAACACTATGCAAGGGGAAAAGCGAAAAGGAGATAAGAAAGCAAAAATAAGAGAAGGGAAAGAAAAAAAAAATATACCCTCCAGCATAATATATCATCAACCTGCCTCATTCCCCAGCCCTGCCTTTAATTCATTGACTGCTGCCAGATCAACAATCATATAGAAGTAATCCGTACGGAGGCGTGGAAAGTCGTCCCTTGTGCAAGCTAGAAATTTATATGGTAAGCATGATACAAGAATCATCAGCTTTGGCTGTCAAGTCAGGCACCAAGGCCCAATAAGTTCGACAGCGAGGACTGGATTTGCCCGAGGCGCGGTATTGAGATTTCCAAATACATTTCTAGCGTGTGCAAGCACCGAACTAGTATCCCCCACGCCACTGCACATAGGAAATAGAAGTGGCTGGTCGAATAACATTGAAGATGGCCCGGCGAGAAATTTCCCAGCCACAAGTAACTGTCACTAGTGTGTTTTGTCGTTTCATGAATACAGTGTAAGATACAGAAGGCAGATAGCGAGACCGGCAGTCGTACTTCACCACATCCAAGACAAACAGTGAAGACAAACATGATCAGATTGTGATCTGATGCAACTCTTCATAGGGTTCCTAGCACTCACCTGGACAATATCAATCATGTTGTGAATAATCATTTCAGAGCACACACAGCTGATTCTCTGCATTTTTCAAAAGCGGCACTCCAGTTCTTGTAGAAATACTCTTGGATTATTCCCAAGGCTGGTGAATAGGCAGCTTGTGGAATTCAATGACCTTGCCCCCAGTGCATAACTGTGATTTCTATCGGAAAAGGGACCATCCCTTGAGAAGGGAGTTTAACTAGTACATGCATTGACCATGTTTGGCGATGTCCGTGGTTTGCAGGAAAATAGAATGCCTCCAAATTTATATTAATTCGTACTCTCTCATAATGGTGCCAAAAGCCCTACCGGGGCGAAACACGGGCATATGAGTAAGTGAGACGGTCTTGAAAGCTGGAGTGCTTCATACGAGTATGGCACGCCATTTCTGACAAGGGGATATCCCATCTCTGCTGTTTCTTGAATACTCCGTAATTGGCAGCGTTATGTCATTACCCTGTTGAGTCCTAGCCTGTAAACATCGCAGCGCCTTGGGATGGACAAGCAAAATCATTAGTTATAGGACGTAGTCGAAAGATGAAAAAAATATCCTTATGTTCAACGTATTCCCTTCTATCCATAATCTACTTCGGTATTCCTAGCCATGAAGAGGCGCAGTTATCGGGTACAAACCCTAGTATCTGTTTCCAAACCTAGAATCTATATCTAATCTGCTGAACATCGATATCTATATCTGACGCTAGTTTGCTCTCAATTTTCATCCTGACGTTGTTTCGTCTCCTTTACCTTAGGTTCCTTCGGTTTCGATTCCTTCGGCTTGACCTCCTTGGGCTTAGGGTTGGGATTTCCTCTCCATTCCAGCTTCCGGGGAGTCATGTACTGTTTCAAGAGCTCGTCCGAAACAAGCTTTCTCCGAGCCTGGAATTCTGCCACATATTCTTGAAGTAAAGTGATCGCCATCATCTTCAGCTCCCCGGTGAGGATTTCCCCCTTCCGGTAGCCTTCTTCGATCTGCTTGATCTTCTCGTCGTCCTCTTCAAAGTACGTGAGGTCTATTCATGTGGTGTGGTCAGATGTTATGATTCAGTAAAACAATAACTTTTAAGGAATGGTCACTTACATTGGAACGAAACATCAACATCAGGATTACCGCCTAGCCGTCTGTGCTCTTCTATACTGTCTCTCCCTCCACTAAATGCATGCTTCATAATTTTTTTCTGCAAGGTGAACGAGTAAGCAGTGATGATCAGGTGTGATAGGGTAAAGGCTAATCGAACCTTAATTTGATTTGGAGTATCCGTCATGAAAATTGCAGAACTATGAGCAAGGGCGTAAGCTACTAAATCTGTGTCGTTTTTAGGGGAGGTCCGTATTCTTACTTCGGGTCACTTGCACTCATTTTCCCTCCGATACCTTGCAGAGCTGTAAGGAATTTGGAATGTATTAGGGCCGGCTTTGGCCCTGGGAATCGCATACGCGAAGCATTGTCACGAACGAGTCGGAAATACGGATCTTGATCAATAGCCATAGGAATTAAACAAGGAATTTTGCCTATATCTTTAGTCCTCAGGGCGGGTGGGTAATCAGCCCAGATCTCTGGGTAGGACGTTGCAAATGCAGCGGCACTACCTCACGGTCAGCGGAATACACGACTTTTAGGAGCGAATACCATACCATTGCACAGCTGGGAACATTATCCGGCCGATATTTGTGCTGTACAATGTTAGAAACCATCAGATCGATCGAGCAAGTAGAGAAGTACAAAGACAGGAGACAAGAGCAGAAGAATATCAGGAGCGAGAGCCACTAGTTTATTCATGTCACCACCACCTGACGAAAAAAACTCCTCGCTCTGATTAGGGCTCTCTCCTGTTCTCTCAGCGCTCCTGCATGACCTGAGAACAGTGCTTAACAGTACTAACCTCTCATTAAACCCAAACGCTCCTCGAACCTGGTTAAACGTTACGAGTTTCGAGAATTCCCAAACATTCATCAAAAAGTGACCCTTTACATAATCCAGATCGCTAAATATGAAAGTCTTCTTCAGGTCAAACCCACAAGCGATGATATCCTTCGCATTCTGCAACCCGAACTTATAGGTATCTTCGAATGTGAGATTGTCCTTAAAAAGGGCCTTTTCGTCGTCTTCGATTGTCAACATAGACTTTAGATATTTTGAACTAATCGCGCGGCTCACCTGTAAGCATAATAACTACACAGAGTCAGCCTAGCCGAAAACAACAAAACCCCAGCGTCGAATAACGTCGACCATCTCTTTCAACATACCCAATGGGACATCAAATACATCCTGTAGCCACTTTGTGAACGAGAAAGGGATTGTGTGGCCCAGATGTAGCGCATCGGTTGAAGGTCCTCTTCCCGTGTACATGAAGAAGGGCTCCCCCCGCTCGTACTTGTTGAGGATATTGTCGAAATCGCGATGCGAAAAGAAAAGGCCGCGCCTCAGCCAACGGTGGGGTTTGTGGCCTGTAAGACGCTCGAAACGTTGGAGGAGCTCATCGTCGATTAATTTGGTCGCCCATTTCCTGTCCGACATGTGTGAGGCCCAAATCACCCGACCGAAGTAGAGGAGTCCAAAACCTACTGCGAAAGTGCAACATAGTCAATGGCAATGGCATTCCCTTGGGCGTCATGTCCAGCTTCAACATTCCAAGGGTCAATCTGTTGTTCCGTGGCCACCTTCCGCTCTCCATCGTGCACTGGAACTACGACCTCCGCCGCGCCAGGAGGCGGGGTAGTCATTTTGACAAGACGTGCAAATGTGAATGAAAATAGCAGATCAAATATGAACGCCACTCAAATTCTTGTCTCGTAGGATCCAAATAAACTGCGATAAAGATATTCGTCATGCGGTACAGAAAAAACAGGCCCTGAGTCATTCATCGCTTTGCAGCTCTCATACTTTTCTAGGCGGGGGCCAAGTCACGTGTGATAAGGTCTATCAAAAAGTCAAACGCTCTCTTTTTCGTTTCTCGTTCTCTCAAAGCGTTGATATCAAAATATCTCTACCGCTTTTGTCAAGGACATGAGGCTCCTCGACATGGGAATCCATATTCAAACGTTCCAACAGATCGTGGGATATCCCCGCGTCCGGATATTCCCTAACAGGAACCGACTTTTAACCGTTTTTGCATAAAAGCTAATTGCAAACACAGCGGAAGATTTGCCCCTTCCAGCGTTTGTAGCACATACTATGCAAAGCGGCTGCCTCCGTTCACCCTGGGAATGGAAACAGGAGAGACCCTGGGATCTATTTTAGCTCCCGTTGTCTTGGCCACTGTGTTCGTCTTTTTTGTTTTATGATTTTTCTGTCTAGGCTTTGAACAATGAGCTTCCACGTTCTCCTCGTCAAGCCCGGTTTCTACCATCGGGATGGTACGCAATGTTGGTGAACCATTTACATTCCAGATTCCCCACAAGCTCTTTACTTTCCTCGCTTTTATTTTTGATTCTTATATTTAGCAGTTTCATTGACTACTTTCATTCTATGAAAGCAGCTTGTGATCAGTCCGCTGAGAGCCCTATTTTCAATAGGCTACTAAGGCGCTTTTCTTCCGCTTGAAGTAGAGGATTTGGTTTTTCCATAAAACGCAGTTTTGGCATTTTGAACTTTGTAAAACACTCCCTCTCGGCAACACCCTGCCTAACATCGGCATGTGCCAGAAACTCTCTTTTCTATAGAAGTCTTTATTATATAAAGCACTGGGGTTTCCTCAGCAAACACTGAGAACATATTTTCTCAGTGAAGGTATTTGCCTGCCTTTCCACTGTGGTAATCATGGATTCAAACTCCCAGGACTCTCCGGTCGACATCGATGATATTCAACCGATAATTGACACCCCTTCCTCTGACACAAGCATTAGTACATCTCCACAACAAAGCCCTACTACAACACCTTGCCTTACTCCGAAGTTTCCAGAAGACACCGACGGAGATCATCTACCTGCAACGCCGCCAACACCAGACCCTTGGATGTGGAAATGCCACAAATGTCTCAAAAAGTACAAATTTGAAGCGACCACTCGCTGCCTCGACGACGGCCACTACTTTTGCCAAACACCTAATTCGAAGAGAAATAGATTGCGCGACGATATGAAGCAGAAAGACTATCGAATCTGTAAATCTATCTTCGATTCTACCGGCTGGGAAAAGTTCAAAGCTTGGCAAAAAAAAGTGAGGCTTGCACATGGTAAAGAGGGTGAGTGGGAATCTGGGTGCATGAATGATTGTAAACGCCCTTATTATTGTAGTTCTGTATTGGCTACTCCTCCTGCTACGTTTGGTCAAGGTTGGCTCTCCGCAACTGCCGTAATTGATAAAGCAATTGATAAAGCGGCATCTTCAGAGGACCAGGTGCGTATAAAGATTCTTCCCGACACGCCCCCTATTGGAGAATTGTATATCCGCAGAATGCATGAACTAAAGTGCTATGGTAGTTTGATAGTGAAGAAGTACGAGCCGGCTCAAAACGAGCAAGGTCAAAAAAAGAAGACATCCCTCCAGAAGCGCCGCCTGCAAAACGACGCATACTCACATTCGAACTCTTGGATAAGCATAAACAAAGTAAATACAAACTTTCACCGGGTCTAGGGTTTCTACACGTGTGGCTAATATATCGGCAGAACAATTTTACAATCGGCCGCCACTGATCTGTAGCAGGTTACGGTTGGTCCATTGCTACCAAACAACATTCCTCGACGCGATCGATTGCGCATGGTATAGCGATTCGCAGGGCAAAGCTGACACCACCTCTCGGCGCGCATGATCAAATTATCCTGATCTGTCACAGCTACAGGTATCAAAATGACGGCAGCAACGTCGAATTTGGCAGATATCTGACCAGAATTTCGGCCCCTTCAGAGTTCGGTGAAGCAGCCGACCGCCCATTTGTTTGGACATTTGAACACCGCCCACTGCAATATCCAGTTTCCATTCCGCTAAGTATCTATTATTTCAAACTTCTATGTATCGTTTCCATGGTTTATTTCATGCGTCTGCGCCCCATATGCGTTTTCCATTTTGATGATGAATTATCTACAGCTAATGCCACAGATCACAAGAGTTCTATCTACTTGGTTACCTAGAATGCCTTTCTTAGAATGCTTTTCCCGACACCCACGAAGGTTTTTTTTTTTTTTTTTTTTTTTTTCCCCCTTGGGGACTGGTCAACTCTCCTTTGTCCTCAGCTTATTTTATTAACAAAGACAGCCCGAGATCAACAGCCACGTAACAGACATTGTCATGTTTTAGTTGTTTTGTTCATGCCCCAGCTTACCAGGAAGCCAACCCAAACGGAGAGTGGAAGAAACAGATTGCTTTTGATGCTTATTTATTTAACCTTCTAAAAAAAAATAAAAATAAAAAGGAAGGAAGGGAAGGCCCGGAGAATTTCACTAAAAAGGTTCGAAATTGGAAATGTATGAGTGGGAGAGAGATCAAACTGCACCGTTATTGATATATTATAAGTCGGAATTTTCCCTTTCCTCTCAAATGTACTCCCAATAAATAAATAGGTAAATAAATAAATATAACCACTCAAACCCAAATGAGCCTTGATTCAATTTTCCTGTGTGTGTGTGTGTGTGTGTGTGGTTTTCCGCTGAATTTTTGAGATTTCCCGCGAGAATGCTGGTAGGCTCCCGCCCTTCTCTGGGCTTGGTATGGACGGTTCATTCATCCACCCGCCAAGTTTGTAAAACTGCTTATCTCCGAAACGTTTACGGGTAACATGAGGGAAGGGGGGGGGAAAGGTCTCGAAGACAATTTATTAGTTAAACAGCACACAAAATTCCATGCGCTTTGTATCGAGTATTCTAGAGAGCTTATACCCACGAATAAAAGGAAACCACGAGCGAGGGAAAGGGGAATAGATGAATACATAAACCATCCAAAACTTGAATTGACTCGCCAAAATATCAACGACAAAACACAGCACAAGGAAGAAACACAGAAAACAAGTAAGTACGGGCGTATTATCCAAGAACCCTCAAGCCACCCTTCGTCCTCCCTTGCTTTTTCTGTATCCCACCATCGATGACTTTCGAACCACCACCGCCTCCGCCGCCGCCGCCTCCAGCACTGCCAACACCCTTTCCACCTCCAGCACTCCCCCCTCCACGTTTCTTCCCACCCCCCTTGCCCCCCACCCCCCCAACCTTCGACGCCGCCACGGGTCGGATCTCTGTCATAGCTCTCCTCAGCAAAACGGGATGCGATCCAATATACTTCCCTTGCATCTCCCTCGCAGCCCGGAAATAATCCTCCCCATCGCTAAAACTCACAAAACCATACCCTTTACTCTTCTCCGTGCGCTTATCGCGAATCACCCGCGCCTTCTGCACGGAGGGGTACTTCGAGAACGCCTTCAGGAGAGAGTCGTCCGTCACTTCGCCGGCGAGGTTGCCCGCGAAGAGGCGGAAGTGTGCGGGGTCCCATTCGAGAAGCGTGGAGTCTGTCCAGCTCTGGCCGCCGCCGGAGCGGACGACAGTTTTGGCCGGTTCGGCTGCACCTGCGGTTGCGCCTGCAGCTGTGCCTATCGCTGCGGTTGCACCTGGCGGTATAGGCGTGGATGAAGTCGTCTGCGGACCGCTGGATGGCGCCGCTGACGCTGCAGCGTCGTGTGTGCGTTGGACGGTTCCCAGTGGCCCCGCGTTGGCGCCAGTGGCGCCCGATGCGCCTTTGCCGCTGGCGGTATTTGCTGCGGCTTGTGCGGCTTCGATGCTCTCCTTACCCATGTACGCGCTCTGCCATTGAGCTATTTGCGCTTCGGTGTCCGGGTCGAGGCCTGAGCCCGCGGTTTGGCGGTGATACCCTCTTCCAGCTCCGCTGTAAGCATTGTTTGGTGGCTGGGATGGATAAGGGAAGGGATTTTGAATGAGGGGGACACCCGGCTGACCGTAAGCGCCTACCGCTTGGTGTTGCTGTGAAGGTTGGTGTTGATTTTGATAGTGCTGCTGTTGCTGTCCGTAGTAGGTTATGTTGGGTTGCCCATAGGGCGGTCGCGAGTATTGCTGGACATGGGGTTGGTGATGGTGCTGGTAGCCAGCTGGAGACGCAGAGACATTAGGGCTGTGAGTGCGGAAAGATTGGCCGGTAGTTACGGTACGGGGTTGAAAAGCTGTGAGCGAATTGTATCCGGCGCCGGGTCTAGGAGCAGAAGTAGTCGAAGCAGTATTGGCTACCCCCGGCGCACCGGTTGGCTGGTAAGAAGCAGTAGGGGGCGGTCGTGCGGGGAGAGACGTGGACGGAGGTGGTTTCGAGGACAGGGGTTGAGACGGTTGCTGTTGGAGACCTGGAGGTGGCGGAAGGGACATGATGAACGGAGACTCGTCGAAATGGGTTTTATGTTGATTGCACAGGAAAGCCTGTTTCTTTGGCCGAAGTTGTGCAGTAACAAAAGACACACGTACCTTGCGCACGTCCAAGGAACGAAAAAGAGGCTCCGTATGTACGTTGCGATCTAGAGCAGCGCAAGTGGCGCTTCAAAAACTCGCACTGGGGAGTGATGGGTGGGCGAGCAGTGGATGATGGCGATAGCTGTCCGGATGGAGTGTGGAAACGTGGTGGGAGATCTTGGAGCGCGAGCACGTTAAGTTGCTTGATTCCACGTTATTCTTCCCGATAGAGATAAGTATCGACGCACACTGCCCTTTTTTCACTCTCCCTGGCAGAAGATGGAGTCTTGCTATTCCTGACAGAGACTGCTGTCTTATATCAAACTGTGCAGGCGAAGGTTGAAGGCTGGGAATTTTCCAACCTTGTTTATATCACGTGCCGATGGTGGGTTGGCATTAGCATCGTTAAATACTAGTGGTATTGTGTATATTTTACAGACTTGGCCAACCCCCCAAAATCCACCAATCAGGATCAATCAGCATTCGGACCGATCAGGATGAATGCAAAATGTTGTCATTGCCCACACAGAGAGAGAGAGCAGGAATGGGCCGGGAACATTTGCGATATCAATAGCAATGCCACCAATACTGGGCACAAGAATGCCGTGTTGGATACTATTAGGTGAGGTTAGAGACTATGGTACTTGGTAACTAGCCATGGGTGTTTGATAAACAGAGAATTCTTGAATGGCAGCATGCATGGTAGGGATAGTCGTGGTTTGAACGGATTATTTCAACCTCTACTCCGTACTGTGGCCGCGAAAATGACAGCCATAATAAGCCAGTCGTGGGCCCGTGGCGGGTGTGAGATGTCTACCGGAATCTTAGCATGGTATGGGTTAGGAAATGGCCAATCGACCCATCGATGATAGGATCCGGCAGATAGTGCTCCGGGGCGTGTGGCAAAGAAATAGACGCAAAATGGGCTATGCAGGATGCTTTGTCAGTGGAATTCTCGTTCCAGTCAGCTTGGTTAGTTAGTATATCCCACCTGGCGGCTGTCAAGGCCGTATGTAACCTGTGTGGAAAATTGGATAAAAATGCCCCTCCGCTACTAAATAGTCCAGTTGGAAAATACCCCGCCAAAACAGACTCGTGCCGGGCATCACGATGCCGTCTCACAAAACAGTGGGGTCACCAGTAAGTAGTTAATGCACGATGCTTAGATGAATTTCACGTACGGGTACGGAGTACTGTATGTATATGATATCAATTAATGTTACAGTACACTGATATAGGACTGTTGAATCGTGGGAGATGTCGGTCCGTAAAAATTGGCAAACGGCGCAATTGATTTCTAGCATCATCCATCCATCCTATTTAGTACTTAACTTACATCCCTTGTCTCTCGTCGGCTTTCCCGCCTTCAACTTCTCTCAATCCCTCGACATCCCCAGCATCCCACTTTCTCCCCTCCCCCTTTTGCGCCTCCAATTCCTGTCTCATCGCTTCCGAAGCAGTCCGGTCAGCAAAAATTTCCTCGCAATCACTCCGTGATATCGTTGCAAACTAACCAGAGGTCCGCCCGTTTGTTCAGAATCGTACGAACCCGCCTTTCAATCCGCCAATCAATCCCCAAAACGAATCAATCTTCTATATCCTTCCTTTGCCATGGCAGATCAGGCAGTGTAAGTGCTCTTCACTCTGCTGACCACGAGTTTGGCTCCGACCCTCACTGCCTCGGTTTTCCGGCTCCCAACTCAAGCAGGAAGACTGTCAACTCTCTCGTCACTCCTCAACCTTGCCCCACTCCCCAAAAAAATACACCAGGATTCGCCTAACAAAATTTGATTGCTGACTTGCAGCGCTCGTCTGGCCGGCATCAATGTCGGCTCACCCGTGCCTCCTGCTCCCAGTGGTGATTTTGGCCTCATTGGTCTGGCCGTCATGGGCCAGAACCTCATCTTGAATGCGGCAGATCATGGCTTCACAGTCGTAGCGTTTAACCGCACTGTATCTAAGGTCGATCGTTTCCTAGCAAATGAAGCTAAAGGTAAGGCGTTCAGCCTTTGAGATTGCAACTTCATATCGGTTCTTCATTTTTTCCTGTTGATTTTTACTTTTACCTCTCCTCTTCTTAAACGTATCAGGCCCCCTCACCCATTGGAAAAAGCGTCAATTCTAATCTGTGTCATATTTTCAGGCAAGTCGATCGTCGGCGCCCACTCCATCGAGGAGTTCTGCGCAAAGCTCAAAAGACCGCGCAGAATCATGCTCCTAGTCATGGCCGGAAAGCCAGTTGACGATTTCATCGAATCCCTCCTACCCCATCTCGAAGCCGGTGACATCATCATTGATGGCGGGAACTCCCACTTCCCGGACTCGAACCGCCGCACGAAATACTTAGCCAGCAAGAACATCCGCTTTGTGGGATCAGGTGTCTCTGGTGGTGAGGAAGGCGCCCGATACGGACCCAGCTTGATGCCTGGTGGAAACGAGGAGGCCTGGCCATACATTAAGGATGTCTTCCAGAGCATTGCTGCTAAGAGTGATGGCGAGCCCTGCTGTGACTGGGTTGGTGATGAGGGCGCTGGCCACTATGTGAAGATGGTTCATAATGGTATCGAATATGGTGATATGCAGCTGATCACAGAGGTGAGCAATCAGAGACGGTTAAAGTCTTGTCGTCCGATCTCCCATCGCGATACCATCCTGAGGGAATTTGTCACTGAACGGGGATCGGGGTCTTGTTATCTTCTAGGCATATGATATCATGAAGCGTGGTCTAGGCATGACCGGAAAGGAAATGGGCGACGTCTTCGAAAAATGGAACAAGGGCGTCTTGGACTCCTTCCTGATCGAAATCACCCGCGATGTCCTGCGCTACAATTCCGACGATGGTGTACCCCTAGTCGAAAAGATCCTTGACTCTGCGGGACAAAAGGGTACTGGCAAATGGACCGCCATTAACGCCCTCGATCTCGGCATGCCTGTGACTTTGATCGGAGAGGCAGTTTTCGCCCGCTGCCTCAGCTCTTTGAAACCAGAGCGTGTTCGGGCCAGCAAGATTCTCCAGGGACCCACCCCAAACTTCACCGGCAACAGGGAGGAGTTCATCGATAACCTGGAACAGGCCCTCTATGCATCCAAGATCATTTCCTACGCCCAGGGGTTCATGCTGATCCAGAACGTGAGTTTTTGATCATTCCCCATCCGCTTTCCTTTTTGATTTAAGTGTCAATTAATGTCAACACGCCGTCTCCACCAAGTATATCAACTAACTCAAATTCCAAAATCCCAGGCCGCAAAAGAATACGGCTGGAAACTAAACAAGCCCTCCATCGCTCTAATGTGGCGAGGCGGCTGCATCATCCGCTCCGTCTTCCTCAAGGACATCACCAACGCCTACCGTAACAACCCAGACTTGGAAAACCTTCTCTTCGACGACTTCTTCAACAAGGCCATCCACAAGGCCCAGTCGGGCTGGCGCGATGTCGTCAGCAAGGGTGCACTATGGGGGAATCCCCACGCCAGCCTTCAGCACGGCTCTAAGTTTCTACGATGGCTACCGCGCGCACGATCTACCGGCCAACCTGCTCCAGGCTCAGCGAGATTACTTTGGCGCGCATACGTTCCTTATCAAGCCAGAGTGTGCTAATGAGAAGTATCCTGAGGGCCAGTACCATCATGTCAACTGGACTGGGGCGTGGTGGTAATGTCTCTGCTTCTACGTACCAAGCATAGCCCATGTAGGGAGATGAAGCGAGAACGAGAAGGAGGCCTGAGAAGGTGGGATCAAAGTGTGCATTTCATAAATATCAAAGTATAAAAGCAGCCAGGATGCCTCGGAAGTTATTATTGTGTATGAGTTCATCAATTTATCATTGTGGATATTTTCACGCGAATGGAAAGGGATGTCGACGATACCGCCGAAATCAGATTATGGGCAACTGGCCTCAAGGTGATGTGGAAGTCGAATGCGGAAGACAGGGAGGATGGGGGACAGCAAACCAAAGATCAAACAAAACAGCAATATCAACAAAACTATCAACAGAATGGACAGCAAGGGAAAAGCGGGCAGGAAGGGAAAGCCAATAAGTACTCGTACAGTAGAAGAAGATAATCATATCAGGGTTGGAGCGTCTGGAGATGGATTTTAAGCCAACCCACCTACATAATCCAAATTGAATATTCCTCGTTAAGTTAATATTAGACGAAGACGCAATAGCTAGCTACCTGCCACTGTAAAACATTTCTTCTTTACAGACTGGAAGCCGTCAGCAAGAAGCAGTGCCGTTGGACCTCCACATGTTGCTGACTAATCCGCCAAGCCCCGGCTGACTCACCCGCCGCTGCTGCAACATCCATGCTTGAAGTCCTCAAAACATCTCCAAACCCATCTCCACCGTCGCCCCAGCGTCTCAATCCCCCCATTCAATTGCTTCGTGGCCGTCCACCCTTCTCCGGCCGTCGTGCGCAGGAGGCTCTCTCAGACCGTCCTGTTTTCGAGTATTCTCCCGGGCGGTGAAGGACGAGCTGCTGTTACCTGAATTGATTGATTGATTTTGTTACTTGCCTTCTTTTTTTTATCATCCTGACTGCTCTTTTAATTTCTACCCCTTTTTGTGTCCTTGTTTTTTTTTTTTCTTCTTTCCTCCTTCGCTTGAATATCAGGTCGTCTTCTTCTTTTCGATATTTCCCGTCTATTTCCTCTCCAGCCTTCTGTTTCAAAGCCTGGGTTGCTATTTCCTTCGCCGCTAGCCGCTACCATCCAACCCGCCCGACAATTTTTTTTAGTTGTTATATTTTGCTTCGGCTTGCTGTCAATGATCTGACCGCCAGTACTTCACGAAGCACGACCACGACGGCCCATAGCTATACTCAAATAACGCGATACCATTTCCCCCTCCCTCTTCGATTCGTCGCAGGCTGCATTAGCGCAGCCGCAACAGAGCATCTACACGAACCGCGTCCCAGCGAAAATAAGAGGAGTCGTTCAATAAGACACCCACTCGTCTCTCCATGGTCTCCGTGAGGCGGTAATATCTATCATACCCAACACATTGTTTTCCCCCGCTTTGCGCTTGTTGTTACACGTTGCACCCGTACCTTGGTGTCGAGGGTTGCGTTTTCAGGAACGCTGTTCATGATGGCAACGGAGAACAAGCGACAGAGCACTGGAGGGAAAGGCCCCGTCGGTATGGCCCCGCCGGGTGTTGGGCCGTCAGGTGCTGTCGCGATGGAAATGGCTTTGTGTGGAGCCATTGGCGCCCGGTAAGCTTATATATCCTATGCCGCCGATCTTGCCAACCTTGCCTAGAGCTCAGTTGATGAAGGAAGTGGACGGGCCATCACACTGCTGATTGATTGCGAGCTAGTTTGATTCTACAAACCAAATATATTTCCCACTTCTAATAACATGAAATTGTTTCGTCATAGTATCCGCGTCAATACTACTTCTCCCACCTCCACAACGCACGAGGGGACTCTCTTCGCAGCCTGCCCCATCACCAATCTTATCGCAATCAATACATCTCCGCCTCCACCAACGCCAATGACCTCCGGCACACCCGCCCTCTCTCACCCCGGCGACTATCACATAATCCCCATATCCCGCATCCACAATTTCCAACTGTTGTCCCTACCCCCACACTCCGCGTCATCAAGCCCCACCGAACAAACCCCATCCTTCGCCAATGCGTACCCGTCCATCTACCCTCTCGACATTCGCGCGCTGAAAAATCGCGAAGCTGCTGCAGTTTCCAAACTCCACGAGCGCGAACAGCGGCGTGGAAAGGGGGTTAGCAAGGAAGCACAGGACCTGTTTGATGCATTTAGCAGGACCATGCCAGCGCGCTGGGATGGCACGAGCATTGTCGTAGCCGATACTGTAATCATTTCGAAGCCGTACCATATCGATAATTGCCGCTCTCTATCGCCTGATAACGGAGGGGTGAGCCCAGCATTGACGAGAGTTAGGAAAGTTGTAAGTGGCATAATTAATCACCTTTTTTTCCTTAGCTTGGTCAAACTAATATTTGGTTATTTTTTCCCCCCCTTAGCTGGAAATGGAACGCAAGAAGATCGAACTCCGCAGCGCCAGTGCCGCAATTGCCAACTCCAGCCATTTCTCTTCCCATCAAGCTCGCAATAGTAACCACGGCAATAACAACCATCACACGAATGCGAATGCGAATGTGAATAACTCCTCCCCGTCCACATCCAGGGATCGCGATCGAAATGCAAAAGCGGCCGCCGTAGCGCTTCCCATCACTAATAATAATAACGCAAGCAATAATGCAGCGCGTTCTTCGACACCCGGAACGTCTGCTACTGCTGCTACCGCCAACCAGAGGAAAGGCGGTTAGGACAAAAACACACTGTATTATGTCTCGATAGTGAAACGGTGAGATAAAAATGCGGAGAAAGGAAGGCGGGAGAGACAACGGCGTTTCTTCTTCCTTTTTTTTTTATTTATTTAATATGAAGCAAAGGGGGGAAGGGGGAATTCAGGGCCATTATACTATACCTACTTAGTCTCTCTCTTTTTTTCTCTTCCAATCCTACCATATCGCAGTTATATTTTATTTATTCTTTCTGTCTATTCCTAGTATTGTATGATGACGGAACTTGTTGGTGGCGAGATGGGCATGAGACAGGCATGGACATGGAGCAATGGAGTATGGGCCACGGGCACGAGGGCGTCGGCGTTGGGGTGATCACTCATACACACACACACACATGGAGAAAGAGAGAGAGGAAGCGAGGGGTTTAAGAGAGGAGAGGAGAGGAGAGGAGAGAGACACAAAAAGCAAGAAATAATTCTGAAAGGTTCCACTCTCCTTTAAGGGGTAGGCAGTAATCAAGACGGGGCCGTTACTTTCCTTTTTTTTTCTTTTTTTTTCTTTTTTTTTCTTTCTAAACAGCAAATTCCTTCGTTTTATCATATTAGAAACAGGAAGGAAAAGAGAAGAAATGATGTTCACTACTAACTGTGCCAAGCACTACTTACTCACTACCACAGCATATGAAAAACCACACTGTCATTAATCTTCATTCTTTAATATCCATTAATCATCACCATCATGTCTAGTTAAATCTTTCAATTACACTGAAAAGCAATTGCAAAATGTTCATTGATGTATTTGGAAAAAATTCAAAATTCAAAATTATCTTTCTATTGCCAGAATTCAAAGTTTCATATTAACTTACATACATCATCTTATATAAAAAGACTTAATGACAGGAAATCAAGCACTAGTTATAAGAGTTTCACTCAGTTGAGTGTTGGATAACAAGTTAGAACAAGACTATTTAAGATACGAATTCGTTAGATGAGGATTAATTTCAATTACTTTCTTATATAAATTGCATATAGTTATTGAAGCTTGCTGTAAACTATAGTTATACTTCATTATTAACTAATTTACTTAATACAAAGCTATCATCGTCCATCAATACCATCCCTCCAGATGCAATATATACTATCATAACTTTGATGAGATTGAATTTCAAGAAAGAGAAGAAATACTAGGGCGCAGCCGGCCCCTAGTAAACCCCCGGCCCCCTCCCCCCCCTTCTGGTGGTGGGCAAACCGATCCTCTAAGTCCCAGGGGATGAAGAGGCATCATTAATTGCTTCAAAGGGTTGGCCAGCTCAGGCACACAACACTCTATAGCAGGAGCTTCATGTAACGTGCAGCCGGGCAGGACGGAGCAAAAGTGAGAAGTCATATTAGTATCATCAGTAGATATCATCGCTAGATATTATCGTAGATATCTGTCCTTGGTGAATATCATTCATTCAAGCAGGTCAGTAGATAGATAGACAGGTAGTTAGATAGTCAGCTAGTAAGCTAGCATTGATAGATAGATGGGTAGCTAGATGGTGGTATTTATTCTCGTAGAGAATGATTGGATGTTGAGCAGAAAGGTTGATTGATAGACAGGGATGTAGATAGGTAGCAAGCTATCTAGGAGGCATTCTATATTCCATTGGCAATTAATCAGATATCACGCAGGTATGTAGGCAGATATCTAGCATTCTCTATTCTATCAGCAATCGATCGGATATGGAGCAGGTAGGTAGGTAGGTAGGTTGGTATGCAGGTAGGCAGATAATTCAGGGGTAAGAATAAGGGGCTATCGACCGTAGCCAATTGCGGCCCAGTATTGGAAGATCAGTTCTCCACTGCACGTGATCTAAGAAACCCTAATTTTGAATGAAAAATCTCACTGTAACAAAGATTTCAATTAAACTTTGCTTCGCTCTGTTTAATAATGTGTTCTTAAAGATATATATTTAAAGCTGTTGATGGTTTTGTTGTTGATCATATCCATCTCTTCTATTCTTGCTTTCTATCATGTAATTGTCAATCTTCATTGCTGGGGGTTCCCCGAATGAACGGGTTCAACCAGCAAACCCGACCCGTGTTTTGGGGGGCGCTTATGGGCGTATATAACGGGTGTCGCGCCTAAACTACTTAACTAAGTTTAGTTAAGCCTCGATAAGCCTGGGCGTGGGTCCCCTAAGCGCAGACATGTTTTTTTCACGGGTCGGGTCGGGTCGGGTTCCAGGGTGACATGGGGTTCACAACATTATTGTTGACGGAGTATTGTATTCTCGAAGATAGATTCTTGTTTCCATTACTGTTTCAGTTGTATCTATTTCTTCTGGTCTATGTCTCATTATATGTATCTGACTCCAATTCTGTAAACTCTTGCCAAAATAAGAAAGTGAAGGAATCAAGTCCACATTTCATTCAAGAGGCATACTGTGGCTGTATGTTTGATGTTTCCTAAGGTCCCAAGATTGTTTTCCACTGCTTCAACATGTCATTGATGGTGGATAATCGCGTTGTTGAGCTACTTCTGGCACTCAAGAGACAGACAGCCATACTGTTTCTCTGAGAGTTCCCAGCGGACACCATGTGGCGGTGAGAGCTCGTCGTCCGACACGGAAGTAGTCCTAGCACAGAAGTTGCCCCAGCATGGAAGTAGCAGCCAGCACGGAAGTTGTTTGTCCTGAGAATTATCCTAAAGACCCAGAACGATATCTTTGCGCTAGGTTCTTGCATGCTCTAAGTTTTGTGAGAATAAACAGAATCGCGTTAATCAATTCAGTCATTAGTCTATAATTTATTTTTATATTTTAACCTTTTGATTTTATTTTTGAATTTTGAATTTTTCTCTTCTTGATTTCAGTATTCTCTTTTAGCATAAATGATTGGATCGCGTGGCCGATCACGAATCAAAATGGTGCTGGCCTCCAATGTGGTGGAATTCGTGGCCCAAGCATGGAAGCACACAGAAATACACTTTAAAAAGCGACTTTGCACAACACTCGCTCGTAACTATAAAATGAGACTCCCCATAACCAAGTAACCAAGTCCCAGATCCTTCATCTACACTGGAATCGAATGCTACATGGGCACTGCACTTGGGGAATTGGTGCATGCATAAAATTTCTTTGAGTGATCTAGTTCTCTGTTTACTTTATCCCACGAATATCAGATCACCATGGAGGTTCTCTTCCTTTCCACCATTTCGTCGAAGCCCACCCACCACCTGTTTTTCTTGAGCGCTGAAAGGTGGGAGGATCGCATGCTCTCTGTATATTATATATATCCCTTTGTGATGAGGAACTGTGCCAACCTACCCCACATCCGCAGAGGATCCACTTGGCCCGTGAGCTGCTGCTTCCAGACTTCAACCCACGGATCCGCAGCGCCACAAGCTGATCATCTGTGTGTTCGTCTTGGCTGGGTGATATATCTCGGCGTGAGATTGCGAGAGGTCAAATGCTTTTCGCATAAGTGCTAATAAATTACTTCGGCAAAGTCGGGTGTTCCTGGTAGTTCATCAGATAGGAAGCTGAAGAACTTTCACACTGGACTAAAAGCTGCTTCTGGGTTGGTAGCCGGCTTGGCCACACTAACAGGAGCCGCTATCTCACAATGAGTGTGGGAACCGTTGGTCCTTACCCGGGTTCGCTGCTTAGGCTAGCTTTCGAGTCTAAATTTAGCTGCTTATCCCCTTCTTTTCAACGATGGTTCATCTCGGCAAACAACGTTTATTTGCTGACATCCAATTTAACTTGCTAGCCCATTGTGCAGAAAATCTGTTGGGGGGGTTTGGATTGGTTCGTCCCCTCTACTACCAGCATGGCGCTGGTGTGAGAGAGCTCTTTTGCCCCAGTGACCTAACAAAATCCCCTTGTATTATTTAATTTTGTTTTTTGAGCTGCTTATAAAACTACTCTTTCTACCTTGTAGTTCGTAGGAAGCTCGGGCCCAGAACCCGAACCCCTGGACCAAAAAGATCATAAGCCACCACCATTTTACCAGCGCGCGAACCCTATATATAGTTAACCCCTCTGGGAGATCCAGGCCTGCCATGCCTATCCCTCACAGTGCTAGACACTCTTGCTTATATTATATTTAGCTTTAGTTAGAAGAAGGCTCCCCTGTATTCCACCAGATAATCTTCATTTTACTTGTAAGCTTGTTGATATTAGATACTAATTTAACATATTTATCCTTACTATATTGTCAGATATATTTTTATAAGGTTATTACGACTCAAAATTAGCAAATTCCTCATCTCAATTGAGGCGCCTATCCACCTGGCTCTAATATTTATTCAGAAGAATATCCAATTTGAACAGATGTGTTCTGAAAGATCAAATCAGTTTCAAGCTTATTATCACTTTAAACCGCCACTTGAAGTCTCTTTTACTATAAGTTACTTACTATCAAACAACACAACTCCTGCCTGAGCATCACAGTCTTTCGTGTCATTTTTCCTTTGTTTTTTCCTTTGTTTTTCCCTTTGTTTTTCCTTTTTTTTGGTCGTTTCTCGAGAATCATGGGGCCCTTTTTCCTCTACATTGGCGCGTTGCTGTTCGGTACTGTTGGTGCAGTCAACCACGGACCCCCCGAATTTGGCTCTGGATATCGTCAGGGCGTGGATTTCCTTCCTGGCAAGGACACAACTACCGCTTGGAGAACAGTTACGGAAACTGTTACTGTACCTGCCGCTGCTACTGAAGGCGCTTGCTCCTCTCCGCCGGAGTCTAATCAAAGCCCCAGCTCGTCTGCCACGGAACCGCCCAGCCCTAGCCCGACAGGCAACATGCCGCATGTTGATGGTTTTAAATCTGTTGTATACTTTGTCAATTGGGTATGTGATTTGTGATTCCCTGTAATTTTCCTTTACTTTTTTGGCTTTTAACTAACTAACTGCATGGTATAGGCCATCTATGGGCGTAATTACCAACCCCAAGATCTCCCAGCAGCAAAGCTGACCCACGTTCTCTACGCATTTGCCAATGTTCACGGCGACACCGGAGAAGTGTATGTTTTCTCTATCATGGTTACTCGTTTATTCTTTTTTGTTCTATTGCTTAAAGTTATATCTTGCCTGACATTTGATCACCTTTTCCTTTAGCTACCTGACCGATAACTATGCTGATACCGACAAGCACTACCCAACTGATTCCTGGGAGGACGTGGGAAACAACGTCTATGGCTGTGTCAAGCAACTTTTCTTGCTCAAAAAGCAGAATCGAAATCTGAAGGTCCTACTTTCCATTGGTGGATGGACCTATTCTTCCAATTTCCCCGGGGCCGCGAGTACAGCAGCTAACAGGGCCCACTTTGCGGACACTGCCACGAAGTTGATGCTTGATATGGGATTTGATGGTAAGTGCCACCGTTATGTACAGAAACGAAGGTGAATATATATCAAAGGGAACTCATGTGCAGGGGCTAACCTGGCTTCTTGCGGCCGACAGGACTTGACATTGATTGGGAATATCCCAATGGTATGTAGTATCCACTTTCCATTTCTCAGAACTGGATAACGTTTACTAATCACAAATATTAGATGACGAGGAAGCGAAAAACTTCGTAGAGCTTCTTAAAGTTACGAGAGAGGTATGATACTTCAATACTTTCTATGGCATCAGCTATTCTAATACCATGCTAAACAATGTGTTTCTTTTTCTAGAAACTTGATGCATTATCAAAGAATCGCAAGTTCTATCTAACCGTCGCTTGCCCAGCGGGTATGTACTATTTCTACTCAGTTGCTATACAATCTCCCCATACATGACTAATGTTCGGTACTTGATCAGGTCCGAAAAATTTCCAGAAGCTCCGCCTCAAAGAAATGACCCCTTATCTGGATTTCTACAATTTAATGGCATACGACTACGCTGGAAGTTGGGACACAGTCGCTGGACATCAAGCAAACCTCGAGGTTTCCAAATCCGATCCAGAATCCACCCCCTATTCCACCGAGGCAGCCTTAGACTATTACATTGGAGTTGGTGAAGTGCCAGCCTCCAAAATGATCTTGGGAATGCCACTATACGGACGTGAGTTCGCTGACACTGATGGCCCTGGTACTCCCTTCACTGGAACTGGTGGTAGCGGCAGCTATGAGCCAGGTATTTGGGACTACAAAGTACTCCCGAAGGAGGGAGCAGAGGAGCACTTGGAATTAGGTACCAACGGCGGTTGTGGTGCGTCATGGAGCTATGACAAATCGTCTCGCTCGATGATTTCATATGATACCGTGCCGATGGTGGAGAAGAAGACGAAATATATCATTGATAAGGGGCTTGGTGGCGGCATGTGGTGGGAGGCAAGTGGTGACCGTGACCCCAGGACCGCAGAGAAGGCCAAAGGAAGCCTTATTGGCACCTTCGTTGAAGGGGTTGGTGGGGGGTTGGAGAAACATGAAAATGCTCTGTCCTTCCCCGAGAGTCAGTATGACAACCTGAAGGCTGGGTTTGGGGAGAAGTAGATTGAGGCGTGTTGGTAAACCCATTGAGAGATATCCGTCACTCTATCTAGAGGAACATGTCACGATTTTTTTTATTCCCCCAATTGTTTTGCATGTATTAACTTTTTTTTTTTTTGGGTTCTTCGAAGATTTTCTGTTAGGGTTTTTTACAAGGCGTTGTGATGAGGAAGGATGGTGATAAATTGCTTTTTACCGCCGAAAATGTTCTCCAATTTGAGACCACGCATTCGACGCTCCTTACAAGTTGGATTTTGTTTTGTTTTTCTTCTTCTTTTTTTTTTTTTTGCGCCGGGGGGGGCTTCGATTCCTTGTCTATCCATGCTGAGGATGTGCAGAGATGCAGAGAAAGTCTAAATAGAATAGTCAAATACTTAGACTCTTTTGCTTTTTATAATATAGTCTATATAATCGGTAGATTGTCATTTCTATTAAATCTTTTAATCAGTATTTACTTCGTTAATCAATACAATATGCGTTGGAGATCCAAACCTGGAAGCAAGCTTTTTCCTGGAACCTTGACACCATAAACTTTAACATCCTCTACTTCAGTCATAACCCTGGATACGGGGCTCGAAACAGAGCATGCCATCGGAACGCTTGACCCTTGTGCGAGTACGTAGTATGTATTTGATCGCTCAATACTATTCTCCGCCCTCTTCATCTGTCCAGATATCTCCAGCGGTAACGGTAATGGGTTTCCAATTGATGGTCATCTTAGAGTAAAAGCAATCCTCCGCGAGGATTTTCTGGTTCCAGCCCACGCAGACAACGCCGTGGAGCCCCTCGCGGCACACACCCCGCTTCGTGGCTCGACCCGAAGCCGTGGCAGCCGTCGTTGGGTATATATAAGGCGGACCGTACCACAAGCTTCAACTGAAGGCTCCCCGATTAAGCCAAAATCAACTTAACACAGGCACAAATCCAGACCGAGCGTGGAAAATGCCAGAAAGGAAACCACGAGAAAATAAATCTAAGAACAACGAACCGCCCCAACAGACTGGCGAAATAGACAAATCCAAGCATCCTTGCCTTGTACAATTTTTCCCCCCCAACCTCCACCTCCAATTCCCGAACAGCCTTATGGACAAAGTCAACTCAGTCTCTGACAACCTTTCCATCGTTTTTACCACCGGGCTCCTGCACGGCGATCACCGCGATATGTCTGCTAAGTCTCGCAAGATAATTATAACCTAAGAGATGCCATGTCAACCTTTCCAGACTTCTTTAAAAGCCTTGGAGGCAATCCTTGAAGAGGGTCATCTTTCAGACGACAATGTGCCTGTGATGATGGCCATTCCTTCAATCCATTGCATCTGCAGTTTCACATATTTCGAGCCCTTCTATTGAACCACCATACCCACCTTTCAAAATTTACACTCCAACAGGTGATACAAAAACTGGACATTGATTTCCATGCAAAGAAGAAGGAATATGTGTGGGTTTTGATAGAGGATTAGTTGAAGTAGAGTGCTCAGAAGTCTCTCTGTCTAGCTGAGCTGGTGAGTGAAGACTTTGATCAGCAGAGAGATCTCAAAGCTTTGTATTGACTATATTCTAGCAACTGTCATAAAGAAGATCAATGACTCCTCGGCAATGTCAAAGTTTCAATGTGAGACATCCAACCACACCTTGTTTGATATACAATTAAGTTCCGGTTCAAGGAGGGAGGGAAGGTAATGGCGATTGATCAGAGCGGGTTTGTTTGATCTAGTGGGTTATGTAGATAGCTAAATATTGTATAAATACACACACACACACACACACACACATATATATATATAAGACAAAGGAAATGAGAACCAGAGGAATTGAAAAGCTACAGACTGGAGAGATAACAAAAACAGTAGGAGAACATGTGGAGCGAGGGGGCGATGAAGTCTAGAGTTTGGAAAAGGGGTGAGGCGAGGAAAGAAGATACGAGGAAGAAGACAAGCAGCAACCAAAACATCTGCTTTCCGCCACCACCACCACCACCACCACCACCTCCTCCTCCTCCTCCTCCTCCTCCTGTCTACCCCGTTTATTCCTTTTCTTTTCTTAAGAAAAAGTTATAAAAGGGGGTTGCATGCCGGTAAAAGCAAGATACATACATCCAACCCACCAAGACCCAAAATCCAAAATCCCCATGCTCTAGATAAACCCTACCCCGACAAATAATGGACGAAGAGGGAATTCAATCAATCAATTGCACGCGGTCTCACTGATGTATCGCTTTATTGTCCAGTCCCGTACCATGGGAACTAACTTAAATCCCCAAGTAAGTAAGGAAGAAATGGAAAATGAACAAGAAAATAAGAAACAGGAACCAAGAAATCAGGAACCAGGCCAGAGCCCACCTCTCAAAAACAGAAGACAGACGCTGCGGCCACAAGGTACGAGAACAAACCCAAGCCTATCCAGAAAGGAGAGTTATTTAAAAAAAAAAAAAAGAAGAAGAAAAGAAAAGAAAAGAAGAAGAAGGGGAGACACAAAGGAACTGAAAAATATAGACGAAAAGTCCTCAATCCCGATTCATCTTGTCCGGCAACGGCGTCTTCGGAGAAACCGATCTACCCTTCCAACTCAAACTCCGCTGCAGATTCCCTGGCGACGGCACGCGGGCTGCCGATGCCAACGACGACGAGGACAACGATGAGCCGTTAACACTGAGGGTACTGTCATCGACAGCGCTGCCACCTGGGGGCATATTGCTTCGAAGAGGAGAGCGGAGCGCGGGCGGAGACCCCGCGCCAGATGCTCCTGCTGCGGCGGCTACCAGGGACGAAGATGCACCTGTTGTTCCACCGACCCTGGCGCGGATGGAGTGGCGCCCACGATCTTCGCTGGGGCCGAGGTGGGTAGTTTCGTCTGTTGGGATGTTGGTGTCTACGGGGATATATTTCCCATCCTTGCTGGTTGGTGATGTGTTGCGAGAGAGGCCGAGGCGAGTTGATAGATTAGTGTTGCCGATATTATTTTTATGATGATGATTAGTAGTAGTGGAAGTAGTAGTGTTGCTATTGGTGTCATTACTGACGAACGGATTGCTGCTGGCGGAGGGTATTATTGACTCCTCCTCGTCTGAGTCGACGTCGGTGGGATTGACGCTCTCGACAATATCGAGACGGGCTTCGCGGCGCATTTTCGTGATTTTAATATAGTTGTAAGAGGCAATGGCGCCTATAGTGATGATGAGGCCAGAAACGTTGATTGGGGTCAATGGATCGTGGAAGACGATGCCGGCGGCGCTGATGGTGATGACTTCTTTGAAGATGCCGCAGATGCTTAGGGTGACAACGGAGGAGCGCTTGAGGAGCGCGAATTCCGACGCGATCATGCAAAAAGCCAGGCAACCGGGGAAGACGAGGATGCCGACACCACGCAAAATTCCATCGGCTGCCAGGTTAGAAATACCCTTGATGATAGCCAGGGGTCCTTCGACGGCAAATGCGAGGGCTGTGAGGCACACAAACATTATCGGGGTGAGGAAGAAGAGCATGGAGAAAGGGTTTGCGGTTGCAGGATGTCGGAGGAGGAGGATCTGGGTCAGGCCCCATCTGAATCCCGAGAAAAATGCAGATGCAATGATGAGGCTGAAGCCGAGGGCGTTGAAGGCTGCCTCTCCTGCAACCATCATTACAACCCCTATGGTCATGGTGCCGATGATGAGGATGAGCTTTAGAGAGGGGGTCTCCAGACGGAAGAGAAACGCAAAGAGGAGGACGAATGCAAGGGAGGACGACTTGCACATGGTTAGGAATGTGAGGGTGATGAATCGGAGAGACATGTTCCCCAATCCAACATCCAGAGACGTGGCAGCGCCACAAGGAACCAGTCTTGATAAGTAGAATTGCTTCGACATCAGGGGCTTCGGCTGCTGGCCAGCAACGGAGTGGGAAGATAAGGATGCGTCATGCGGTCGTAACGAAGGGACAAAGTAGAGCACAGTGGAGGATAGGATAAACTGTACAACCATATGTAGGCCTGTGGTGAAGAGGGGAAATTGAAAATTAAGGTGGTTGGATGAGAACATCCATTTATTGTACTGCAGGCAAAAGTCATGATAGAGTCAGCTCAAGAAGAGAGAAAAACAATTGCATACATGGAAAATATCAGCGTTGGGGGGTCGTCCATACAATTGATATCGACAACGAAAATATATACCATGATACAATCAATATAGCATTCACGCCTAGTCTTTTGACGACTGCTCTATCCGCCAGCCGGCGGCCATCCTCGGAGATTTTAACCTCGACTATTCTAGCATCTAGTTCCCGGCGATGTCGTCTGCGTTGTTTCCATCTCTGTCGACGTTCCTTAGCGGTCAACCCAGTTTCTTCGTCATCATTGAGATCGTCATCTGATGCGAGGAAATCCATTTCCAGCACCTCACTCTCAGCAAAAGATGAGTTGCGGGATCGATCCGATTTGGGGCCAGTCCCCGTCAGGAGATGGTCCTGTTCCTCCTCCTGTTCCTCGTCTTGTGGATGCCTGTGTTCTCCTTCAACGCGCTGCTCCTCTCCGTCTCTACTCCTATTCTTCTTGTTTGGAGTGAGGGATTCGACTTCGCGAGTGCCAAGGGGACCAAGATCGTGAGAAGTAGGTGGCGAGAGTGCTGTACCGCTGTAGATCGATATCGAGGAGGTCCTGCGTCTCAACTTGGAGTCCGGAAGCCCCTCGCCCATTTGATGCAACGGTGGAAGGGCGGTTTCGAATGGCGGGGAGAGGTTATGCTCAGCTTCAGTCCATTGAGGGAGCGTGTGCACTGAGCTGGCCCGAGAGGTTCAGAGGTTCAGTATCAAACACTCCTCTCCGTCAATCGTGGAATGGCGAGAGAGACTGCTGATACAGGGGAAGGGTTGCTCGCCGGGGAATGTTGGTGGTCTGCAGGCCGCTAGTCGAAATGGCAGCGGAGTTTCAACGTCGAATTGGGCTTGGCGGTGGTCAGGAGAGTGGAGCAGGAGCTGGCACTAGCCCACGCCTGCTCGTGCCACCCACCACAAGACCCGGTCACCTCTGTGGGAGCTGGCCACCGCTGTAACCCATTTTACAATAAACTCATCATTGATCACATTTTTATGTTTTTAAAAATGGCAGATGATTCAGGGGACCCCGGGCAATACTCTGAGGAGGTCATTGAATATAATATCAAGTTGTGTGGTGATTTAGAGACAAATCTTGGAAATGTGGCTGAAATTTTTTGGTAGTTAGGGTTATAACGCTGGCACGGGTTACAGCAGTGGCCAGCACCCACAAAGGTACAAGCAAGGCCTTTGGGGTGCTGAGAAGTCGCGCGGATAAACAGTTGACGCTGCATGCTGGAACTGGCAACATACGGCTGTGTTGGTTATAAAAATAAACTTAAGGTTGAACTCCGGAACCTCGATTCTGTGGAAACATCCAGATTTTGGGCTCGTTTCACAGCCAGAGTATTTAATAACTTGGGCCTGGGTCGAGTCACTTTACATCCATCACCACGGAACTCTTTGATTTGTTGTTAGTACCTTTTGTACGCAGTACCTTCATCAGCAGAACCTCAGCAACAATGCTCTTATCTGATATCCCGGCCATGGATCTGCCATATGCTGGTCCGGATGCACAGCAGGAATATCACACGCTTGTTAATGCATGCCTCCTCCAGTGCTCTTGAAGTCCACGTCTTATATCTCCAGCAGAAGGCGGCTCCCGTGCGGCGACCCCGTAAATGAGATCCGTCGTGTGTCGACGTACAAAACGCAGTACTTGTTGACATCAGCTTGCCCTTGCAAACTTGGATCCAAGAAACAATCGAAAATAAATAGTATCCTCCGAGGGGTTTGTCATAAAAGTCAGGTTCGTCATCAACGGGGTATCCGATAAGACAACATAGTCTCTCCCAAATGAATAGTTATGGGAAAGGTCACGGAAAAAGGCTCTTTAAATATATCTTATATAATATCACCTTCCAATGCCAGATGTATAGGGAGGTCTGCATCCCTTGGAAATGTAAATCATACCCGTCCTCATTTCACATCAAAAAAAAAGAGAAAATAGGCCTTTCCAACGCGATCCCCAGACATGTGCACAGCTACCTCTTCCCAAGGCCGCGTGTGCTCCTCCCTCTCTCATCTTGCCTAGACCCGGTGAATATAGGGAGGAGGTCCTTTCAAGTTCCTTTCAGTCAAACCGCGTCTCCTTATCCTTGATGGGAAACTCCTTTCCTAGAAGCAACACCCATGTATGTCAGAAATTGATATATATATGATTATGCATAAGCGGGCCATGCCGCACGTACCAGTCTTATTCTTATATTGTTCACGAATAAAGTCCGAGATCTTCTCATCCTTAGCCTGCTCTATCGCGCTCTCGTTGTCCTGTGGACCTTGGCCCAGGACGTGTTCCTGGACGAAGTCGACCCCTGTTACAAATCACACCCATACATTAGCTAATGATTTGAAACAAACAAAAAGAAAACGACGTGGATCGAGGTGTGGTGATGCAAGAAGAGAAAGGGGCAAGTAGTTGAGAAGATATGAATGCTCTGCTAAGGAAAGAAGGTGAAGTTAAAATAATTAATAAAAAGGTTGCAAAAAATGTACTCAACGTACCCTTATCAAGCAAATCTTCATTTTTCTCGCTTTCCCTGCCGCCGCCAGCAGCATGGTTGAGCTTGTCGCTAATGCCGGAGAGGAATCCTCCGCTTTCTTTCTTGTGGTCGGTTGAGGACGATTGCTCGTTCTGGTGGCTCTGGCTGTGGCCGCTGGTTAATTTGTTGACGAAGTCCATTGTTGATTTATTTATTTACTGGCTTGGGGGATTCTAAGATTCAAAATCGGCGAGAGTATGGATGTAGAGCGTGTTGGAAGTCCGGGAAAATGTGGGGTTGATTGAGGCTTATATAGCAGGGAGCTTGATCGCGGGGTGAATATCTTGGGAGGGAAGATGGTGGCGTGGAATCTGCTCTCCTACTTTCATAACGAAGCTGACAACTACAAGGGCCTGTCAATATACTACAAAGAACTGGACGGAGGCGAAATATCGTTCTTTGATCAATCCAATAAAGATTCTGCAACCTACAGGGAAAAGTTGGCAGAGCGAAACAAACTGGACCGCCGCACTCCATTGTTTTCCCGTCCAGTTCCAGTCTTCATCCACCACTAGCAACTATCAGAGATCTCCCATCTTCTTTGGCCTTTCCAAAAGCCCAATCTCATATTCGCCACCGATCAGAGGAATAAATCGCTCCGGAAACCCCTCGTCACTCCCCGCTCCGCCAAGCAAATAATCTCTTTTAAGCTAACACGTTTCTTCATGGCACATCCCCAGTCCAGCAATTCCAAATGGCCAGAAAATGGCTGAGGTGATGGCGGGAGCAGGTAGTCTTGAAGTCATGTGGGTTAATTCATTCAGTCCTTGGGGGGCGGTGATGCCATTTAACCCAATGATGAATAGTACGGCCGAACTCAGCCAGCCATCGTGTTCGTCTATGGTGCGATGCTATTATTCCCCGCAGTTTAAGCTTGGGAACTTGAAGTCAATTAAAGGCTCGTTTATTGATTTGGCTGTGTGGTAGTGGCAAAATCGCGACAGAGGGCCGGGGATGAGCAATATGTAGCCCATTCATACTATCTTTTGTTCGTGGTGTCGAATTGGAGGCGACGAAGCCGTAACGTGCCTGAACTTCGCTGATAAATACTAGCTTTGCTCGAGGATTTATACACTGCAGGGAACCCCTTCCAATAAGGTTTGGCGCTGAAACTCATGTTTGGTTTTTCGTTGAAGTGAAGAATTTTAAATTGCATGTTGGTGGTGTGGTCGAGTTTGACGTGCTCATTTTAAGATAACTTATTAATAATAACCTCTGGGGGCTAGAACTGTCCAGTAACAAGTCTCTGTGGCGCAATTGGTTAGCGCGTTCGACTGTTAATCGAGAGGTTGGAAGTTCGAGCCTTCCCAGGGACGAGTAATTTTTTTGGTATTCCTTTTTTTTGTCCGTTTCTGTAGGAAGGGTTGAAATATATTTGATTATGGGTTATGGAACTACACACCATAGATTTTGTCAAAAGTCGCCTCTGGATGGATCTAAGGTATATCGGTGAGGGACTAGAACCTCCATGACACCGTACTGTCCTTGCTCATAGTTATGCGATGATCTATGCAGTAAAAAAACGAATGCAAGAAATATATACTCCGTAGTCGTCCCTGGGAAGGCTCGAACTTCCAACCTCTCGATTAACAGTCGAACGCGCTAACCAATTGCGCCACAGAGACTGGCCATGAGAAACTGAAGCTAGACATTAGTTTGCCTATGTGCCAAAGCGTATCGACTTGACTAATCCCATTCAAGAAAGTTTTTACATATCTCGCCGCGCTAGACCAAATATGTCCAGAATCAAAATAATTTTTTGATGGAAATATTGTACTCAAACCAAACTCAAAATATCAACTTTATATACAATACCAAGGGAATTCTCCAAAAATTTTGGGGAGCAAGAGGCTGTAATATTCCTTTCTTATCCCTCACTTTCACTTTCGCAAGGGGAAAGAAAGGCATGGCTCCCTTTCCACCTACGTCCAGAAAAAGGCGCCGTGAGCCCGTCAATGTGGATGTCAAACTCGTAGAACTCTACGAAGATCTGGCAAACGAGAATGGAGAAATTAGATTAAAAGCTGCCCAGCAGCTTGTGTCTCGATTTACTCCTGATCAGAAACCTTCGGATGATCAAATCGAAAAGACATTACAGCGCCTGTTTCGCGGGCTATGTAGCGGTCGAAAAGCCGCCAGAATCGGGTTTTCAATCGCTTTGACGGAAACCCTCTCTCAAGTTTTCTCCTCACATAGAGATACGACATCTTCGAGTTTGGGCGTTGCGAGAGCGATTGAGATTTGGGAAGCGCAATCAACTCCTGGAGGTGCCGTATCAGGCCAGGTAAGCATAGATCGTTCTGTAATTTTCCCGGGTATATAAAATGATTCATTATTGCTCATTACGACAACAGGAGGAAAGGGATCACCACTTTGGTCGACTTTTTGGAGCGGAAGCTCTCATAAAATCTTCAGTGTTATTTCAATCCCGGGTGCCATTCGAAGAATGGGTAAAGATCCTCACTACCTTGTTCGCACTGGCCAAGAAGAAACCGTGGCTGCGTGAGGAGTGCGGATGGATAATCTTTTGTTCCTTGAGAGATATCCAGACCCACGGATTTGACGTTAAATATGCCGAGTCGGCGTTGGATGTCCTATGCCAAAATGGCCTCGCTAAAACCCCGGAAGGTGTCGCTATATGGATTGCGGCAATAGACCTGTTTTCAACAATGAAATTCCCTGAAGGCGTATGGAAGCATGGTAGTCCCCTCCATGTACGGGAAAGGGCTGCCCTTGCGAAAATAATGAAAGAGACGCCCGAATCACAGTCTGAACATGGCAAGGAGAATGACAAAGCACAGAATTCTGGTGTTTGGAATCCAAAATTACATTTCACGTGGGACATTGTTCTGCAGAAGCTGTATACACGGCCATCTAATCAAAATGGATCGTCAAGAACCCAGGATTTAAATGCAACGCAAGCTAGTTTCACGGATATTTGGACTGATGTTGTTGATAGTAAGTTTTTAGCGATTATGCACGCACTTGTGATTTGTATACTAATTTCATTTAGACGGGCTATTTGCAGCTGCATCCTCTGAGGAGCGGAAATATTGGGGTTTCCTCCTTTTTATAAAGACTATGAACGAGGCCCCGCCACATCTTGCTGCATTGGTCTTCACGAGAAACCTCTTGCGGTGTTTCATGAATCAGCTAGCTGTTGAAGATCGGTACCTTCACCGGATAGCTGCGAAGGCACTCAGGTCCATCCAAGCGCGCATAGCAAGGGAGCCAGAATTTATTGTGGATGCTATAAGCGGACTAATGGGCCCAAATGGTGCGGTAAACTTTGATCACATTACGAAGACCAGAACTATTGAAAAAATGATATCTACCCTCAGCGTGGACACTTTGAAGGAGATCATCCCGTTATTTGAAAAAATGATTGCGGCTCCCGGCATTGAAGATGTTAAAGCTGCAGCATCGACTCGACAACAACTTGCTGGATATTTGCTCTCGGCCGTGAGGACACAGGCGTCGTCTGTCATTAACGCCACTGCCTCTGACGAGTTACAGTCATCAATCGAGAGTGTTTTGCTCCTCCTAGCTCGCTTTGCTTATTTTGTACACAATGAAAGTAACAGAAGCAGCAAGCTAACTCCAGTAAAACCTCCAATCACGGAAGCTACCCAGGAGTTATTTCGTAATAGGATGATGTCCTGTTTGCATATCGTCATCAGTGGCCGGAAGAGTCCAGCTGCCGTCCCTTACACTGTGGTTCGCAAGATCCATGAAATGGATGTGGAAGGGACCTGGGGCAAATTTGTCATTGAAATGGGCGAAGACATCAAAGAATCTGTTACGTCTGCTTTCAAAACGCTAAAAAAGCTTACCCATAAGGTAAAATAACTGATGCATTTGCCTTCGGTATATTAAGGCTAACTTTTCAACTCTTAACAGGAAAAACGCGCTGAGAAGAAGGAAGCATCCAGTATCCAGGCACTTATACTTCTGTACTCGATGACCATCTTGCAAGTGTATAACGGAGATGCTGATGCTGTTTCGATGCTTGACGAGCTAAAATTCTGTTATTCTACATTCCTTGGCCACAAATCAGAGCGTGACGAGGCAGAAGAGGGGTCGGATGCGCTTGTGGAAATCCTTCTCAGTTTCGCATCGAAGCAATCGCAACTTTTTCGTCGGATGAGCGAGCAAGTGTTTGGAGCTTTTGCAGATCAAGTCACTGCGACTGGTCTTCAATCTTTGATTGATGTATGCATGTCACTATCATTTTTAATTAGAAATCTCGATATATGCTGACTCTCTTTCCAACCAAGATCCTTGAAGCTAAGGACACTTTGGCAGGTCAGGAGGAAATATTTGAAACCCAAGAAGTGGGCAGTGATGTAGAAATGGTTGATGCTGAAAACACCGATGATGACGAGGTGGATGATGTTGAAGTAATCAGCCAAGCCTCTTCTGGGGAAACCGGCGACAAATCCGATGAAGAGTCAAAAGACAGTAACTCCGAAGAGGAAGACGATGGCGAACTCGAATCCTTCGAAGCGAAACTCGCTTCAGCATTAGGAACCCACCGAGCCGACAAGGACCTGGATGCCTCCTCGTCTGGCTCCGATGACGCCTCCATGGATGACGACGAAATGGAAGCCCTTGACGATCAAATCGCAAAGGTCTTCCGCGCACGCAAGCAAGTCCATAGCAAAAAGAAAGAGCAAAGAGACGCCAAAGAGACCATGCTCAATTTCAAAAACCGCGTGCTCGACCTGCTCGAAATCTATGTGAAGAAATGTCATTCCAGCATCCTTGCCCTCAACCTTCTTATGCCCTTATTACAACTCAGTCGCAAGTCAAGGACCAAACAAATCGCTACTCGCGCCGGTAATGTGCTCAGGGAATATACCAAACAATGCAAAGGAACAGCTAGCATCCCCGCCATCGAATCTGCGGAGCCAGTCTGGGAACTATTGAAGGCTGTTCATCAGGAAGCCACGCATAGCGGGCCGGCTATTCATGCATCGGCCTGTAGTCAGGCGAGTCTGCTGCTGGTGAAGATTCTTGTGGCGCATGGAAAGGATAGTTTGTCGGATATTGTCGATATTTATGGCGAGACACGCAAGAAGCAACTTACAAGCAAGAAGTGTCATATCCAGCCGTCATTCTTCTCGGATTGGAATAATTGGTGTGTTTCGGCAAGTAAACAGAGCAAGGAATAGTTGAGCGATCGGATATCTCTGAAGTCAAAGGAGGAGTGTTATTTCCTGGCGGTCATATCTCTAGATCCCTTCTTTCTCCCTTTGTGCTTTTTGAGGGGAACATCTACCCTCTTTTGATTTCAGTCCTCGCCAATGTATTTGTGTCGTACTCTTGCTAGTTTTGCTTTTCCCGGGATTTCAATTCCATTTATAATACATTTGTCCTAATCTGCCCCATAATTTTATGCTGACGCAAGGCAAATGCTTGATTTGCATGTATACTCCCCCATTATCTCAATGACGGTTAAACTCTAAAATAATATTTAACCTGAGCCTTCGATTAAACATCACAGCTAGCTACCAACTTCCAGCAAGTTCGATTATTTTGTGCCAGGCTAGAACGGCTAAAATGTCACACCTCAGAAGCAAAGGGGTAAATGACGGCAACCAAGCCAACCGTCCCTGGGAGGCTCGAACTTCGTACTTCTCGATAGCAATCGAACGCGCTATCCAATTGCGCTGCGGAGGCACCCTTGTGAATGGACCCCTTGTAGTACTGGGGTATTGGAAGGACATGATTGCTAGGCCCAAACAGATGACATAACAGGAATCGAAGAGTGCTGCAGTCTAGCATTGACAAAGATATATACTTCTCCCACAACTCCATGTTGCTATTTCGCGGTTAGGTCAACAACGGCATTTCGTTGTGGTAATTAGGTATGCTCTCAATAGGACCACTTCAATGACAACGTCGATATGTAAGGAAAGAATGCACCTTGTCCGTCAGCGTACCATGTTGGCTTGAAATCCGATTCGCGACTTCCGCTAAGGGCGAGTTGACGGGAGCTTCATTTCCCGTTTATACAAGAGAGAATGGCCCTAGTCCGAGCCGATCAGAAAGTGATCTGAAAATCTGAACGAGCCAGCCGTCTCGTAGAGACCGAATAATCAGGAACAAGAGATCGGCAGAAAAATGTATGACACAAAGACAAGATACCTTGATATCAAAAAGGGAAACCGCCTCCATAATTTATTTTCTCAGTCTGAATAATCAGTGTTGTCCTCTTTTGATTTCTTCCTTTTTCCTGCACTAGTGGTGCTAGCTTTAGACTTCCCCTTCACTTTACCGTTTGTGGAAAACATATCCCGTAGATCCCTTTGCTTCGACTCCTTCTCTTGCTTTTTATCAAACATTGTCTGATGTTTCTCTCTTTCTTCCTTCCCCTGCTCCGCCAATTCCGCCTCCAGTCTAAGAAATTCGTCGCTTTCAGTATCCATGCCAATAAGCGATTCGAGAATCTTGATCTCCTTCGCCCATATAGACTTATCCTCAATCATAACCGACTTGCCTGGTTTTGCTTTCTTCGTTGGGCCTTTTTTGGCAGAGTTATTTTTTTTCTTGGAATCCGTTTCGTTCGAGTGATCGCCCTTACAAACGCCGTTCTCGTCGTCTGGTTTCCCAGTAGCCATCTCTGCCTCCGATTTCGCAGGTCGGTCAATAGGTGTTTCTAAGATCATCGGAATGCCTTCTAATCTCTTGTCATTCATTAAATTATGAAAAGCCCTCAGACCGAGAAACCCAGTTCCTATATTTGCGTGTAAATCTCGTCGGCTACCCAATGGGGTTTTGGAGTCGTTCAGGTGGAAAGCTCGTAGGTACTGCAAGCCTATTTCTTTATCAAATTCTTCCATGAAACTATTCCAGCTGCTGGGGCTACGGAGGTCGTATCCAGCAGCGAAACTGTGGCAAGTGTCCACGCATATACCAATGCGAGAACGGTAAGTGTCTGGAATAAGAGCAAGGAGTGATTTGAAGTGTGATAATGGCCCTCCTATCGTGGTACCATGACCACACATAGTTTCGAGGACTGGAACAACTGTCGTCGTAGCTTTGAGAGCGGAAACGAGAGCTTGCGCCAATCGTGATAATGAAGACTCTAGGGAGGCTTTGTTGGTTGCGCCCGGGCTGTTTTGAAAAAATCAACGATCCGCCATTGCGTGGAGTGTTTAACAGAGCATCAAGGGGGAGCCAGATGATGAAGTGAAACGTACTGGAAATTATAGAGCTTGATACCAAGCTCTTCACAACGTTTCAGATCATCAAGAAAAGAATCGTATGCCTGCTTTGCTTTTGTTGGGTCTTCTTGAGCCAGATTCACCAAATACGAGCCATGAGGAAGAACGTGCCTGGATCGGAATCAGTTTGTGTATTCCCTTTAGGAGATCGAAATCAGCTAGTCACTTACTTCGAAGCATCGTAGTTATGATCTAAACAAAGTTGCCGAAATTGGTCTCGATGCTCGCTCTGTAATGGTGGGTTGTCCCATTTTCTCTGCGATTTTAAAAATAGCGCAAAGGCATTTCCTCTATCTCTTGTTAGATACAAAAATCTGATTTGGGGTACAAAATCGAGAAAACAGATATGAGATTTTCCAGTCGAAACGCTAACCCGATGTAAAGGCTGTTTGTAACAGCATTTTGAACCCCTATGATGAGTATTAGCTTTTGGATATATCTCCTGTCGCGAGCGAAGGGAATGGAGATACAAACCTTTTGCGGCGCTAATATGAGCTCCAACAAACATTCGCAGATTTGTAGTTCGAGATGCTAGTGGGTTCATTTCTATCGTAGCCTCCTCCTTTACTTTGTTCTTTTTCGGCCGCTTTTCCGCTTTGACTTTATATTCTGCTTCAACTTCTTCCTCACTAGAGCGTTCTCCTTCTGAGTTCGATACCGTCGCTTTCCTTTTCGTACCGCGTTGTAAGATTTCAGCCGTCCCTTTCTCTACCATAACTTTTTTCGTATGTCCTATTTTTGATACTCCCGCATCGCCCTCAGCTCCACTGAACGTTCCCACAGCCTTTGAGCCGTTCGTTTTAATGGTGATATTAGGATTAGGCGGTGCAGGTTCAGAAGGTTTCGACGTATGCGCTGGGGGACTGCCCGAATGGTTAATTGATACTTTCGGCTTTGGCGATTGATCACACGAGGGAATGTTCGGAACGAATCGAGAGCTGCGGGTGGCTCTTGTCGCCATTACTGAGTGTCTAATGTTATGGCGGCTGAATTTTGTTGATGGCAACTACAAGGTAATATCGACGAGCATCTCTAAATCAGTGGTTGAAACAATTGGCGGGATATGCTCGGAGGTGTTTTGAAAAGCGTCGTCCTTGATATTTAAAGTTGAACTTGACGCTGCACCAGAAACCGTGTCAACGCTAGCCTCAATAGGCAAGATCTTGACCCCTGGGGTGAACATCAAGATCTATCAATTCAAGTTTCGATGGATTATATATGATGCATGAGATAACTTCTACTGTATTGCAACGGGTTTACCGTTAAAATTATCATATTTTAGGGATGCGCGGTAAAAGATTTCAATAGTTACTAGTACTCAATTGCATCATTTTATAGTACCGTAGTATCCAACTGGCAGCAAGTAGCACATAGTGGTAAATCTGATTGAGCAATTCCAACATCAAGATATATCCGGCTCAAGAAACCCCAATCATCCGGCATTGTACGCCAGGAGGCGAACGCCAATTAATCACCCAGAGAAGGGACCCAAAGGGCAATAATATCTCATGCCTCCGAATCGAACAAACACTGTTTAAACCAGCCAACAGCCGCATTCTTCGCTCTCGTCATAGCTTCTCGTTCTCCTTGATTCCTAGCGTCACCACGAACGAGGCAACCATGCTCCACACCGGGAAAGTGGTGATAGTCCAACGGCAATCCCAGTTTCTGGATCGTCTCAAACGTGTGCAATTTGAGCTCGGGGGAATACATCCCATCGGTTTCGGGGGCCAGAACCTGCACGGGAACTGCCACCTCGTCGATGTCTTTCTTTGTCAAGTACGTTGGATGCCCCATCGAGATGCAATCAACGAGACGCGGCTGGTGTTCCTTCGCTCCCAATCTGAAAACGGCCCAGCCCCCATAGCAAAAGCCTATGGCACCAACCTTCTTATAACTCAGGCGCAGCGCCCTGGCGCACTCGAAGATTTCGGGTTCACGCATTTCGCGGCCGTTTTCTTTCATGAAGTTCGGGAGGTCAAGTAGGTCAAACCTGCCGGCGATGATGTTTTCGAACGATAATATGGCTCCCCCAAAGAAGTCGGGGAGGTAGACAGTTACATTAGCCTCACGTGCGTAGTGGTCGGCTAATATGCGCAGGTTGGGAAATGTCCAGCCAAACAGATCATGAATGAGCATCACGGCGACATCAGAGTTGTCACCAGCAATGTAGACGTCGTTATTGCCAAGTTTCCCAACCCGTCCGGTTGGCGTACCGTCCCATTCGAACCCCTTGAGGCAGCAGTCTGACGCTGACATTTTGGCCGGTGGAAAGATATTGGCACAAAAATATATTTGCAGAATTGCTGGATATGCCCTTTGCTGGACAGAGAAGTTGAATGTACTGTATATATATACTGCTTACTGCGTAGGTGGGCCGGGGGATCCGGGAGCACCCCAGTAAACATAAAAGGATACTAGTATCTACTACTCCGTATACAGAACCAAATCATCTGGATTTCAAATCAGCAGCAGCAGCAGGGCCGTACGGAGGGATCAACATCCTGGTTCGAAATGCAGAGAAATGGGTTAAGATGCGATCATTCAACAACAAGATCGATACAGTATGTCCGATACGCGGATACAAGGTGTTACATCTGACTGGCTGTCCATGCAATTTGTATAGGAAGTCTCCGCTTACTGCCTGCCCGCCTAATTCAAGTCAGCATCTCTCACCTTCATATCTGTGCTGCCCAGGTTACACGTCGGCTGACCCCTCGGGTGACTGACCTACGCTAGTGTAGGTCACCTGACCCTATAGAAAATTGACAATGATAATGACAGCACAGGACCCATATGACAAAGTTGCAGATTTGAACACAAACGACTGGCAGCTATGTGTGGCCCAATTCCAGACACCATTGATAGAGATGTGATGGCAGATGAACAGTACATTCTCGATGTACTTTGTATTTTTTGCACATGCAGATCTTAACCCAGCAAACGTGTTGATACATAATGGTAGATTATCCGGCTTTGTGGATTGGGAATTTGCTGGTTGGTACCCTGAGCATTGGGAATATACCAAGGCATGCTACATTTGTGTTCAAATGACGCCTTTGGTTGGAAACGATGGCAAAAGTATTTCCTATACCCTGATGAACTGAAAGTGGAACGGATATTTCGAGATCATGTTAGCCAATTGGAGCTACATACATATGTCTTATTGTCCCCAGCGTTGTCAATTCACCACTGACAGGCTTCTACGCTCGAAAGTGTTGGCATTAAGCTTTGAAAGCAGACGGGCTTGCCCAAATCGACCAAATCTTGGGCAACCCAAGTATGACCTCGCAGACCCCCGAATCTAGATGCAGGGCATTGGCACTGGACGGCCACGCTCCTACTCGCGTGGCACGCTTGCACAATATGGGAATTGTGGATGCTGCTGATACATCGGTGGTGATGGCCAAGCCGTACTAGCTTGCAGATGGTGTTCGAGCAAGAATAGAGCTAGGGCAAGGGAATATAACGTTGCATCGCTATAACTTTATTTCCCTTCTTGGGTTTTCTTGTAATGAGAGAGTGTTTGTTATATGGAATGCCAGTCAGCCACTGGTAGGAAGGAGTAGCAGCGTTCTCGTGTATGCTGGAAATGAAGCGAGCGCATAAAACATTTATGGTCAATTGGGTCCCGGTCTACCGTTGACACACCATCTAAAAACTCTTTGGCTCGAAAACGAATGCCCAGAGGCAAACTTCATTAACATAAAAGAACTAAACGATGGAGGTGGAAGGTTGGTTTATTGTAACTATGGACTTCCAGCGAGCAATAGGTTATTTTCGGGGAAAGTTAAACCAAAGCTTTGGGTGGGTGATGTCATTTTAGCTAACTTAGTTAGACGTGCACAGGCCACCGGTCTGTATTAGCTAACACTTGACTAATATAATCATGTGACTGTTGCCACGGCAACAGTCGTTCCTGCTGTTGACGAATCAAAAAAGAACCAGCAAAACAACAGAGAAGAGCAAGATTAATACTCGGACTCGACATCCTCAGACCCTCTTTGCCATTTGAACTCTTTGGTCTACAACTCTCCCATTAATGAGCAGGTAACTCGCTGTTCTTGTTACTTTCGGTCTTACATGGTCCCATAGTCGCTGTCCCAAATCCACAATGGCGCCAGGGGATTTGATTGACTTTGATTTGATAGAGGCACAAAAGGAAAATGTTCAATCCCTTCCTGGTGGACGGTCAGCGAGGGCACTTGCTGCTGTTCTCTCTGGAGGCCCTGGTGGTGCTTCATCACTAGGACTAGATGAAACCAGATCTTTTAATGATTCAATCCGCCGAGAATACGAAGTCGAACTTCAATCCATCGCCGAATCTGACGACCCGCTGGATATATATGACCGCTACGTGAAGTGGACTTTGGATGCATATCCATCATCACAGGCTACACCACAATCTGGTCTTCTTCCACTACTGGAGCGTGCGACGAAAGCGTTTTTGTCGTCGACCCATTATAAGAACGACCCACGATATCTGAAACTCTGGCTACATTATATTCGAATTTTCTCCGATGCACCACGAGAGACATTTGCGTTTTTGGCGCGACATGGTGTCGGAGAGAATCTTGCCCTATTTTACGAAGAATTTGCTTCCTGGTTAGAAAGTGCTGGGCGGTTTACACAGGCAGAGGAGATTTATATACTAGGGCTAGAACGAGAGGCGCGACCCACTGAACGATTACTACGAAAATTCAATGAATTTCGAGCCCGGCTTGAACATCAGCCACGGCCCTCAGACGGACCATCCTCACCTGCTTTGCCCAAGGTGCGGCCAGCCTTGGCAGCGAAAATCGACCCCTTCGCTTCCACTGCGCCGTCGCCCGTTGACCCCCAAGCACCAACACCAGCAGCCGCCAGAGGTCCGACATCCAAGAGGTCTGGAAAGCCAAAGATGGCGATTTTCTCCGATGCCGATAGCACGCAAGATGGTGGAAAACCGCTGGCCGGTAGTGAAGCAAAGGGTTGGGAGAGTATTGGGTCGCTGCATGATCGCAGGAAGGAGAATACAGTGGAGGCGAAACCTTGGGTCGGGGAAACATTGAAATCAGGGAAACGGGTTGGAACAGTACAAAAGATGGAGGTGTTTAAGGATAAGGTGAGTTGCATATTTTTTTTCGACGTCCCCATTATTCAAAAGCAAATCTGATGTCCCATATTCACGATCATAGGACTAATTTCTGTCATGTATCCATATGGCGTTTTTTCCATGATTTTTGGTGTATTTCAGACATCTACATCACCGTCCTCACCTGGACGTCTTCAAGCAATAATATTAAACAATATACCTCTCCCTCGCAATGAGAAAGAAACAGTCAATCCCAGAACTGGTAAAGTTGAACGAGTATATGTCAACCTTGAGGCTATATATCCTGACCCTGATAACCCGCTCGTTGAAATGAGTCTTGAAGAGCTCCGAGCATACAGTCGGGGATGGATGGACAAAAATTGGTCGAAAGAAGAAAAGGAACCTTTGATGGAGATATCTGGCAATGTTCCATACAGGGATCCTTTTGCCCACGGGGAAGATGAGGTGGTTAAAAACATATCAACCAAATTGAAGGAGAAGCTTGTAGTTCACGAACAATCCACGCAACCAGATGATACCCATGGCACGGAAATCAGCTGTGATGGAAAAGGATCGAAATCGAGACGTCTCAAAGTTCGAGAAATCAAGGGAGAAACGAAGATAGGCAAGTTCTTTTGCTATTATCATTCCTTTAGGGCTTTAAGAAGTGACTGAACTGATCAAAAATACAGTAAGAACCAACCTGGAATCGCCGACTGGCCCAAAAATAAAACGCAAAAATACATCCGAACCCACCATGACGTTCCATACTCGAGCTGCTACGGACGAAATATATAGCATTTTCAACCAGCCACTTAAGTCGGAAACTGCTCGAGAACAGGCAGAGAGTCTTTGTGGTAGTGACTACGAAGACGATGACTACACAAGTGCTGGGGAGAGCACATGTACAGGGAGGATATCAGGAACCCCCAGCGAGATTGGAGAGGACGAGACAACTACTTTCAGAAAGACAAGGGATGACGATAATTTCGAGGAAGATGAGACACGAGCTGAGAGTGTTGGTGTTAGTGACTGGACAGAATTCACCGCCAGCCGACACATCCCAAGCGTTTACCATGAAGAATTCAATGAACAAACCCAAGATATAACACAACCACACACTCTAAATACTGAATCCATGACAGCCGGAACTCATCCTGACTCCTCCATAACTAACCCTGCTCCACATGGTATTTCCACCCCAGCAGCTGGAAACTCTCAAAGTAGGAATAAGTTTGTGCCTGTTCCTCCTGAAGACTTCAATGCGCCTTCAGGTCCCTACAGGGACGCAGCGATAATGGCCCAGAACCGACTACCATTTATGACGCCAATTGTGGAAATGACGGAATCGTCGTTTGGTTCAACGACATTCAAAGGAAAGCAGTTTGCGAATACGAAAACTCCCTCGAGAAAGGTTGTGCCTTCAACCCCTATGATACCGGAGATGGACGACTTGCTCCTGAGTAGCCCATTCCATGAATTCACCCAATCGAACGATACTCTGTTTTCGTCTTTGCCTGAGGAGAGTTCTCCGAGCCGTCTTGCGAAGAAGCTGAAGGCCTCACCAATGAAGACAAAGTCACCCTGCAAATCGAAGCTGATCATTGACGAATGTCAATGCAATCCAATAGAACCGAAAATTAGAGAGAAAATTCTCAAAAGCATATATCCCTCCCTTCATACATATCCGGGCTACCATGACCATGGTAGCCAAAAAGCATGCCGCGCCTCTGACATACGGAAATACATCAAAAGTATCTCGAAACACTCTAAGGTGGCCGGAACCGACCGCTCAGCCATAACACCCCCGGTTCTCTGTTTTCCAGGTGCAAACCGGAGTTACGCTATCAATCAAGAGTTGGGGGAAGGTGGCTTTGCTCCTGTATACCTGGTTGAAAGTGTTGACTCACCAGACACTTTCACCTCCGATTCTGAGCGAGAAAATGGTGACAGAATTGCGAATAATAAACGTCAACATTCTTCGAGTGGGAGCCCCTTTAAACCTCAACGGGATGCTGACCGTCGGGGCCTGGAGGCAATTAAGGTGGAATCAGAGACCCCTTCTGCTTGGGAGTTCTACATGCTTCGAATTGCGCATGCACGCATTGGCTCATCCCCGATTTATAGTCGGGCAACGGACAGCATTGTAAGGGCACATGAAATGCATATTTTCAAAGACGAAGGCTACCTTGTGGAAGATTATCAAAACCAAGGGACCCTGATTGACCTTGTTAATGTTACTAGTAATGGCTCTTCCGTATCGATGGAGCAAGGACTCGATGAGACTGTGGTTATGTTTTTCGCTGTGGAGCTATTTCGTACCGTGGAAGCTCTGCATGCCTGCGGTATCCTCCATGGCGACCTGAAAGCGGACAATTGTCTTGTCAGGTTAGGCAAACATCTCGCCTCCCGCGCATCCGCCCTAGAAGACGGCTCTTATTTGAACTCCCAGACAGGCTATTCGCCTACAGGCGCAGGTGGCTGGCTAAATAGGGGAATAACCTTGATTGACTTTGGCCGCGCGATTGATATGCAAGTCTTCCCAAGAAATGTCCAGTTCATTGCAGACTGGAAAATCGGTGCACATGAGTGTTCGGAGATGCGAGAATGCCGGCCTTGGACATACCAAGTCGATCTGTACGGGCTCGCGGGTACCATTCATATTCTCCTATTTGGCAAGTATATGGAGGTTACGCCCGCCACTGCTAATCGGACCTCTTGTGGGGAGAACGGAAATATGAGTATGCCTGGTGCTGGAGGACTTGGAGCCAAAAAGTTATATCGTATCAAGGAGTCTCTAAAACGTTATTGGGAGCGGGAGCTCTGGGCTGAGGTTTTTGACCTATGTCTTAACCCTCAAGGCGAAAAGTGGATGCGGATGGAGAGAGGGATTGTCACACCGCCAGGATCGGATATTGATGGGGAAAATGGAAGTCTTACTGCTGATAATGACGATCGTACTCCCACGCTGCCAGTTCTGAATTCAATGAAGTATATTCGGGAGAAGATGGAGGGGTGGCTTGTGGCGAATGCGGAAAAGAAGGGGTTATTGGCACAGCTAGCGAAACTGGAGAAGCTAGTTGCCAAGTAAGGCGCGCGGATGTGTGGAGGATCCTTTATCAAAATTAAAATGCTTCTGCATGCAAACCATGAGTGACAGCACCTGTGCTCATGTTTCGTCTATCCCGCTCGGCCTAAACTCCAACCTCGAATTTTGATATTTCTTGTCATCCCCGTCCCAATTCCATCATTTCCATTGATCAAGGCACCCCTTTCTTCAGCAAAAAAGCTCCTTCAATCCCGAACCAAAATGACCAACCAACAATTCCGATGACCCCGCTCAGTCAAGACCTTGCATACATAACACCCCTCGCAACCGGAGCCAGCGCACAGCACACAGAACTGTACAGCAATAATACACCAATGATGAGCTCGATTAAAATGCGTTTCTTCCCCCCTTCCCCCCCCACCCCCCCCCCCCCCCACCCCACCAGCTCCATTGTGTTGTCACCACGTGTATATAATAGGTATGACACTGGATGCGTGCATTTGTGTTGTGCAACTGCTCGCGTTGGGGAACGGTGTGATATGGACCATAGATCGAGGGCCTCCCGCACTCAAGACCCCCTAGCATGCACCCATCAGTTGGTGCTACTTCTCTTCTCTCTCCTCCCCCCTCCTCTCGTTTTATTTATGTGTGTATGATCAAAGAATAAATACCTCCCGCTTCTTTCTCTTCTCTATGTGCTTTTGTTCGTTTGGTTTTTTGTTCTTTATCTAATATCCTCTATTTATTTTCCGTTTTCCTTCTTCTTTTGAATACCTTAAGTAATAAAATAATTAGCGTGAGCTTTTTAGAGGATGTATAAGCTTCTTTTGTTCTTGGTTTATTCTCTTCTCTTTATTCTCTGCTAAGAAGAAAAGACAATCGGATTACTGCAGGAGGTAAGTGTGATGTGATGTGGTATGGTGTGTTGCTATGTTCTCTGTGTTGTTTATGTTTTTTTTTTATATCTATTTTCATATCTTGTATAAACAGGCACGGAATCAAAGGTGCGAAACACAATGGAAACCAAACTTCAAGATTTCCTCTCATCAACATTGAGAAAAAGAATGGGAGAGCAGACAGAAGATAAGAAAGGCTAAACACCTAAACATGAGAGAGAGAGAGAGAGAGAGAGAGAGCGAATCACAATTTCACAATTTCATCTCAGTTCATTCCATACAGTATTCTAGATAAGGTAATTCATTCATGATCAGACACTGCAAACCTAGCACAGTCGTAGCATTGAGAGCACCAAGAACAAGACACACAAGATTAATACGATGATGGAAACAAGAAGCTAGAAAGCAAGAAATAAGAAACAGAAAATGAGCTGGAGATATGTTGGTTGTGTGTATGTATCGCGTGTATCGTTATGGACCATATGTGTGAATGTGTAGAACGAAGATGAAAAAAAAAATGACAAAAAAGATAATCAAATCAAATGATGAGACCCTTCCCCCACCTCCGCCCCCGTTTTTTTTGGGTTTACAATTATCATCTTGCTCTTTTTTTCCCTTTTTTTCATATTTTTTTCCCCTCTTCGTCATAATTCGTATCATGGTTCGTCCGTCCGTTTCATTTCTGTGCGAAGTCGCTGGAATAGATAGATAAAATAGTAGAAAAATAAAAAGTAAGAAAAGAGAGGAAGAGCGAAAAATAAAGCGAACAAGTTCCATCTATCATGCATTGCAAATGAAGATTGCGTAAGCTTGCAAAGATTGAAAAGAGTAATAATAAATAATAATAAATGCCTCGAAATGATATCTCCCAGCCAATCCCCATGGATCATCCCCCCAAAACAGAAAACATCCTATTCCATGACTTGTCACAAAACGTTAGGCAACGTCATTATTTTTGAGCATGTTTTTCTAGTGGAAACTTGATGTTATTTCCCCTTGCCTTCATTTTGGTGCTCGTTTCACGGCCATTTCTATCGTTGCGTTTTATTTTCTTCGACTATGTCCGTTGTTCTGTTCTGTGTACCAGGCTTCGTGGTTGGGAAAGTAAGGAGGGAGGCAAGCAGGGATCTATTCATTGGGAGGAGTGGAAGGGAAGAAAGTATAAAATAGAAATGATAGCAATGGAAAAAATGAGAAAAAGTAAAAGAGAGAGTGTGTGGAGTGAGTGCAGTACAATTACAACGTATCGTTGCTCAGACAGATAGCTGTTCTTTGGGCGGCCAGGGGGGTTTGTGGGGTGTTTGTCGAGGATAGATATTGTCTTCCGAATTCGAGCTGTTTTCTTTCCCCATCATTTATATGAGCAAAATTGCATAAAGCCATTGGAGGGAAGGGGCGCAGTGCGAAACGGGTTATAGTTGGCTAATATCGTCGATAGTCAAGTCACGCTGCCGGTAACGTTATGATAAAATAAAGTCCACATGTCGACCCAGAATAAGAAAGATGCTGTTGCGTGTATCGTTGTGGGCGCAGTAATCCAGTAGGCGATCGGACAAGCAGACATGTTCCAACTGCGACACATGCCAAAACCCTATTCGAGCCCAGAGATATATCCCAACATGGCGCAAAAGGGATAATCCCAGAACAACACAAGTGAAGATGGTGGGAGAAAATAAAAGGAAATAAGGTAAAGAAAGTAATGTTAAAACTTAAAAAAGCACAGAAGCAAGAAAAAGAGTAGGTATTTCAATGAATGTGGTCGCATGTTTTACACAAGTTCGTCGCCGTCATGAATAAAAAAAAGAGATCTATGCCTGTAGTATAGTCCTTTTTCGTTGTCGTTGTCGTTGTCATTGTTGTCGTACAGAAGAGTATATTTTAAACAAGCGTTTTGGTTAAAACAAAGGTCCGCCCAATCGAAAACGCCTTTTTGCGCATGGGAGTTTGGGAGAAGGGAAGGGAAAGGGGGTTAGGAGAAAGGTGTGTTGGGCGTATCAAGCGTATCAAGCTTAAGACCATCGCCATTTGCCAGCCCAGCACTCATGCTCATGCCAACACCCGAACCTCCTTTCCCTCCCCGTTCTTCGTCAAAGTACGCACGGGGCGTGGTCATGGCACTCTCACTGTTGGGGGTTTCCTGACAATTCGACATTAGTACGGGGTGACGTTGTTCTAGATTCCTAGCAGTAGCAGAGGGCATGCTGGCAAAGGAAGTTGCGGTAAACGGATCAGAGAGCGAAGGCGCGTGTCGCGGGGGATGGGATGGAGTAAGATGTTTCCGGTTGTTGTACTTATCGAAGGGGTCAGAGTGGAAAGGGGAACCCAGTCGCTTGATATCATCACCGTGTCGCAAATGGTGGCTAGTATTATTAATATTATTGATATTATTATCCTGTTGCTGCATTTTCTGTCCGTCATCGGAAGCCCCCGTCGTAGGAGCCGTAACGGTAGTAGCACTAGTCGTGGAAGCCGTTCCAGTAGAAATTGAAGTGGAAGAGCCGCGAAACTCCGCAAAATGCGCTGGAGGGTTGAAAAGCTGGTCCAACCGTCCTCGTGAACCACCAATTGCGCCAGTGGTGATGCCCCTGTTCCGCACGCGAACACGCCGTTGGCCCATATTATCATTGTACCTGGGTTGGCGGATGAGGTCAGGGAAGGGACGTTGGAGGCTGCTGCCGCTCGAGTCCAACTCATCTTCCAACTGGTGCAGGGCTCGTCGTTTGTGGGCGTTTCCAAACTGATCTATGCGTCCTCCAGGTGATCGGGTTTTTAAGCTAGTTGTGTGGATTGTGTCAAACTGACTAGCCGGTGTGGCGGAACGGAGACGACGGCGGGAGCTATCAGGGCCCCAGGTATGGTACATAAATGGAGATCCCAGGCGAGGAATTTCGTCGCAAAGGGAACTAGTTGTGATGTGGCTGCTGTAGTCGCCGAGAGACGATGACGAGTGGCTGTGAAAATGTTTAGGGGTCCGGGCTGGTTGTTCGTGGTCACGCGAAATATTGTTGAACCAATCATTTTGGGGCCCGTTATTGAGATCACTCGTTGGCGGTCCCAATTCTGCGACCTGAGTTGGCAGGAAACTGGACACCAGTGAGACTCCAAGATCTCGGGTTGCGAACGAGGCGGCTTTCCGATGAGATACTCCCAATTGTAACGGAATTCTAGTAGCCGATTCGGGGGACGTTTCCAAGAAAGGAGACGGGCTACGGGATTGAAGCAGTCGTTGATAATGGGGCCCGATTGAAAATTTCCGTTTGCATAGATCCTTTAAACGTCTTCTCGCAAAGGAGTCAGACCTGGGCCACGCTGGTTTGGGAGGTGCGACCTTGGCAGTTGGCGTAGTACTTCCACTTCGTGTCGCGGAGTCGTGGGTTGCTTGTTGGTATTTTCTGTTACCACCACGTCCATCCATAAATATAACAGGACCAGAAACGGAAGTTACTGTTGAAGGACCTTTCCTTTGAACAGGACCTTTTTTTCTCGACCAAGATTTCCTAGCTTCGCGGGCAACGCGATGAGAGACTCCCAAAGGGGGTAAACTCCCCGGAACCATTTTGAAAGGGGTGATTCTGGGATCCTGTAGATATATTTGATACGTATTCCACAGGTGGTTGTCCATCTCGGAAGTCCATCTCGGTCTGGTAGTTGGTATCTTACCAGGTTTCCCGTGGACGATATTTGGCTTGGAAGGAGTCTCCGGCTCTTGCTTGCAGCTGGTGAAGGGATACGAAATGAAAGGATCCTGGATTTCGCTTTCCGGGCTCGTGCAACTTCCTCCCATCGACGGGTACGACATGCAAGATGTAGAAGACGCAGCAGAAGAATCCGAGAAATCGGAACAAGCAGACGATGGTCGTTGTATGGGATGACTGCAGTCTCCAGTATCGCCATAAGTCCAGCAAGGCCTTTCGTCAACAGGGGTGCCCCGGATTTGAGCTGGAGGCGTTCTAGGATCGACCCTGCCTCGCGGTGGAACTTGAAGTGCATTCTCAGTCATCGGTTGAGTCACGGCACCGTCAAAAATGCCAGCTACAGAGGCCGACGGATCGTGCGAGAGCTCGATTGACGGCAATGGAACGTCTGGTGAGCAGAAAAGTTCGCGCTGGGTTGAGATGGTGAGTCGAGGTCTGCGGAACCGGCAGGAAGAATGGTGGGGCGGGGGCGGGATAGTCAGCTCTTTGGTCGGTCGATCTGGAGTCCTAGGTCGATTTTCTTCATCTCCAGCGTAAAATGTGAAGTCCTTGGGAAGCGTCCGGGACAACCCTGGTTGCCTGTAGGCCATGGTTCGTTTCCTTTTTAAAACTGTTTTTAATATCTTTTTTATCTTTTTATTGATTTTTCTCAGGGTGATGGACGTCCAAACAAATGGTGAATGGTTCGGCAATTGATAGCTGAATGGAGAAGAAAAAACCTATTCAACGAAAGTAGCAGTGAATAAGTTTGCCCAGAAGATCAAATCGTAGTCGCGTTATTTCGTAGTCCTCGTTTTTCAGTCCATGTACATCTCAAAATAGCAAAAGATATGACTATTATAAAGATGTCGAAGTGCGATCGTCGTTGATGCGTGAGGTATAAAATTAAAAAATTTTTAAAAAAAATCCCTAAGCTCTCAATTGTACATTGTCCAGCAGAACGCAAGAAAAAAAACACATCACAACGTGGTTTTCCCGGGTTCAAAATCCGACCAAAGATGGCAATGGCAAGGGATTGGGTTGAACAAAGGAAAAGAACATGTAGTCGTGTTAATAAGAAATATAGATCCGCAGTGTCGCCAGTTTGGCAGTCGTGGTTCTCGTTATAATAATGTCTGGATGATAAGAATCGGGAGAATTTAATAGGGCCGACTAGTTGTGAGTGTCGTGGTGTGTGGGTGTTAGAACGGGTGTGTTATTGTGGATGAGAGACGGCCAAGTCGCACCCGCATATGGTTTCGCTATCAGGAATCGCAGTAATTGGCAAGCATCGTGGCCAGCGACAAAAAAGGAGAACCAAAAAAGTAAAGGTTGGGACGAAAAGAGGAGGGGGGAGGGTATCGCGTCGGACGTTCGTTTATGGGAATTGACTGTTCCAAAAAAGAGCGTTTGTTTTAAAACGAACGGACTCCAATGTCGCAGCGACGGAAACGACGAGAAGGTCTGAAAATAGCCGGTTGGATCCAGATCAATTGGCAAATTGACCGCAAAAGTTGAATTGGCTTGTCCAGGGCGAGGGGGGACAAATAACTCGAAGCCAAAATGCGACCAAGAGGGGAGGGAGCGCGCGCGCGAGAGAGAGAGAGAGAGAGAGCCAGAAAGGAGTCGAGCACTGGGGGATAAGAGGGGCCCAGTATAGGAGGGCGGCGGGGGAGTGCAGCGGTTGACGAGGAGAAAAGAGGAGGATCGTGCCCGCTGGCCCAGTTGTCGAGTCCTCCTTCGGGCGGGAGTGGGCTCGTGGGATGCAGAGAGCAGGGGAGAAATGGATGGCTGGGGAGGCAGAGGAAAGGATTAAAAATGGATGAAAAGGACTAGAAAAGGGCTAAACAGGCCTGCGACGTTCTTCAGGGTCCCCTCACACCGCTGGAATGACGGCACGTTCAGAAATAAGAACTAAAAATCGTTCGTTCGCGCTTGAACGGACCGAAGCGAACAAGGTCCTAGATAGAGACCACTTGGCGCAGGTTGATTGATGATTTTGGGGTGCGTGATTGATTGACCGGGAGCGAGAACTGGAGAACTGAATCGGATGAAGAAAGGGATATTTGGAGTGTTGAACGAACGGAGGAGAAGGTGAAGAAGGTCCAGCACAGGAGTCAATCTATGTAAGGGCAGCAGCAGGCGAGGACTTGGGGATAGCGACAGATCGTGGAGGTAAGTTAGTCAGGAGGACGGGGTAAGCGGCGTGGACGGGAACACCCTCTGAGATGAGGCGGCCGTCTCGAGGGAACAGACACCGCCCTGCTCAGCTAATGAGAATTCAGGAAAATTAAATAATACGACTAGGAAGAAAGGAATATCAAATGGGGTGTGGGATGTCGGTGGGAGGTGGGAGGTGGATGTGGAATTGGGCGTCGTGGAGGTCGTGGAGGAGCCGCCTTCGTGCCTTGGCATGGGCCGGGCGATGGCTGGGAACAGCGGGCAGGAAAAGGGCATCAACCGGGCGTGACCAGTGGCCACACCAAGGTTTGGCGGTGCGAACAGGTACCACCCGGTGCATTTCAGCGTCTTTACAGTGTCTTTACGCCGTACGTACTGCGGAGTGCTCCAGTGTCATGAATCGGACATCTCGACATCTCCAAATATCGGGCAGCGAAATCCAGTGAAATATCCCTCTCAATTACTCCGTGCAGGTCGTTATGATCTGTCCCAATGCGCTATCTGTGCTTTCTCTGCAAGAATCCAAGTTGCTGCCCATTGCCTCTGTCCATTGATTCCGCCATTCTGGCTGAAACCCCAATCCAAGCACAGGTTTCCCACTTTCCCAGACACCCGGATTCTCTCATCGTCATAAAAAGACTATCTATCCAACCAGCCACACATCAAACAGGAACTTCATTCCTTCTTCAAAGTTCTTCTCCATGAATTGTTTCATGCAAAAGCGAGCGGGAGGTTTTCCCTTCGAAGGTGTCTGAGGTTGCTTCCATGGACGCATCTTGCGCTGTCTTGTGTGCTCGACAGACAGCCCCGTCCTGGCGTAGTTTACCTTGCATTTACCAAGCCCCATGTCGGGCCAACAACGGTGCTAGCGTGAAGACAAGAAAGAAAAAAAAAGCTGTTGAAAGAACATTGTGTTCTGCATGCTGATTATCGGGCAAGGGAATCAACAACAACGGTAATCCGTACCAATTACAGAGTTCTTCGGTACCATCCCCGCAGATACGAAGCTTCCCAGAGCCGGCTTTCCATGACGTAAAGTTTCCGCAGCAGATTCCATCTTGATTCCTCACCCAAGAAAAGGAAGCGAAAGAAAAAGAAGAAATCTCAGCGGGCCTGGTTTACTCTTTGATGCCCAAAGGAAAGAAACGCCCTTCTTCGAACTTCCTGCCTCGAAATCGCCCCTACAATCCACCAAGGCAGTCCTCTATTCCGCCCGTCTTTTAAAAAGTTGTTTTTTACCGTACGTTATGTCGTCGCAGGGTTTCCGTGCGCATATGTACTGTATCGAATACTAGTTCCCTCGCCGAAAACAATCCGCTTGGTTTTTGTTTTTCCTGTTCTATTCTTCTCCTCAAACGGGTGCTTTTTGCGCGAAAAACACACGTCGGGAATGCGCGCGCGCGTGTCCCTGGCGTCAGAGCGCGGCTCGAAACGCGAAAATTTCGGTCAGCTTGTGAAATATGATTGGTTGGTTTGGACGCGTCGCGTTCGCGCGTTTGTGGCGCGTGACATGGCTCGGTATTTTTCTTTTTCTTTTCCCTGCTCCTCCTCCTTCATTTTTGGTTTCTTACGCAGCGTTAATACGTTACCGTTACGGTACCAACGGATGCCAGTGTGTGGCGGAGATCTCATTCTCAGAGAGGAGATGAATGGATGAGCTGGTTTGCTGGTCTGCCGGTCTGCTGGCGGTAAAGTAACGTAGGTGTGGATACAGGACGGAGTCACATAACATTGGTCGATTGAAATTGTCCTTCTACGAAGGTTCGGTTGCGAGGGCCCCAGGCAATGGGGAAAATTCCTCGAATATAACCTTCTCTTTTTTTTAATTTCTCTGAAAGCCAAACATCGAGTCCATGAATCAATGGATGGCCGGGTTCCTCTGTCAACCGACGGCAAGACCCAAACCATAAAGGTGAACTATACTCGCGCATTCCGTTCCCGTCGAGATACTGGGCTACAGCTACAGGGATGCGCATGCAGGCGCAGCTTGTTCCTGTCCAGGTTCGCAAAAAAAAAAAAAAAAGAAAAGAAAAGAAAGAAAAGAAAAGAAAAAAAAGGCTCATTCAAATCTCTGTGAGCTTCCGCAGCTCGGCTCCGTCTGCATCATCAACACTCTGGTTGCTTTCACCAACCAACAGAGCCCATGCCAGGGGATATCATCCTAAACCACCGTCAATCAACTTGTTCCACGCCACCCCCTGGTTGCCTCATGCATACTGCATCTGTCTTTAGCCCGATGGAAGAAATAATACTGACAACTGATGGTGGTATATTAAAAATGAAATAAAATAAAATAGAAAGAAGCTTATTTCCATTGCAATTGCTACTGCAATGTCCTGTGCCTTCATCCGTCCCATGGATCCAGAAAGCTGCACTGATAATTATGACGAGGCCCTGTATGTATGCATGTTATAGCTGTCCACTGTCCCAGCACAGAGATCTTGAGGGACAAGCCGCTGCCCGATCTGCAGACAATCATCAGCCTGACTTGTGTACTGGTAACTACAGTGCAGAAGTGCAAAACAGTGCCATGCACAGCTATCCAGGATTGTGCTTAGAATGCCTCTATTCCTCCTCTCTCTGTGGGCCTGCTGCATCTTCGCATTCTATGATTATATCTGATAATATACACACAGAACACACCGTCCGCCACAAAGCAGCTGATTTTGTTCCATCTAATCTGCAGCCAGGCAAACAATGTTCTTGTTCTTTGCTTGAGTTCTTTGAAAAGGCTGATGAATACTCTCCCTATGTGTAGTTAATAACATAGTTATTGTAACTGTACATACATACAAAAAGAGGCAAGGTTTAGAGTCGGTCAATCAGTTTCAACTTTCACTAACCTGCAGCTGCATGCATGCATGCATGCAATCTATCAGTGTCAAACAACCATGGAGACTGATTAAATAAAATACTAATATACAGTAGTTACAACACATCAGTGGCAGATTGATTGAAGCCCGGTCCGTCTTTCGACCCATTGTCTGCTCCACCGTCGCTGTGACGTTGCCGTGGGCATTGTAGTTGTAGTTGTATGCTGAAGTGAAGTGTCAACTCCGTCAAGGCGTCTGTGGGTTACATGTTGCTTGTATGCTTGATGCTACGGATGGAACCACCTCACCTGGAGCTTCCCAAACCAATCCAGCCTAGAACCTAACTTCTGCTACTTTATAATCCCGTTCTTGCTAATATCTCCATCTCCTGTCAGTAACAAAATAATCACAATTTCTGATATCCTATAGAGTGAGCTCTCCCGCCAGGTGTTCCGCCAAAATGTATGAGTGTGCTTGCTTATCCTGTGGAGGAGGGAGGTGCGGGTGTATTCGGTACATTCCCTGGCTGGCAAACTTTTCTTGACGAAGGACGATGGGAATTGTTTAAACATGCTATCTTACTTAAGGATGTCGTCACCCTGAGGATTGATCCCTTGTCTGGGGGAACAGGGTTAGGCCCCAGAGACAGACCCCTCCTAGTCCCGGGCCGTCCACCTTCGACAAGCTGCTGGTATTTCGAGCTCTCCAATCAAGGATATTGAAGAACGGACGGGGAAAGAATAGTGAGGATGCTGTAACAGTCCGCCGTAGTGGATCGTCTTTTCACTACTCCTCCATTGTCAGGTCATCGGAAAACAATGGTCCATATTATCCTTCCGATGTCCGATATGTACGGGGAGATACTTCTGCTGTTTGTTTGTCTTGTTTGTCTGTTGGAGTCCATCTTCATCGGCTCGCTTCTCAGCAGCCAGTGAGCTTCGTAGTTGACAACAACTTTCCGAACCACACATCCTTAATCCTAACATAGCTGCCTGTTGCTCTCTATCTTGCGCCGTTCTAGGGCACGGGAATCTGGCTGCGGCACCTCTATATCACTCTTCTCTACTTATCCCTCGTGCCCACATAACCCACTCGGATCCGTATCCATCATGGGTGATTTTGGCCCCGCAGCGTCTGAGGAGCGAGAGCAGCTTGGGGATAGCCTTGTGGCGATCAAGGAGTCTGTCCAGGATATCCATGTACTCGTTACTGGCTTCGGCGTATGTGGGAGTTTCAAAATTTAGCCCAATATTATCACACTTCATGTAGAACCTGCTCCCTGCCAATGCCACATGTATATCGTGTACAGCGGGTGGTGGAGGTTTGGCACCGAGACACCCAATCGACAGCCAGCGTACATGCCAATGGAAAACCACCCAGCTAACCAACGTCAACAGCCTTTCAAATCCAACCTCGTAAACCCTTCCTTCCTAATCGCCTCCGCCCTCCCAAAAATAATCACCATCCCCCAGACCACCCCCACCTCCACTCCCCGCCGTATCCTCATCCACACCCATCCCGTCCCAATCCGCGTCTCCTACCATGCCGTCCGCTTTGCCATCCCCGCTATAATAGATGCCTTCAAGAACGGCCACGATGGCCGCCCGCCAGACTTCGTCATCCACATCGGCATGGCGAACACACGGGACTACTACGCCGTAGAAACTATGGCTCACCGCGACGACTACGGCTACACGGATGTTGACGGGCAGGTTGGCTTTGAGGATGGCGAAGCGATCTGGAAAGCGATGGGATTGCCAGAGGTCCTCAGGCCAGGGCCATGTACCGTGCCCGGCGATGATGAGATGGAGGGTAGTGGCGGTGCCGGTGGCATTGATGGTGATGGAAGTCCGTCACTGAGAAAGTCGTCTACAACCGTATACACTACAACGGGGATATCAGCTACTGTCGCTACTGATACCACGGCCACCGCTTCCAACGCCAACGCCACGACGACGACAACGACTGTTCGTCCCACATCATCACCGTCGCCGTCGCCAGACATAGACAAGCAACCTCAACCCGAACAACAAGACCAAACTCCCGCACCCCCGCAAACCCCGCTCAACGAAATCACCACAACCATAACCACCACGGCCTCACACACCCCCACCTGCCCCTCCCCGCCCGACGCCCACTTCCTCAAAACCTGGCAATCATTCGTCCCGCGCACTGCTGACGTGCGCCTCTCCGACGATGCCGGCCGCTACCTCTGCGAGTTCATCTACTACACCAGCCTGATGCATGCATACCTGGAACGGCGCAATCGGAGCGTCGTATTCCTGCATGTGCCGGGCCGGGCGGATGATGAGGCCATTCAGCTTGGGAAGGAGGTTGCGGCGGGGCTGGTGAGGTGTCTGGCGGCTTGTTGGGTTGTTTGATTGGGACCTTGGTGGGGAGAAATTGGAGCCAGGGGGCCTCCCGGGGGGAGAGGAGAACGCGGGGTGCGGATTTGAATTGGTTTGGGCTTGGTTTTGGGTGGAGGATTAGGGTTGAACTAAATTAAATCTTCATATGTTTCGTGTTGTTCTCGGGCCAAATCAATTTCCAATATTTTTCTTAGCATTTATGTGTTTTTTGACGATGAATGATACACAAGCGCCGCTTATATTGGTTAAATATTTATATTTCCCATTCAATATAACTCATATTGTTTGTCCCTTTTTCTTCCAGTGTTTGTTCTTTCTCCCTTTCTTATGCATCTAGGTGTGTTTATGGAAGAGATGGCTCGAATTTCCTCGACGAGTGTTGAACCACGTAGAACCAGAAGAAATCAGCCCGAATAGGATGAGATACCAAGAACCGGCAGAAAGACATGTTAGAAATACCCCAGAGCCCTATCGATCATACTTGTATTCTCTCCCGCTATAGCAATGCGGATGGACACGAAATTTAAGAAGTATATCCCCATGGTTTCCGTAGAAGAAAAGATTTGGGAAGCTGAGGCTCATATGTTGACAATTGGGTTGATCGACACGTTAGGGAAAGGTAGAGACACCCATTTGTATCAACGAAGGATGAGCATTGCACTTGTCCAGGGGTTCCCTATTCCTCAAGAGGGGAGGACGAGATATTTTCGCGTATGACTGTGACATATGACGCTAGTCCTCAGTAGGAAGGCCTGGGCAGTTTAGACTAGTTTCCGCCGAAAGCTTCAACCCAAAGTCTCAGGATTCATGGTTGACAACGAATATACGGTACATTATTTCGCTTTTCATAGCTACATCCATTGATGGGATCGGAGATACTCTCCCGGTGACACCGCGGCAATACTCGTCCGGTAATGAAAATAATTAAAGGGGTTCCTCTGCTACGCAGGAGCCGCCTACACTCTACAACATTATTCAAAAACCTCAATGGCAAAGGAGCTTTCTCGAATTTACGTTGCCGGAGTTGTAAAATTGGACTTTCACCAACCGGCTAAAAGGAGAATTCCCCAGTTAACACAGTCTTAAGTTCATAATTTTCATTTCATGCCTTGAAGTCCAACAGGAGTATTCATTGAGAACCTTTGGTCAGAAGATACCATGAATCTGCACTAGGCTAGAAGCTGGCCTCTGGATGTAAAGAATTTCCCAAGCCTTGCCGTTCATATTTCAAGATTGTCCCATTTGATCGTCTTACGAATATCTTTCAACATTTCGGCCCTGTCTTTTCTCCCTCAGACATCCTCACTAGTGCGCTAAGTCGGCTTGTCCTCAGACTTTTACGCCTGCCTCAATTCATCCCATACACCATTGGCACGCTGGATTAAATCACCATCTACCTTACAGACCTTCTAGGATAGCCGTACTTTGTTATCTCACCGCTATTTGATCTGAGCATCAAAATATATAAACGGGGAAATCCTCATAATATCTGCCAGGAGTCCTGGAAACCCCCTACCTTACATGTGTTCCCTATTCCTTGGTTTCTTTGCTGTAGCCAGCTTGCGCCGAGCATCTTCAAAGCTTGTAACTATTACATCCCCTATGTGGCATTAATCGCCAGTGCCCTCTTCTCTCCCCTCATCTATCTCGCCGTTGCAAATGGCGGCTCGAATAGCTTCCAGTGACTTGCCCGCTTGGCAAACACGTCTGCTTTTATCAGTTGGACCTGCTGCCGCGTTGTGTACTTCCGGCTCCCTGCAGCAGCCGATACATAAAGTGTTGACCAGCCGTACAAGCCCGTGACAGTGACTTACAGATAGGCCCTAAACAGGAGCTTGCACCAGAGCGACAGCGCAAAGTGAGGAATGGGTTGATTGAGTGTATTAACATCGCTGGGAGTAGGGTAGTATGGAAGTAGAACGAACACACCGCGGCGGTATTGGAAGAGAGCCGTATATATTCTGGCCCCATTTATTTAACAGTTTCAATTACTCAAAAGGCAATTGGGTACATGTGCTCGCTTGGTTTCACCCCCGATCCGCTGCTGCAGGGTACCATTTTAAATATGTTACGCTTGTTTTCAATATCGTTTGAATACCGTCTTCCTAATTTATTCTTGATCGAAATTGGCTACTCATTTGCTTATTGTTTCTGGCCAGCTGAATATCCTCCGTCGTGAGTCCAGCGGATGCTAGCAAAAAGTAGGTGCGGTTCAGGTGCTATTTCAGGTGCTATTTCAGGTACTATGCGTCACGTCAAAGTCCATGCAAGCCTTGCGAGGTAGCTACGTTGACTTAAAAAAAAAAAAAAAAAATCGCCCATCCATATATCGGATTGCCTCACTTTTGGTATCAGCATCGGCAGACTACTATCAACTCGGCCCTGTGAAGTTCAATACGAACTTGTCAGCCTAAAAACTCCATCAATTTCAAACGAAAGCTCGGGAAAAAGGGAAACAGATAGAGATGACACAATGTAACGTAAGGGGCGCGGATGGGAATATTTTTCTCTCTTCGCCCAGCATTAGAAAGGCTAGATGAGTAGCAGGTAGGATTTAGTTACTCGGGCTCAGAATTCAATATTTTCTATCATAACGTGTAGCTTGGAATGAAGGAGCGAAGCCAAGATGACTTAACAAAACATTTCAGTCAAGGAATGTTAATTCTGCGGCGATTCGCCAGCACCAAGCAGTCTCTGTGGCGCAATTGGTTAGCGCGTTCGACTGTTAATCGAGAGGTTGGAAGTTCGAGCCTTCCCAGGGACGGTTAATTTTTCTTCTATATTTTTTATTCTTGATGCCTTGAATGCTTTTCATTCTTCTAGTTTATTCAAGTTAATTATTTTTTAAAATTTCCGCATACTCCCAGCGCTCAACGGGGAACAGATCAATGAATTTTCTACGCATCGTCCATGTCAGGGGGGTGGATGGCGCAGTGGTAAGCGCTGTTCATCACCACTGCTAAGACCAGGAAGGTGGTGGATTCAAATCCCACCCTCTCCAAAAGGATATTACCACATCTTGGTGGATCTTGATGGTACCCTTTCTTATCTCATTTCTATTGGCAACTGCCACTGCAAGGTGGAGCAGTGTTCAACACTATGTATATAGTCTAGATGGATTCAGGATACGCTGCACAGATCTGTAGTGTTGGCCGGAGTTATACCGTTTAATACCGATTGCTGCGCAACTACGGAGGGCGCTATCAAAAGAATTGCGCCGCTCAGATTCAATTTATACAACTAAGAAGCGCCACAATGTTTTAATGAGTAATTACATTTAGCTTCAAATGACCCCACATTCTATTTATATGAGAATGCCATGTATTCTGAATTGATTCCTCTTTTTTCTCAAATATCTCATCTCTAATATTTCATCTGCTGATTCATATGGCACCCAATACTGATATTGTCACAAGAGCTCTTGTGGTGGCTCTTAAATCACCCTATTTTGGCAAGTCAAATGCTGAAATCACAGAAATCACCCAGATCTCAAAGAGTCAAATCAACTGTATATATAAACATGCAATTGAACGCGGATTTGATCCTGAACTGCCTCATATTATACTTCGTGATGAATGGCTTCAAGATGCCCCCAAATCTGGCTGACCAACTCAGAGAAATGATAGTATTAAGGACACTATTCTTGCAAAGATTCAACATGATTGATATGGACAAGAAAAGACATGTACTGATCTTGCCAATGAATTCAGTAATGAAGGAATTGAGATATCTTCTATGACTATATGAAGGATTCTTTGCAAAGCAGGCCTGTGAAAAACAAAGCCTACACAGAAGCCAGAACTCACCAAGAAGATGCAACTAGATCAACTTCAATTCTGTCTGAAGCATAAAGATTGGACCTTGGAGGATTGGAAGAATGTTATCTGGTCAGATGAAACCTCTGTTATTCTTCTTCATCAACAAGGTGGATATAGAATATGGCATGCACCTCATGAGGCCTATTCTCAAAGCTGTATACATGAACAATGGAAGGAATCATCTGAATTCATGTTCTGGGCCTGCTTCTCATACAATAAGAAGGGCCCATTTCATTGTTGGGCCAGAGAAACCTTGCAGGAGCATGCTCAATCCCTTGAGTATATTGAGACTTTAAATGCTGAAATGGAACCTATAAAGAGGTAAGAATGGGAGCTGTCAAATGGTATTCAAAGATTACAGATTGATCATCAGCAACCAGATCAAAAACCAATATGGAAGTTCAAACAGGCCACAGGCAAGCTATCTCATGGCAAAGGTGGTGGAATTGATTGGTATCACTATCAAGTTCAAATTCTCTTACCAAAGCTATTTCCCTTTGCAAAAGAGTGTCAAATCAATCGTCTGAATACTATTGTGCAAGAGGATAAGGCCCCTTCACACAATCACTATATCCAACATTATATGTACGATATTCATGGGATTCAACAGCTGCTTTGGTGTGGGAATTCACCTGATCTCAATGCAATTGAGGCAGCTTGGCCCTGGATGAAGCGCAGAACAACAAGAAAAGGAGCTCCTAAGAACTGTACAGAAGCTGTTAGAGTATGGGAGCAGGCATGGAAGGATCTGCCACAAGAGAAGATACAGGCATGGATTGAGCGGATTCCTGTACATATTGAAAAGATTATAGAGTTAGAAGGTGGCAATGAGTATAGAGAAGGAAGACGGCACGGGCAGGTGGAGGAATAGGATACTCATCTGGTTGGCAGATTGGCACGCAGGTTGGCAGGCAGATTGGCACACAGGTTGGCAGGCAGATTGGCACGCAGGTTGGCAGGCAGATTGGCAGGCAGATTCCATGTTGAATAGCAGCGGAGACAAGGAATAATCAAGAGCTGAGTATTCAGTATAAAATACAGTGTGAATTTCTGCCAAGATTTGTGGCGCTGTCTAGTTGTCTTTTTGCCGGCGCAATTCTTTTGATAGCGCCCTCCGTAGATAGCTAGTTGTGAAAATCGATTTTAAATGTTGCGGCTGAGGTGTATTTCCCAAAATAGTGTTTTAACAACGAGGCTCCACCGTTATTTCTACGCTTCTATGATCCTTATCCCATACCCTTGCTGGCTTTTAGTCACCACTCAAGTTTATGGCACACCGCATTCGTCACTTCAACTGTTGTGCTTTTGCCGGCCAAGTCCGCGATCCCTACCCGTCGCTCACGACGAATTCTACAGAGTTTACCAGTTCGGCCGTAAAATCTTTCTCTCCCAGCCACTAAAGCATGTCAGCTGCTGTCAAAAGTGGGCTAAGGGATTGACGATGTGTTTTAAAAAAGATTTCTTTCTGTCAACGGACATTGGAAAATACAGTAAAGGGGAAGTAAAAAAAAAAAAACCAAGGGGATACCCATTGAAAGCAGAATCGTGAATTGGCTTGAATATGGATGCGTTCTCGCGCGTGCAAGCAAGATTCCCCGTTGGGGGCTATGCCAGCTGATCCTGCAGGCGTTGCTGCAATATCAGAAAGAATATATCGGCGACTTGAGAATGGCTTGAGTAGAGTGGAGTCCTGCGCGGATCTCACCAGCCCTTCTCCCGGTTGTTTTCAAAAGCTTGTATGATAAAATGTGAATATGCAAAACGACATGTTCAAACTTGTTGTAACAATCGTATCAAACTTTTGGCTTTCAGCATCATTCTCGTCGTCATACATCCACCAACATATATTATCGCACTGAGCTGAGACCCTCTGCCGCAGCTTCATTCCAGATAACCAACCCATTCCTCTGCGCATTGCTCTTCGTGACAATAGCGATATGCTTCTCCGGTCCCCGAAGTAGTTGATATGCGATTTTTGATAACCCTGATGTGATAAGCTAGATTGTATCAACTATCCTTGTCGGTGCAATGGTAGCCATCCGCAAAAGGGCGTTTCCAGGTCTCTTCATTCCTGGCAAAGCCCGTTGCACACAGTCCATAACTCCGTTACATGCATACGATGCTACGGGAGAAGATGGTGAGCAAAATACAATTTCAGCTTCTAGCCAGCTCCATGTCGGGTAAAGATGGAAACATCCCTTACCATTTCCCACAGCTTGCTGGCATGGCTGCGTCCAACTGTACCCTGCATACTCCCCATCAGGGTTTTCGGGGACAATTACCCAATTGAATCCTCTGGGTTGGCAGCCGCGGAGCGAAGATCTTGGTTGCTGCTGGTTGGAGTTTGTATATTGCTCTCGTGGTCGGCATACTACTAGTTGAAGAAAGACCCCAGAGCAAGATATCGTCAGGTACGTCTGGAGTATCGCAATTAGGAAGAAAGGACGAGAGGGCTATTGGAAATCAGTTAGCCCCAGCTCCGTTAGGTTCATGTGCTGGATATACCCCAATGGCATCTATTGGTGATAGATACGGATTAATGTTTGTATTTTCCATGCAAGCACCAGGGGCTCCGACTGAACCAAGTAAATATGCACCAAGGTTCTTCAAACATCAAGGACTCCTACAGACAGGCATCTGCGGTGTTTCTTGAAAATAGTCACTGCTCCCCCCCGAGGTTCCCGGGGCCGGCTTGAAGGTGTTCAATATCATGGCGAGTTGTTGAGCACTATGATCCTAGCCTCTAGAATCTCGGGGCTAATGCCTTCACCGGGTATTGATGCGTGGTTGGCTTTGGAGTGTAGGTAAAGTACATATGTATCATCGGCCATTAGCAATTCATACTTTGGCTCCGTTCTCAGCGGATGTGTCAATCAAGTAGGCCACGGTTGAATAGCCCTCCCACCACATGCTAGTTGCACAGCAAGTAAGAACAATTTGGTCCTGGCAAAGCTGGAAGTACATAGATAATCACAGACATGGTCATTCATAGTTAATTCAGTCAAAGAGCCGAGCCGAGAAGCCTTTTTGAGCATCCGGTCTCATGCGTGTATTCCTCTCGAACATATTCTTGCCATCTCTCTCCATATCCTAGACAAAGCGCCGAATAACTTCTGAGGTCTTAACGGTTCAATGGACGGTTACACCGGCCGAGGACTACATATTTCTGTCACCCCTGTCAAAATATGCCTTTCCTCCCAGTGATCCCTGCACTCTCTTGGACGACGAAACGTGTCGCGGAAATCAGTATGAATCCATCCATCCCATGATCTCCCTTGGGTTATCCACACATTCGCACAGATCCGAGACCGCGATACTGATGACATGAGCAGATGATTAAAATTCTGTTCTGAGTGTTTCCCATCTGTGAAACTGGACCACTAGCAAGGGTAGTGCACAGCACAGGATGTGAAAAAAAAGCTTTCAAATTCAATTGAATCAGAGGGATTCTGTTAGTGGTTTGTATTTTTAGCTCGTGGCATTTTCTGCTGGAGGTATGGGGCTAATTTACCTTAATCTATGTATAGAATGCCGGTTTGATTAACACACCGTAATGATGACTTCGCGAAACGGCATACATATATATGTAAGATTCTAAGTCGCGAGCTAAGCTAAACGAAGAATCCTTCGAAATCTTCAGATATGAGTCAATAGTTCATTTTCCCGTCTTTTTGTAAATTTCTTTCTCATGACCTCCGCTTTTCGTTCAGTTGATATATGCATGGGAAGATAAAAAGCAAAATATTTACCCTCCTCCTTACTGATATTAATTCATCTCGATAAAACCACCACCTCCTAATAAACCGGCGTCCCACAGTGCCAACCAACCTTAGACAAAAAAAAAAAAAAAAAAAGGAAATAACACCATATTAAATTGGATTTATAAACATCAGTATTCATTGAACCCATGCCGTCGCGAGTGGAAGTGAGCGACGACAACCATGCCATCTCCAGCAAGTGCAGTCGCAATGACACGGGCTACCTAACGACCCTTCCCCCTGAGATCCTGCGAGAAATTCTCCAATATGTAGGCGCCGACGAACTCAGAGCCAACAATCTGGACAGGCTACTCATAAGCAAATACTGGTACTGCATTGCATCAGCAGTGTTGCTGGAAGATGTCAAACTCTCCGCGACTGGCTTGACGAAATTTCTCGCACTGCAGAAGGCTACACCGGGAAATAGTGGACCGGAGCATCAACCTCAACATAAGGAGGTTACGTGTACACGAGCAAGAACGATATCAGAATCGGAATCAGAACTGGTGGATGGGCCCATTAGCCCAATATCAACTCGAACATCGAGTCTCGCTATCTGTCTGACCGGTTACTCAGGATGGGCCACCCATATCGACCCCGAGACGCAGCAGATTATCCCGGAGAGATTCAAGATCCTCGCCGACTGGACCGAAAAGACAAGAGCAGATATGCACCGTCTTTCTAGTTGGTTGGGCACATTGAAAACCTTGACCAGATTCCGTTTCCAAGCCGAAGGAGAACCGAGTGTGCGCACCATTCCGGCGAATCTATTTGAGCATATGAAGAGTTACTTACACGCGGATGCAATTGCGCTTATGTGCAGGAGTATCCCTGTCGAGCGTTTGAGGGTTCTGGAATTGGACACATGCGGATCGGCGTTTCTGGCGCGAGGTGTGGATGGTGCTAAGCCAGGACATGCTTCGGATAGTGAGCATATCTGCCCGCTTATCGGGAGGTATGTGCCGTACTTGCAGCAACTGAGGGTGAGGATGCATCGGATCTGCCCGGAGGTTTTTGGAGTTGGTAACAAGAATAATTTGCAGTATACAACAGCGCGGAAGGAGTTTGTATTTCATCTGAGCCTGTATGATCCACTGAAGGGGATGACGAGAGCAAAGTCTGCGGGGCTTTGTTCATTCGACACACCCTGTCGGAGGGATGTGTTGATAAATAAGATGATTGAAGGGGCGAATGTGGCGGCGATGCAGATGCCTAATCTCAAGGCCACGGTTCTGTATCATGTTTACCCGTTTGATCTCGTGGCGATGGATTGTCGAACTGGGGATACCAAGATGGTGGACAGTCAGGTGGACTGGTTGGATAATGAGGACGTGGTTTTTGAAGATAGGCGATCTCCTCATTCAACGTCTGGAGCGTGCGTGACAGTCTGTGCATTTTGATCGATTGCCAAAATAAGAGGTGGGAACCTAACCAAATAGATTGACAGCTTGGGGCGTTTTTAATGAAACGGGAAAACAATTCCATCAAATCGTCCGGCATCTGCCAGTTTGCCGCCGTCATTTCACTATTCCAACACACCGAAAGAAAATGGAGACAACATCAAAAGAGCATCAGATAACTTGGAAGGAAGTTGAATGACTGTCGAATGAAAATTTTAACATGAAGTTTCGAAAAGTCACCTTTTAAAATACGATCCATAAGAGCCAATGGCGACGAGATGTAAACCACAGATGGCTGTTATCTGCAGCCAGACCAAAGGTATTTGGAGCCAGTGGAAACTCTCAGGCCGATTCTTCATCTCAAACGATTGTAGTGGGCGACTTTGATGGTTATTGGTTTTCTCTATGCTGAGCCCTCGGATTAGCCAGTTTGTGATGGGCCAAGTACATCATGTGAAAAGTTCTGACGAGATGCATCATATCATGAATATGTCGACAAATGATAGCCTTCATTAGCTTATATATTAATAGATTGTCAATTTTGTTGCCATTTGCTTTCTGTAGGCAAGTAACTGAAAAATGTTAACCCAAAAGCAAAGTCAGAATGCGGCCACACCAACATCACCTACACTACAGGCCTTAGGTCGCGGGGGTGAATTGTGATAAGATGAAAATATGTCTTCCAATCGAGTTATATGTTTCGGGCCGGCCTCAACACTTGACGAGAAGCCCGTCGATGTTTCTGGGAGCTGGAGAAGGAAGAACTAGAGTAATCTCATCTCCCGGGGAAACTCGAAGAATGACTGACTGCATCATGAAGTAAAATAATCAAGTGAGAGAGGAAAGAAAGGCTTCCGAGAATGAAAAGCACAACTCAAAAACGCCACAACAAGATTGATACCAGGCGTTAATATGAAACAATAATGAGAACAAGAGGCAATTGAAGAAATAAAATATCTATGAGACTTCACGTCAGCTGAGGTCATGAACAAATTCGGCACGCAACACGGAGAATTTCATGCCCACGATATCCTGATGCAGTGTCGCCTGAACGAATAGGAGGCTTCGACCCGAAGTGGGCGCTCGAAGGATTGATTGATTGATTGATTGGTTTTCTTTTTTCTTTCAACAATCGTCAGGATTGCTGAGGTTGTATGAAAAGAAATCATGTGTGACGAGAAAAGGATTCTGGGGCTGTTCAATCATCGTCTTTGTGAGAGAAAATTTTTGCTGTTCACCATGACAACAGAGATCGTGCACCCCCAGGCTTGCTTCATTGGGAAAGCTCTCAATTTCCCGACAAACTCAAACTATTGACTTCTCGAAAATAACCGGGCCGCTTCTGGGAACGCATGCATATGAATACGCATCCAAGTGGCCTCCTGAAGTGGCATCCTGAAGTGGCATCCTGAAGTGAGGCGAAAAAAAGAAAAGAAAAGAAAACCCAAAAACCCAGAGCCTGGAGAAAATCGAGTTCGCTATGTTTGTTAGTCGATGGATGATCAAATAATATCGGGAAGAAGCTAAACCCAAAACAACCGTCCACTCTTAACGATGGCTTCATGCTGCGGATATATATCCTTCCTGTATTCCGGTTATTTTCATATTGTCTTGTCGGCTGTTCCTATATTTTCTTGATTCCCTTTGCAGCCTTGTCCGTTTTTCTGTTTTCCTTGACTCTGCGATTTGCAATTCTGGGGGCATCTGTGGCAATTTTACTGCTGGCAACCAGATCCTTGAACTTTTGTTAGTTCGATTTCGCTGTTCCTGGATTCGCCCGAGGGTTGTGGAATGGAGGCTGGCTGGTGGTCACGGGGTTTCGTGGCTCGCCCGCATTGTTTACTTCTTGGCACGACGCGGGCCCCAGGCTCTGCGTGGGGCCCTGGCCGTGGCTGACAATGATGCCAACGGAAACGAAAACATGAAACAGAGCGCTGGAAGCAACGGTGCGGGGTTTCGCTGGTGTAAGGAATCATCAAAGCAAGCTAAAAACAGAATGCCATCAGGATCGAGGGGATGGGCGCTTGCGAGATTGGCATTGAGTGGCGTGATTGACCAATCTACAAGTCTACAGCCGTAGACGTCAAGAGAGTGACATCGAATTCTTTCGTTCCCTTTTAGTTTTCTTTGCTTTTCTTTGGTTATTTTAGTCACGAGTGTGATTTGCTTTTTGCCAGTGAGTTGGCTTTGCGTTGGTGCGACATGGTTGGTTTGGAGAAGAGAGAGGAGGAAGAAACCAAGGCACAAAACCGACAAGGTTGAAGGAGGGGAAGGAGGTGGGATGTTCACTGGCCAGCACGACCGATTCTAACCCCACCAATTACCAATTAGCGATTGGGTGTTCGTGTGATCTTGCCTCCTGTTCGGTCTTTAGCTCTGGCAGTTTGGTTCTGTCGACTGTGAACGGACTGTAGAGTTTGTGGTTTGTCTCACATATTCCGGAGTTCATATTGTTTGTTGCATTGTTGGATATCAACTCGTCATCCCACGGCAGTCTGTGAAGAGAAGTAAACGGCTTAAATTTCGGAGAACTCGCGTGAGCTTGTTGGCTTAAGCTTCCCAATCTCTCGGTGGCGATTGTCATGACATCAAGGTAAGCCGGAGAACACATGTAAATGCATCATGATTGACCCCACTGATGTATTTGAACACGGCCAGCGGAAGATTTCGTCACGATCAAGTTCGGCGACAAATATGGCGCGATACCAGAAAGGAGCTAGCGAAAGATGGCTCAATCAGTGATTTTTGCTGTTGTTCATGATTGGGGTGGAATAACTCTGCACAGGCTTACTGCTGCTGATTGGCTAATCTCATTCGTCTCTCGGTTAATATTCTCGTTCAGAACCTTGGAAGCCCTCTGGGGGTCGGCCAGGGGTGGCACCGAGGGTCGTGGCACAGCAGTAACAAGTTGACAGTGGTTGGTGCTGCTTTTGTTTACTCTCTTATTGCTCGCCTTGTTGCGGAAAGGAACTTAAGGATTACCTTTTGCAGAGGCTGAAGCTTGAGCTGCTTAGTATGAATGGAGACATTCCAGAGGAGAATTTTTGCCTAGGTGGTACGCGTACGAAATGGATCAAGTAACGAGGAACCATCGGTGCAGGCTGGCTGAATTTGAGGGTCTTTTCTGTGGCCATTGACAGGCTATTTCTGGTTCAAAGGAAGAGCTATTTTCCATCGCAACATCCTTGTCTATGTCCCCGTGTTTCCCTGCTTTCGGAAATGGAGTAAATTCCTAGGGTTGACCCTTGCGCCATGAAGAGTAGAAGCACCTTTTAAACAGGGAAGAGATACTTGGGATCGTACGCTGTAAAGCTGGATCTATAATTGGAAGGAAAGGTGTTTTGCTTTGAACTGGCGGCTATACCACCCAAAAGAGGGTTGTGGGCTTCCATCCATCCGATTGAAGGGAATAAGATTTGGAGCTGAACGCGGATATCGTTTGGTTCCTGAACTTTGTAAAGAGACGTGCTTGACAGCCCCAGATTGACCACCATCTCTACAACATGCTTGGAGGAATTGGTGCCCAAGGTGGTTTGCAATGAGATCTCTTGTAATTTGCTTTGCCAGAGCAGGTGGAAGCGTTTCAACGAGGGTTAACCAAGCTTGATGAAGAATGATTTCCTTGTTTTCTTGTTCTATCTATGATGTTGACAGCATTTGGAGGGAGTTTGATATATCCATGGGACGCAGCGGATATTCGAAGCGCTCATTGGCGGCCTGCATAAGAACCTTGGAATGTGATATCGGAAATCCAGGAGAGAGTTCCGGATGCCGCTCTTCCAGGCGTCCTAGCCTGTGTTTGATGCTGAAACTCCAAGCACCACGGTGTTTAGGAACAAGCACGCTCAGGCATATTTGGGATTTTGAACACTCTCCGTGCGATAGAATGTTGTATCATTTACAATAAGATTAATGTGGAATGGAGTTATTTTACTTCCTCATGAGCCTCTTCGAAGGAGAAAAGGGGTTTGCTTATTTTCGAACTCTGTGTGAGCTTTCGAATTTTGCTGTGTATGTATGCGTTGTCCATTGAGCAAGAAATCCGCCCTGAAGCTGCACGTCATGGTATTGCTTCAGCAACCAGATCGCGGCTCTGCCAGTCAGAATGATAGGACGAGCTGCTAACAAGGGTCTGGTCAGGACTGTGCAGTAGTTTATTGGACTGGGCGCTACAAGAGCAGGCAGACGGACCAGTCACAGCGGCAGTAGAAGGGGATACGAAGCAGACCCAGCCAACAGAAATGTAGGAATGTAAGATCCTGGGATCAGGGAAGCTGACTTTGTCCGATGTAGCAGAACCTTTCCCAGTCAAGTATGAAGCCGGAATGAAGCCTGCAGCCAATGTTCCAGGACCTGACCTCAGCGGCCTGGGTTGCCCTTTGTCATGGGAGCAAGGGAAGGAAAGTTGGAGACAGTCGCTAAGGTTGGCCAGGTACCCGGGAGTACCGCGCCACACATTGTTGGCGGGTGCGGGACCTGCAAAGACTTCTTTCACCTCCCCACTCCGGCGTACCGTTGCCCATTGCAACACGCTCAGCCGCCAGCTCCAAACCATCCCCAACCCACGATTCCGCTTTCTCTCTCCTCCTCCTCTTCTTTTCCTTTTCTTCATCCTGCTCCCCTTCTCTTCTCTACTTTTGTGTTCACTCTTCTCCCAGTCCAGAAGTGCCCTTCTCCCCCGTTCCCCGTTACAGCCTTGTCGACGGTCTTCCCCCACGTCGGTCCTTTTGCTCGGCCAGCACCTCGTCTTGGACCTCCTGTTCCCACCGTTTTACTATACCGTTTGCCTTTCTCCTCTTAAATTTGGATGATGTTGTTATAACTTGAAATTCGGCATCCTACGCCTGCCTGCTTCTCGAAGCAACTGCGGTAGAAGATTTCGGTTTCCAGACGAAAAGCCGACAACCCAGAATACAAGCTCCGAGGGCTGGCCTTGCAGAGTGCATTGGACGTGCCTGTATGCCTACATTTTGCACAAGGAATTGACCCCGACCTGACTGCTACCGTCTATCCATTCCGCCCTCCATCCTCTCCGCCCCCACTCCCGGACAATCCTACGTTTGAGTTGGAACTGGCTGGCGTTGTGTCTGCCGGTCGACTGAGTGGAGGAACACATACACAGTCAAAGGATAATAGTTCCTGATTTTCTGAGCTAGGAACTTGGGGGGATGGAACATTCGTCTCCTCTTGCTGCTATGCAGCCCCCCTCTGTGCTCTTCGGTCACTGTTTTCGGGCGGAGACGGCTGCTTCATTCAAATCCTTCCCTGCAGTAGGAAATTTTGGCCCGAACAGTTTCAATTTTAAGGAACTCTCCAAGACGAAAGGAAGTCCAGATTACTTCAGTGTGAAGCATGTTGGAGGCTCCTCTCCTACCGCAAGCTTAGCTGCGGATCTTTCACAGAACTTCCACATTGACCAAAGGTAATTGCCTATCTTGCGGTGTATTATTCGCTGTCAATTGTTTTTTTTTTTTTTCCTTTGGATTTTCTTGCCTAGGTTTGCTACTGACTTGTCCACAGTCCTCAGTTAGTAACACCGCGGAGATCGCTGTTTTCAGCGAATTTGTTTGGTTCGGAAAATGGTCGAGGTAATATGTCCCCCTTTAATTGGCCAGCTGATGGACATGGACATTCCAGTGAAGCTAATCACAATTTTTTAGATATAATGACAACACCTCCTCTATCCTCATCTTCACCGGCCATTTCTGTTGATATGATGGACATGTCCCCGTTACCGCACAAAATTCCCTACTCTCACCAATCAGATAGTGACTTGGAGTCTCCTACGGCTGATCTGTCTAACCCTAAACCTAAGATATACATCCCTAGTCCTCTTCAAGATTCACCAATTGGGTCAACTCATCCCAACATTCCGCCAGAGTAAGCTGCCGTAAACATTCGCTACGTTATGCAAAAGTAGTCCTAATATTGATATTATTTTAGGAGAAAACGGGCCGCTTTCCTCCGTCCTTCATTGATGCGAGCTAAGGCTCATGGTGGAATCTCTAAAAGTCCATCAGTGAGCAATTCTCAACCATTCGTGAAATTTGGAAATGGAAATAGTAAGCTCTCTACGTCGACATCGCTTTCATTATCTGAGATATTTGAGGGATCACCGGAAAGACCAGCCTCACGGACCAATCCTTCAAATGAACAAATGGGACTCTCTCGTCCACGAGCTCCCTTTTCAAGTTTCGTCGGACAATCTCGCGGAAACGGGTCTCCAGGGCATGGTGCTGTGCGCAAGGGTTCCAATCCATTTTCTCGACCTAGGAAACAGTGTAGAAGATCGCTAAGCATGTTTGAGCACCCCGACGATGTAATGAATCAAGACAACGATACCAGTGTGAATATCCTATCTTTAAGCGATATGGAAGAGGCACCTACTCTACATTTACCTCATTTCATCCCAGAAGATCAACCCGACAGCCTCCCCAGGATTGAGAGCACTGTTTTGGTTGATATTCTTGATGGGAAATATAATGATAAATATAACGACATAATCATTATTGACTGTCGATTTGAGTACGAGTATGAAGGTGGCCATATAAATGGTGCTGTCAATTACAATGACAAGGAGCATCTTGCATCGAGGTTGTTCTCTGAGGACATGAAGCCAAACACCATGTTGGTCTTCCATTGCGAGTACTCTGCTCACCGTGCTCCTATTATGTGAGTCGTATTCCCAACAACCACCTTTTCACATCTTTTGCGAAATGTCTTTCTTACATATCGATTTAGGGCCAAGTTTATTCGACACAAAGATCGCGCAGTCAATATCGACGAGTACCCCAAACTTACATACCCCGAAATGTATATCCTGGATGGTGGTTACAGTGCTTTCTTTTCCGTGTACCGATCTCTCTGCATTCCGCAAAACTATGTTGAGATGGCCGCAAAGGAGCATGCCTTTGCCTGTGAAAGAGGCCTCGGGAAAGTAAAACAACGGTCAAAGCTTGCCAGAGCTCAGACATTTGCTTTCGGACAACATGCTACCCAAATGGAAGACAGTCCTACTGGGCGCTGTCGGAATGCTAGCAGTGACCGCAACCTGTCTCTGGAAATCCCGGAACCTGGACGCTTGCCTGGACGGCGTATGTTCAGCCACTGATAACTTTATCAATGATCTTTGAATTATGGCGCTGAACGCTTTTATGGAGTTACGTTCCCTTGTTAATTTTTTCTATTCTGCTCCGCCAGTCTGGCACTACCAGTCCCTGCGTTTTTGAATCTTGGACCAATTCCATTTAGCCTTTCAATCTCGGCTCCACGCCGACCTTTTTTGACATTTCAACAGCTTTCGAACAAAACGAAATCGCTAACATACTTGTGAGACTTACTTCATCATTCTTTTGACCCTGCCGCCACCATCGAGGTCGACCAAGCAAACACTCTTTGCTGTGATAGAACAATTTACTGCGGGCAACATACATTTACTCCATTATAGGATACTTGGAGAGATACAATTATCGGCTCAGCAAGTATTGAGCTTCCGCTAATAATTATCCGACACTTTATCCACATCTTGCGACATATCGCTCTATGAGTGGTTTAGCTATTACCTCACCGGAATTGACTTATATATTTCCTTTTTCTAAAGTTTCGACAAAAACACATACTTTAACAACTTTCATCCTCATCGAACCTTATTTCCTATGTTTACATCTGCATATCTAAGCGCAGCCATACTTTCGGCCCACAGTTCGAGGAACAAATTGATCCATTCACCAATCCATCCATCCCATCACTCGTGCCGGAACCTTCTCCGCAGCAGGAACATATCCGATTTTATGAGTTGCTGAAGCCATTTATTCCTCGGTTCTTGTTCTGCCCTGGGTTTATTTCCTCTAAATTGCGTTACGCCGGCTTCAGTACTCACTCACATTACATTTCTCAATCCATAATCACCTCGACTTCTTTCTGTTTGAATGAAGTTCTGTTCCAACAACTACCTTCTGTGAACCACCTCTTTAAATCTACTCATCCTTTTTTTATCATCCAGCATTGTCTCCCGTTCTTTATAACCCCGTCCGCTTTCTCCCTCTCCCCCCTTCCCCCCTCTCTCCCTTTTCACTTTTTTTGCCCAGGGCTTGCATGTGTGACCTAGCCAGAGATGCGAAAAGAGATGTGGGTTTTCGGGAGGTATTTTTGAATGGTCGGGATACACTGTGTTTATGCCTGAACAGAAAACAGGGAGATAATTAGTCGGTTGATTGTGCGGCTGCGTGTTTGCTGGAACCTTCAATCAGGACTTATGATATTGGAGAATAGTTGCTGGATTATTGAAGGTTATGAGAAGTGAAAGAATCATGTGTTGGCGGACGACGGACTGCTAAAAATGATGGGTGGGAGGATTGACGTGATGTCCCCTTTTGCTTTGTCCTTCCTTTTAACCGTCTTTCCTTTTTTCCCATCTCTTTAACAACAAAAGGTATTACGACAATGCCATGTAGAAATCGAATTAGAGAAAAAAAAAAAAGAAAAAAAAAGAAAGCAAAAGAAACAAATAAAAATATTCATAAATTATTAAGAATTGCTTTTTTGTAACTATTGTTGATCCTCGTAGTCTAAGGTCGTTCATTCCAATCGCCAAACGCGTCCCATATCCAAACACGCGATTCAATTTAACCCTTTTTGGAAATTTCAACCTCACACATGTTAGGTGTTATACAATCCCAAAGGACAAGACCTAAAAAAATTCCAATTATACCGAACTCCAATTGCAGATATTAATACAAATAAAACAAGATGAACATCGATGACATTCTCGCCTCCGTTGATCAGCCGGACCTTTCATCTCCTGAGGCCACTGTACTCGATGCGCAGCTACTAACACGGCTTTGGGTTACAGAGAGGGGCGTGCCGGAGCTACTGCCGTGGCCCGGCGCGCTGATGGAGAGGGTTATGGAGAGGGTTCGGAAGCAGGTGAGTGGATATCACATATGGATTGAGTGTTTTGTGTTTTGTTGTTTGCGTGAGAGTGGTGCTGGGGTTCGCAGAGATTAAGGATGCAGGGAGGTGGTGACCCAGGAAATGTTCCATCTAGCATCAATTGAACCAGCAAAGTTTTCAAACTACAATAACTAAAGAACATATATTATATATTTCTCCAGGTCGAAAAAATTGAGGACCTCACCGCCGCGGCCTCCGATCCCTCAACAAGCAAAAATCCAAACACAAACCTCAAGCTCTCCATCCTTCAAACAGACCTTTCGCGCACCCAATATGTAATTCGCTCCTTGCTACGCCAACGCCTCTCAAAACTCACGAAGCACAGTTTGCACTACCTGCTCCTCTCGTCCCCACCTCCCTCCTCGTCCTCACCCTCCTCACAATCTCACCACCAACGGCAATCCTCCCAAGCAACCTTCAACACCCCCACCCCAACGCATCCCCCTTCAGCCACAAACGCCTATAAATCATCCACAAACGCATCCACAGGAAAACAGCCCCTCCTTTCCCCACAAGAGTCCGCGTTCCTCCACACCCATCAATCCCTCCTAACAGCACACTACAACAGCTCTTTCCTCTCGACCTTCCCCGCACAGCTGCGACGATTAGACGACAATGCGGGCGGGACAAGTATGATTCAAGGCCCCGAGACGAAGGAGGTGGTGTTTGTGCGCTGTTTGGTGGAGGAGGTGAGAATTGTTATCCCCGCTGGCGCGGGTGATGAGATGGGGGCCGACGGGGATATTTATGGTCGCAGGATGAGGTGGGGAGAGGTTTGGGTTGCGAGGTGGGAAGGGGTTAAGGAGGCGTGGCGGAGGGGGGAAGTGGAGGTTCTTTAATCTCAGGGTTTTGGAGAAGGGTTTAGGATATATGGCGCTTTTTTTTTTCTTTTTTTTTTTTCTTTTTTTTCTTTTTCTTTTTTTTATCCGGTTTCATAGGGTGGATGTGTCCATGGTTGGATTCCAATTTTTTGGTTGATTTATGTTTTAACTACCATATGGCTCTGAGCCGTTTAAAGGTTGGGCGTCATCTTTTCTATTTTGTTTCTTATCACATGGCGATCGTGTTCTTAGACTTGCGCACTTAACACCGCATTGCGTTTCGGCATATTCAATGATTGATGAATAAGAGGATGCGAGACTCGATGGACCATTCCTAAAAGAAAATGACATAAATTAATTGTAATCTGTTGAAATGGGAGACGTCTAAGCTCAGGCTCGCAAAGTAAATCTAAGTACAAAAAGGGCGGAGAAGTGGAGGTGAAGGAGGTTCCTGGCAGTGAGGAAGATCTCCGGGTATCCTTGGGGTATTTGTATTTTTTGTAAGAGAACGAAGCTTGAGAGTGTTTATGCCTGGTTCACACACTGCACGTATATTCTGGTATAAAAGGGGATGTGTTGGAATCATTATCGCTCGCTAGAAGGCCATGCGACCACACCTATTGAAGCAGTGCTGCGCCCGCTAGATAGTTACAATGAACCAACCTTCTACCTCCATCAGGGTGAGTTTTGTCACCGTATATTAAGTTAACGGTCACTGACGATGTGACCACCAGTTCTAGCAACAGGAAGCGGTAGTAAACATTACAAGAGCTAGACCTGGAGATTATCAAAGCAGAGAGAAACGAAAATTCGCGATGTATTCCACATATCCATTGAAGAACTCCACGCCAAGATAAGATATTATGGTATTCAATGTCCGCTTCTCGTACATGCCGTAAACTCATCATGGTGTGCAGGAAGGAAATAGAAGAGCTAAAGACAGCAAACCCATATTGTTCGCTCCTTTTCCAAATTTCCCATATGATACCGCTCCAATTTGTAAGCGCAGGCGACGTGACCCAAAGCCGGCGGAGAAGCAAGGAAAGAAATGGAAAATGAGCGCATGTCGCTGAGAAAATGAGCTTGGAAAGGAAATCGCTGAGCTGAGCTATGAGGAAAAGCTCGCTTCGAAAGAACTAACTGGATACCTAGAGGAGAGTAAGGCAAGGATAAGGAGCCATAAGGAGCCCAGAAATCAAGAAAAATAGAGGGAAAATGTAGGGGGAGCCATCTAATGTCATCTAGCTACGTGAAAAAAAGGTGTCGCTTTCGTCTTCCGCGCGCGGCGTGTGTAAGCGTAAGTGATTGTCTTGTCTATGCGTGATATACATAAGCTGGTGGGTCAGAATCGGGAATTCGATCGATGTATTCGCGGTCGATCAGACTTTCGATTCTCTTCTTGACCATGTTCACTTCGGGGTTGAACCGGGAGGCCAGCTGAGAGATTACTTCTGCCATCAATTGGGAGTGAGAAAGCGTTTTTCTTTGTCTGGTGATGGGTTTTGGGAAATTTATGGTCAGCGTTCCTTTCCTTACTTATGCTTTGGAGAAGAGGCGGCATGTTGCTGGGGTGGATTAGGAAGGGACGAGAAAGTTAAACCTTGGAAAACCAGGGTGGAGAGTATACACTTACTTCATAATTCGAACAATTGCTGCTTCGATGCTGCCACCGCGCTCCTCACTCATCTTCTTTTCTGTTTCCTGCCGCTCGTCCTTATTTTCAACTTTGTTGCCTGCACTGCTGACAACACCAATCTTAATTTTAGTATACGGGCTTTGGAATTTTTCGTTGAAGAAGAATCGGTCTGTCGGCTTCACGTCTTTACTCATAGGTTCCTTCATTAAAACTTGAGTTTTCCGCACTACAGCGAGTGATTGCAAGTTTCTCGAGAGCTCGCTGGTTGGGATATTTGTCCGCGCTTGGATTTCCTCGAAAGTGAGAGATTTATCTGCAGGTAGATCATTGAAGAGGAGGAGAATGACCATAGCGTAGGTGGATACATTCAAATCGTGACGAGCGACTTTCCCATTGGGTCGCGGAAACGTAGCACGAATATCGGCAGTACCCATACCAGACTGCCATGAAAGTTTGCGTCCGTTGTGTTGTCCTAGGTAGAATTGTTCGAAGCTTTGCTTGAGCTGTTCGATGTGCTTCGGGTAATTGCAATGAGCAGAAGGAGTGCCGTCTTTATTGGAGCTGGTAACCATTTCCATCGGCCACATGGTGCTTGTGAGCACGCTTATTTCGAGGTCAATACGTTTTGGATTCGGGTCTCCTTGTTGCGATACATAGTTCGCATACTTGGATGTGAGACCACTGGACAGCTCCATATCCTTGAACATCGCTTCTAATTTTTGAGTAAAAGTGTTACCGACTTCCATTTTCATTTTTTCGATCATCTGCCGCTCTGCCTCTGTGCTTGCGGATCGCTTCATGAGGAGTCTCCGGGAAAGGTGTTTCTTATAATAGCTCTCGAAGCAATCCTTGTCGCGAATATACCTGAGTAGGGTGATTCCATTCTCCAAAAGAGTGTCTATTTCTTCCTCTGTTTTACCTCGAATTCCTTTTTTCAAATTTTCATCAAAGAACAGTGACAGATATTCCGAACTTCGAGAATTCACATTGATAAAATCAGCAAAGCTTGTTGTAATAGATGTTTGCATTGCTTGATCCCGCATGAAAGCCTGCTCCCAAACTTTATCAAACACGGCCTTCAACTGCAGAACATCATTTACCCATTTTATTGCAGCTGCAGTCTGCAGGTTTACTGGGCCCTTGTCATCAGTGCCCTTAACCTTGGTTCCATTTTGGGCTTGTTCTGGTGGTTTTTGGATCGGTGGAGGCCCTTGGGGAATTTCATTGGCTGCTTTATTTATCTCTGATCCTAGTTCAGCAATCCGACCCTGTACAGCGGATGTCAATGCCCGTTTTTTGACGTCGACCCTTGAATTCAACTCGTAGACGTTTTTCAAGTCTCCTAATCGATCGTTGTCTAGCATGTATTTGACCCCGCTATCTGGCAAAGCCATGACATCTCCGATGTGTTGTTCAATCAAGTTTTCATCAATAACCTGTTTGATCTTGTGTTCTGTCATAGGAGACAACGTGTGTCGACAGCGATCTTCCTCCTCTTGTAGCCTTTCCGCTACCCGTTTACAGAAAGTGGAGGCGTCTGCTGTGGCGAGGAGGTGCTGGCCTTCTGCGAGGTAGAAAAGTCGGCTCGACTCCAGAAAAGCGGGTTCAAAAGAAGTAACATAAAGCTTCCCCGACTCCTCTTCCTTGTCTGTTTCATACAGGCCTTCAAGAATGTACATGCAATGCCGTATTAGAGCTCGATCAATAATATTTCCTTCTCGTTCTAGACGGATCATGAGTAGAACAGTGTCCTCAAAGACCTCGGCAACCGTTATCGGTCTATCACCTCCGACATATGCCTTCAGGATGTAATCACTGAATAATAACATTGCCATGGAGTAGATCGACGGGCGTTGTTTATCCTGAAGGATTAATTTATTCTTTCGGAGATATTAGTACATACAAGAAGCTGGTAACCTTGCGGCTCTGGAAGGAATGGCTACGTTGGGATTTTGAGAATCTTACCAAGTACATAAGCACATCTGTAATCATGCCCATACAAAGCTGATGATCTTCCCAGACTTCTTTGAGCCTCAACAAGAAGCGTTCGCCAGCTAATTTTCTTTCGTTTGTCTGATCCAGGGTGTCTACCGTGTCCCCTGCCAAAGCAAGCGATGGGGCAATAACCGCGGTAACTTTTGCCAGCACCTCATTTTGAAGCCAGTTCCTTTCCAGTTCGACTACGTGATCGTAGAGGTCTAGACCCTTTTTTATAAGAACGAGCTGGTATGCATTTCGGTACAATTCTTCGAAGGATAGGTGCGAGGCGTTTTTTGTATGGATTTCACGAATGGAAGCAGCCAGCACAGCCCATGAAGTTTGGAAATTGGCAGAGCTGTCTCTTGCAGCTATGCTCTAATTTAAATAACCAAGGGTTAACTGAAATTCTCTAATGTTTCGTTTCATCCCGTGGTGGAAATATTTTGCTGATGAAGGTGCAAAGCGAGGAGGGAACGGAGGCCTGGTGGGGTGACAGATGCAAAACTTACCATTCGCGGAACACGAACTTTGGTTTTCTGTTTCATCGCCATTCCTCATTTACAAAATAACATGTTACCATTTCCCATGAGAAGCGAAATCTCCCCTGGAGCTGGAGAAAAAAGGGTGAACCGCCGGAGTTCACTGTATAAGGCCGCTGTTACCTAGGCGGGGGAAATCACGGCAAAAAAAGCCAAAAAGGAGTGTAGGCAGCGACTTAAAATTAAAACAATACAAATGAAAACAGGATGGATACCGATTCTCCATAGTCCAATAACACGGAGCAGCGCATGGAATTCACCTTCTTTTCTCTGTGACGGCGACAGAGACCTGAAAGACGTGCATAACACATTTGATGCGACGAAGCATGTAATATAAACGAAGCCCTGGAATAATGTATTTCCGGATTAGTTTCCGGAATAATTATTTATCCGTTAATTCGCTGTAATTATGTCATGCCAGGAAAAAAACTGGAAGAAGAAATACCTCCTGAGATATAAAGTGAGATATTCCATAGCTCAATAGTTGACTATTTTATTCCCTTATCCAGAATCATGGCTTCCTCCCGACGATTAGTCCAGAGCTTGGCAACTCGCGCAAACCATGTTTCGCTCGTATCGCGCTCATCTAGAACTCGATATTTCATTTCACCTTCATCCACGACCCGCCCAAATCCCTCGCCGCTCCTCTCCTCCCAATTTTGCAGATATAGCCCAGCCTCCATCAGGACCCATTCGTCTCTTACAGACAGCAAACCTGTGACCCCCGAAGATGCTGCGCAGAATGCCCGGCGTCGCGCAGAAGAGCGCGCCTTTCAAATTACATTTACCTGCAAGCCATGCGGTCACCGCTCATCACATCGAATCTCGCAACATGGCTACTATAAAGGAACCGTACTTATCTCTTGTCCTGGCTGCAGGAATAGGCACGTAATCAGCGACCATCTTAACATCTTCATGGATAAAAAGTCTACGCTGGAAGATATCTTGTCGGAACATGGCCAGACCCTGTTGAAAGGGAAGTTGGACGGTGATGTGGAGTGGTGGGAAGATGGCACAGTGAGGGCTGTTGCAGGAGCCTCTGAGCGTGAGGGGCAAGGGCAGATGGGCCAGACGGCTCAGCAACAACAAAATGCTGGTGTTCCACGGGAACAGGAACAGACCAAGGAGCAGACGGATGAGATCAAGCAACCCGGACATAGAGGGCAACCTTGACCAATCGTGGTGTTATTTTATTTCTTTCGAGAGTTTCACTTCCGTGGATATCTATATTTGCAGATATGGGTTATAATAGGGGCGTTGCTTGGACACTTCTCTTCATATGATACCGGCATTGGAATTTTCTTCGCGGCTTTAATCACTGTATACTATATTACACATGAATGATAGAGACATAAAATGCTGTGTCATCTTGCCAGTTGATGAAATTCAGACTAGAAATTTGAATTATTTCCCCCCCGAACGCCATTTATTTCCGAAATATCACCATTGGGCAATGCAATAACCTCAATAAATGTAAATAGAAGAAAATGGTGAGAAAAACCGTCTACCAACCACGTCTCCGCTCTTGATATTCTATGCCCTTTTCCTTCCTCTTCTCCCGCTTGCAGTCATTCTTCCGCTTCTTTTCTCTGCCAAACTTCTCAGGATCAGTAACAGCTTCGACGCGCCTCTTGACTCTTCTGGCCTCCCGTCTGGACCTAACACTCTCACGAGCAACCGTCAATTGTGTTACGAAATCAGTCGTGCCTAACCTCTTTTGCAACAAATCGAGGATCTCCTGGCTGCTACTAACAAGGGACTTGTAAGTATCCTGGAACTGCTCGTCGAGGGAGCGAGGCGCAGGGATGGATGGATCAGTTAGATGTAGTAACGGAAGAAGAATTGTCTGGAGAGATGGGGTTATTTGAGCGACGTCAAGATGAGTGCAAAGGGCTGCGAGAAGTTTCATGGAAGCCTTTTTACTGATCAAAGAATCTGCACGGGTGGTTCTTGGTTCTTGCCGAAGGATGGCAGCTGCTCGTTCGAAGATAAATTCGATTGCTGGCTTGTTTTGTTTCATGGGTTTCGCCGCAGCTGGGTCAATGTTGTCGCTTTCGTCGCTATCGTTGCTAACATCGTCAGGCAAATCTTCTACCTTCTTTGAAAGCTCGAGGTTATTCTGGCTGAAGCAGCGTCCAAGGAACACCAGGTTTCTGATCGTTTGGGTTGCGAGATCTTCAGAAACGGTTGTTGACCTTAGACATAGCAGACTGGCTCGCATAATGTCCAGCATCGTGCTGCCTTCGAGTTTAAGACCAGATGCGCTGATGAGCGGAACGGAACCATAACCGATGGAGGCATTTCCTTTCGCTTCGTCTGCAAGCCATATTCCAATTAAATTTGCTGCGCATGACTTTATCCAGACATGTGGATAGAAAAGGCTTTCGCAAACATAGCGCCAAATATTCTCGCAATCCCCCGACAATGCGATGCCTGGAAAGAGTTGGCATACTTTTGTGAAGAGCTGTAGCGAATGATATAGCACTTCCCATCCTTCCCCTTCGCGATTCTTCACTGCAGGGCCAATGATTCGAGGCAATCGGTGGGCAACAAACCGCACTTCATCATCCTTATTCTTCCGATCTGATTCCAAGAATATCCTGATTGCTTGTAACCCAGTGGTTGTGAGCAATGGGTTTTGGGATTGTTCCAACCAGGACCGGAGAGGAGAGAGCATAGACTGTAGCTGTTCTGAATCAGCACGGCTGAAGATATCATGAAGAAGAACTCCAGCCATCTCCCGACATTCAACTGCGTCATCGTTAGACATAACCATTACCACTGGTATAAAAAAAGTGCTAACAATATCCTGAGCAGGGTCGCCATTGGTCTTTGAGAGAAGAAGATGAATCGCTTCCATAACACACTGACGGCCTTCTTTATGCTGATAGTCAAGGTTTTTGGCGAGGAACCCAAGTTGTTTTGTCCATCTGCTCTTGGCTTGAGGGTATTCAATCATAAAGTGTACGAAGACGCCTCTTGCGAGGTCGCGAGCGCTCCTTGTATGATTTGTTACCATCATCGCCGCAACATTGTCAACAAGCTCATATATCTCAGGAACGATAAATTTACGAGACATCACTGCCCGAATGAAATTGAAAGCAACCCCTTGGCGATCAGGTTCCTCGATATCGGCAGTTATTCGCTTCAACAAATAACCAAGGTGAGAGTCCTTCAGCTTTGTGCTCTTGAGTTCGCGTAGAATGGAAGCGATAAGTTTCAAGGCGGCTTGCGCAGCTTCTGTATTTGTGTTCGGGGCTTCCTTGATCATTTTAATGGCTTCCATTAGATATACCTCAGAGTTTCTATCGAGTTCGGGGAGTGGGATTTTAATGATCGTGGATAGGAGCCTAATGGCAGACAGTTTGACCTCTTCATAGCTCTGTAACATGGCGTCTCCAATAACGGGAAGAAATCCGGCAACGTTGGCGGCAGTCATGAGCGATTGGTGCTTATTTAGTACGGCGCGGAGAACATCAAGCGCAAAGCGAGAAAGCTTGTAAATATATGAGGATGTGCTTCCTCGATTCATGCGGTTCCTCGGATTGAGCAAATTGACGATGAAACGGGCTCTGTTTCCTTGCTCATGGGTTTCAATCTGCAGCGCTTCAGTTTTGTATGACTCCTTTATCACCTCGTAACAGAAAACTAGAAGATCGCGGCTTTCAGCACCAGGGTTCCGCAGCAGGCCGATGCCAATTCGTCTAAGCAGTTCATCGACTTTTCTGATGATAGCGGCCGTGAGTTTCTCTCGCAAAAGCGCTTGCACTGGGTTGATAAGAGCCGAGAGATGGCGAATTGTGGAGATTTTCGCGAGAAGCTCCATGGAATCATAGCTTTTGCTACTTTTTACCTCCTTCATTTTGCTCACATACTCTTCAGCGTCCTTTTCCTGGCCAACGGTGCCGAAAATATCATCCATCACTACCGCTGCGAGGGCGTCAAGATTCTGATCCAAGTCGCCCGGCTCAAAATGATCACTGGTCGCCACGAGAATAGAATGTACTGTAAAGGATAACACGTGAAGTTGGTATCCCTTTGTCAACGTGCTCCGCAATTCTTTTAGTATATATCCAAAATAAGATGGCCCAAGAATAAGTGCGACATCAGCGAGTGTTCTTCTGGTCAAATCTCTAGCATCCTGAGACCGACTTTTAAGAACATTAGCTAGGTCTAGAAGTAGGGAGGGGAGGAGAAGAGCCATGTCTTCCTCAGGAAGAAGCCTCAGTAACTTGACAGTTATAACTGCGACTGGAATGCGAAGATGAACTTCAGATTCATCCTTCTGATGCACAAATTCGGATAAGAAAGGGATGAAGTTGCTTTTCAGTTCCGTGTAAATGCGAGTTTCCGCAGGCAAAGTCTTGGAGAGATTGGTCTTAATTGCAGGTTTTCCCTCAATGCTTTCCACTTTTTCATCCTCCGTAACAGGTTGTTCTTTTTTGCCAATAATATTCATCGCTCGAGACAAACCATCGGTCAGCTGTCCTAGAAGACGTATGACGTTCTTTTCCATTCCGAGGCGACTTCGCACGTATCCCCTATACCTACGGAATATTGCTCTGAATTGGTTCCACTCTAACCATTCAGACAGAACCCCGATAGTTGTAACTGCCTCCGCCGCCAGGTTATGGGCACTATCATTTTCCTCTTGATCAAACACAAAATGTTCAATGAGAGGTAGGAAAAAGGAGCTAATATTTGAAGACTCAAATTTTCCTCGTTTAGCTTCAGCAGCGAGACGCCGCAAAGCTCGAAGACGACGATGTTGTTGAATATGGAGAATATTATTGAAGAACGATGCCTCTTCATCACCACCAGCTAGTAAGTCCACCATGCCACGAACAGCCGGGTGGTTCGGGTTATGCTTTATGAAATAGCCCATGATAGACACGAACTCCGCCCGAACCATCTCGACAGGGTGTTTGGCTCCATTCCGCAACGCAGGCAGCAAAATTTTCTCGAGTAAGAAAGCGTACTCTCCATTATCATCCTCTAGCTTTGAAACAACGCTCTCGATAAACCTCTTCAATCCAAATGATGAACTAGATCGAATTGCAAGCTCCTCTTCGTTTTTCACATGATAGAGAAGATTGAATAGCAATGGATTCCATTGTCTAGACGTAAACTCCTTATATTTCTGTTCATTTATTTTGTTAAACGCCCCAAGTCGTCGATCGAAATCTAATTCGTCAAGTCTTTTGTCTGAAATAGCATTTAGGTCTGCACATAATTCGGCAACAGCTTTAAGGTCGACTTCATGGTTTGCAAATGCAGAAAATACGGAAGAGAGCACTCCACGGTTCGGATTATCCTTGAAGTAATCGAATAGAGAGGAGATGACTTCAAAGATTCGCCGGCTGAGGTCCGCATTATCGCGTGGATCATATAAGGGTAGGAAATATTGCATGACACGTAGAAGTCCGCTTTTGGCTTTGGGAGGTACTCGATCTGCAGGTTCATTAAGAAGAAACGTTACTGTACTAATTAACTTCGTGGTCTCTTGTGATGATTGGACAAACGGTGCGAGCTTAGACAGCGTCTCAATTGCAGCCATCGTAAGTTGACGGGTAGATTGACTTCTAAGGAGAAATTCGACATGAGTCAATATGTATTCGACATGAGGTGCCAGTACTTTGCACCGAATTAGATCTGTTGTTGCCGCATCTGGTAAATTCTCCGGATCGTTTATCTCTCCATCCGCGCGACTAATGAGGCTGTTCAGGATCTCATTTAGAACGAATATCTTGACTTCCTCACGGGCAGATTCCACAGCCAGACAATCAACTATTCGTTGAATGATCTGTTGGTTTCCGTAAAGGAAGTAGAGTGCTGATTTAGGGCTGGATGCCCAAGTATGGAATAGGTGAAGAAGGCCGGATACGCTTTGCGCCGTTTCCACGGAGAAATTGCTTAACCTTGGGCTGATAATCTCGTTGAAAATCAGGGGCATGTATGGAGTCCAATCATAATAGGGTGAAATAGAAAATACCAAATCAAGGCAATGAACACCTGTCTGCCGGATGCTGCGAATGAGAGATGAGTGGTGGTTTTCTGAACTGTCCTCCTTCAACTTCCTACCTGCTCGGACAAGACAGTATAGAATCGCATTCATGGAACGTTCAACAAAGGGTGACATCTTCGTCTTCAAAGTTTCGAACATCGTTTCCACCATTTTCAGAAGACCATACTGCTTTCTGACGCCAATTATCTCTTGTTCTAGAGGTTGGACATGCTTGGCGTCGGTTTCGAGGACACTAACATCGTTCAAAGGACCAAACGATATTTGAATAAAGTTGTCAAAATCATTTTCAGAAAGCTGGGATATCGTTCTTAAAATGGTTTTTCTGCGTGCCTCCTGGGTCCCTTGTCCACCACGAGAGCCCCCGCGAGCAACAATTTTGCCATACAGAAGTCTTAGCAAAACCGGCAATAAATCTGCACGGTGATCTTCCTTAATCGTATTAGCCTCTTGGCTAACATTTAAGAAAACAGATAATTCATCTCGGAACCTTGCATCATCCACAAGATTCAATATGTTCGTCTCATATGGTTGAATTGCTGGCGACTTCCATGTGAATATAGCCTTCAGTGCAGATTTCTGAACTTCCGTATCACCGTTACCAAGAAGGCCAAGTAACGCTTCATGGACCTCTGCTGCCTTGTATAAAACCTTGGGGTTCACGAATTTTCCAAAGATGTCGAGCATAGCTTTCCGGTCGCGCAAATTCCAGGAAGAAGGGGAGCCATATTCTCCTCCACCTGCACCTGAAGCATTGGACTCGTTAACGGTAGTGATGTCATCATCATAAGCTGCCCATGTTAGAAATAGAGGAACAAATAGTCGAGATCGTTTCTCTGCCACCTGAGGCACAGATCCAAGGACCTTGAGAGCTTGTGTTCGAGGAGAAGTAGAGAGTTTTACTTCCGTCGAATGTGTAGACTTGAAAGCTTCTGCAAGCAAAGAATCGTAGTTGTGGGAATCAATGAAATTTAGTAAGGAGGTTTTCTCGATATTTGAAACGTTAAAGCATTCGAAGTCCGACGAGATATGCGATTCCTGCGGCTCTTCCCCAGGCGTACTGGCATCGGTTCTAAGCGAGCCAGGCTCTTGCAGCCAGCGCATAGCAAGCTCCGCAACAACGGTCTCTCCATTTCGCACCTCGCAAATTGCCTTAATTGCTTCACATGCGTCATCCCACAGAGATGCTAGCCTTTTCGATAGCAAGCCAAAACAGAAATTCGGAATAATCCGATCCATCCACTTCTGGGAAGACAATGTTGGGTATGCGATGGCAAGTTTGCGTACTTGCATTGATAGAGCCCTCGCTGCATGGAGGGTTAGCTCGCTTTGTTCAATTTCGATTGCTATTTCTATGTAAGTATTGTTGCCATCGTTCTCCTGAGACAACAAAATTTGTAGAATTTTAAGGGAAAACAGTCTAATTTCGTGTGATGGACTAGAAAGATTGTGGATCAGAATTGTAGCAAACGGCTCAAGGTTGACATCGGTTGCCTGATCGCATTTGTGACAAACGGACAAATAAGCTAAGGTAGCTTCAAGGAAAACCGGGCAATTTGCGCAGTCAGGTCCGTTGGAAACTATCAATCTCCAAAGCTGTAAATCAAGTAAGCCCAATACAGAAGCGAGGTGGACGTAAGCCAAAAAACCTTGGCCTCGAGCAAATATAATTTGGCTTTCTCCAAGGTTGGGAGCTTGTGCCAAAGCAGCCGTTAGTTTACCGTGGAGGCAGCGGACTAATTGTGGAAGAATCGAAGGCTCAGAAGAGAGGGATATAGCGTTGTGAAGCTTAGTATAAGAATTTAGGAATGAGATATCCTGGGCACTTGGATTGGGTTTGCGCAGCCTTTCGACGATTGCATCCTTCCAGCCACTAGGACAAGTCAAATACCCGGGTCTGTTGGGCTCCGAAGTGACACAACGGGCAGTTTGAAGTTGTGGTAATATATGGCAAAGTCCGGATTCGTAATCGCCCCAGAGCGAAGTAATGAACCTAAACCGAATGTCAGGACTCGTATACAAATCGTACAAATCTCATTTGGCACCAATCACATACCGCTGAAAGTATGGGAGCACAACACTCTGGAAGCGTTCAGCCCCGAAATTAGAGAAAAAAGAGCAAAATGGGAGGAAGTAGTCCCTCAGTTGATCATCGCTGATTAATTCCATAATAGGGCGCATAAACGACAGCAATTCATCCATAGGGGACGTCTGCACTGCAACGACCACAGCAGCTAGGAGCAGTTGAACGGAATACCCCGGGGTATTAGATGACTTAACGACGCGAGTGAGAAGGATCATGAGAGCTTCATGTGCTCTTCTCCAGTTTTTAACCCTAGAACCCTTGCGCGCGGTTACGCTAACAAAAACCAAGCGGATGTCAATCTTCATCGCTGCAATGTTGCCATTGTGTTTAATGGATTCAACATGATCACAGATCACATCAAGCACTGAACCAAAGGTGTTTACAGAAGTATGATGAACCAGATTAGTGACAACCCCGCTAAGAACCTGCCCTGCGAGGGCACTCTGGGTTTCATCTTGCACAACAGCGGCACTGATTAGGCAACGCAAGATATCTGCTCCACTTGAATGAATACCACCATTAACCCCCTTAATCGCATCTGCAAACATTGACATAAGGCCCTGTTGATACATTGAAATTTGGCGCGCTCCATCAGTGCTAGCGAGATCCTCGAAAAGGAAGGTAACGGCTCTGTCAAGCGGTGCCTTGTTTTTGTAGTAGACAAGAGCGGCCTTCCGGACCAAGAATGACATAGACTCCGCAGCAAATCTTGTCACGAAGTGTTTTTGTTTTTCCTTCCCAAGGTACGGAGACATTATTCCCAGCAGTTGGCGTAGGTCCGGGACAAGGAGACGGGATAGGAACTTGAAAATCCATGCCAGACATGTAAAACTCCATTCTATCACCTCGATATTTGAGTGTGTAGCGGCGACGGAAGCCACCAACGTGACGGCCGACGCAAAGTGTCTTTCGAATCGCTGGCCCAAGTCCCGCGCAAACTGAGCTACAAGACTCAGCAGGGGTTCCATGCTCATCTCATCTCCTTTTGCGATATACTCGGCCAACAATCCCATTATTCGATCCTCATGATGAAGAATCTGCGGTAAGCTTTCGCACAGTCGATTAACTCGTTGGGAGAACTGAGTAAAATTTTCCGACAGGTTAAGTTCCATCCAGTGCTCTAGGGAAGCCCTGAAGTACGTGTCCGAGTCCGAGTCGCTGTCATCACCAACGCTGGTTCGCCGCACACGATGGATAGGATCAATTTTTAATTTAACGACGCGCTGGGAGAAAGATTCAAATCGGTGGGTTTTTGTCGTCACTGTGCCTTTCTTTAAGAGATTGGCAGGCTTGCCCTGGCGTCCAGAATGTACGGTCGCCATGTTGTGGGCCGCCGAATTGGAATCAAAGGTCTCCTCGAGAGCCGTTGATTAACCCCCAAAAATATTTTGAAGCTTTGCGCACAAAAAAAGGCACGCCATGCATAGCGGTCAAACGATAATCCGGCCATATCTTATCAATATATATCACGTGATAATTGACCTCAAACGGAATTTCTTCGAGCAGTATTCAAGTTGTTGAAACCCTTGATGACAATTTGACAATTTATTTATCCTGCTGAGCTATACAATATTTTCGCTACAATGCCTAAGTCAGGATGTGGGGAGTATTGGGTTGGATTTCTTTTCAATCTCAATATAGCCTTTGAGGACCACATTTCACTTCTACCAATGCACATCCAAGCCGAAGTGGGAACAAACAACAAACTCTTTCCATAAATCCACAATACAACCATTAGTTAAATTTTTGATCGAACGTGGCAATACTTTTGAACATTCCAAGTGAAAGGAGAGCTCATCACAATATCGGGGTATTCTCAAGAAACTCCTATACCCACTACAAATTCTTGCTATTTTTGACTCGCATTTGATAGATGCTTTGAGCCCCACAGTTCGGCTCCGGTTGTTCCCTTATATCCTATATTTGGATAGTCTAATAGTTAAGTTAGAATTTGCTCGGACACTGAAATTCTTGAACCTCGATAAATTGGCACAACCGACCTGGGTCACTGAAAACGATATAGCCTCGATCGTTTTCAACTCCAATCTTGATCTTAAGGAAATCCGCAAAGGCCTTAGAGAAGAGAATGTTATTGTCCGGTTTGAGATTTCCCAGAGATGTTATCCGTAACTGGAAGCCTAATTATTCTCAAGCAGTCAGCTTTGTGAAATGGGAAGTTCAGAGATTTACTAGTAGCTACCGATGGGTTAATACATGGATCATGGGTACCCGCAAATGTCAAGACCTCATTAGCCTGCACTCTAACTGAAATTAGAGCCTCGGGCTTCCGTAGGATCTCCGACGCTGTCTTGGACAGCGAAAGGGCGAGCTCCTTACTCTGCTCGCGTGAGAGGGTGGCATTTGTGAGCAACTCGAGAAACGGCATTTTCAGCAATTGCTATGGCAAAGCAATGACGTTTGAAAGTCAAGATCACAAATTGATCTGATACTAAAGCTTAATTCTCAATGTTTAGAATGAGGTCGGTTTGATCAGGCCAATACGAACGCAGTTGAGTGATGAGTGATGAGGAATTTGCTAGCATTGACTTAACGTGAGCAGTCTATGCATAACCTGGTATCATTATATCGACAAGATCGCAAGCGTAACATCAACTGAAAAGTTATAAAACAACAGGTTTTGAACGCGGAATTGATTTGAGTTTGGAACCATGACGAACTGCCAACTTGCAGCCATGGTCAGCTTTTTGTCAGGTGATTTAACCCATCTAAAATGCACTCACTCCGAAAATCCCAGCCTGTTGGAAGGGTCCCTCTATACCACCATGGCGCTGGTGGTGATTGAGCTCTTTTGCCCCAGTGGCCAATACAAACCCGCAGGGGATGATTAATGATCATGTGTATGTTATTTTAGTAACACTAAGTTGAACAGAGACCAAAATGACGTGTGTCAGTTTTGAATCACATTTAACTGGCTGAAAAGTTTTGATATGTCACGTGATTATTTTCATTTCACCGGTATTAAGTAGCTTCCTGCATGATCTTCCCTCCCAGCTACATAGCCAGCGGTTGTCTAGGTCTATTGGACAAGTATTCCTACGTAGAATAATGCTATGGCATCTAAAATGTAAGTGATTTATTGCTTGCGCGTAATTCCGCTGGACATTAGAGCTTACAAATAGTTGCAGAATTGTCCTGGGGAGTGTCAAATGCTCAATCAAAGAAGTGTTCGCAAAATTAGCAAAGCTCCAGGCGAAACAAAATTTCGCTTTTGCTATTATTTCTGGAGACCTTTTTGGTGATGTCTCAGATGAGGAAGAGCTCAGCGACATTGTTGCCTTGCTGGATGGGACTATCACTGTGCCATTGCCCACATATTTCACCGTTGGAAACCACCCGATTCCAGCCCGTATCATTGAAAAAATTGAATCGGATGATGAGGTTTGCACAAATCTTTATTTCCTTGGTCGGCGTAGCACCCTCAAAACCTCTGAAGGCATCAGAATCGTTACATTGGGGGGAAATCTAGAAAGAAGCTCTAAGACCTTTGCGTCTGATGTGAGCGATAAATACCTGCCCAGATACACGCAATCCGACGCCCGATCGTTATTCGGAGCCCACAATGCCGATATTTTAATAACTAATCAATGGCCAAAGTCGATTCGCGATGGTTCAAAAGTCTCATTGCCTGAGGGCGCCAACGCTCCCGAAGGATCACAATGCGTGGCAGACCTCTGTACGACTCTAAAACCCCGATATCACTTTTCGTCAGAGGCACCCTTCTTTTATGAACGTGAACCTTTCTTCCATCTCCCCACCGAAGAATCTCCCGACGTAAAACATATTACTCGATTCATCAACCTGGCCCCGTTCAGCAAATCGTCGAATCAAAAATGGCTTTCTGCCTTCACCCTAGATCCACATGTCACTCCGTCAACATCTATTCCCGCAGGGGCGACGGCATCGCCACTTCTAACTTCGAGGAAGCGCGACCCTCATCCTGACCAGGCGCAAGCTTTCAGTCGCTTCGCCCAAGGCGATGACTATCATCGGCCTAGCAAGCGGGCTCGGAGGCCCCCCCCACCTGGACCTTCAGAGTGCTTTTTTTGCTTATCGAATCCGAATATTGCCACCCATCTCATTACCTCCATTGGATCGGAATGTTACCTTACAACTGCAAAGGGCCCGTTACCCACATCCACCACGTTTCGCTCTCTTGGATTTCCGGGACACATGTTAATTATCCCCCTGACTCACGCACCTACTTTCGACGCAATAACCGAGTCTGATTCACAAACGGCCACCACCAAGGAGATGCAAAGATATCGAACTGCTTTGCATGCAATGCTGGATGAAAAATCCAATGGGGAGCTTGGTGCAGTTACCTGGGAAGTCAGCCGTGCCAAGGGAATACATATCCACTGGCAATTTCTTCCCGTGCCATCAGACCTAATATCTCGTGGGTTGGTGGAGGCAGCTTTCAGGGTTGAAGCCGAAAACCTTAATTATCCCAAGTTTAGAAAAGAGGATAGCAAAGCATTGGAAAAGGGCGATTACTTTCGGGTGATGATCTGGGAGTCGTCAAAAAATACCTCGAAAGGTGAAAAGGAAGAAAGAACAACGAATAAAGTAGGCCTGGATACCAACTTGATCCTTCCATTATCGCCAGATTTCCGGTTCGATCTTCAGTTTGGCCGAAGAGTGATGGCTAAACTTCTCCAACTTGAGAAGCGGATGAATTGGAGAGACGATGTGCAATCACAGGACGAAGAAGCTGCTGATGCGGAAGCATTCAAGAAGGCATTCGAAAAGTTTGATTTTTCAGCAGAAGAGTAGGGCAGCTTGGGGGGGGGAAACAAATGATGTTTGATCTGCAGCCCTTTACTACATAGCTTCTGTTATCATTCAAGCAACAGTTACGTTCCACTGTCTTAGCTTTGCTACAGCAATATTTCGATTTAACTGTCTCCTTCCAGCTTTCACTGGTTGATCTGTTGTGCATAATTAAAATGGGCGAATTTCAAGGATATTACCCCTTTAAAGCATTGATTCCCCAACTACTCATACCACACATTTCTCATGGCTGCAGATGTCAAATATGTTGCTTCTATAGACGAAATCGCGGATGCAAGATGTCTACATGGATTCTCCTTCCAATTTGTTTGGATCCGCGATTCCCAAATCTACCCAATTGCATGAATCCATCGATCCTTCTCGCAATTTAGGTTACCACCGCCCTGCTGAAGCCTGTTCTTTCCCGTGAATTGAACTAGATGATGGCAAAATTTAATAATACAACCACGAAAACTGTTCTTCTATATCTAGTTTCTCTACTTGCTTGGCTCAATCACCGTTCCATACATTTGAACAGGAATCAATGATCTTTCCTCCAAATCGTTCCGTTATCGTTTTGATCCGCCGTATACGTAGGCCACTCCCTTTTAAGAGGCTACACATACGAGAACTACTTAGTAGGTAATCTTCACTCCTATTGAACCAAATGATATGCCTTTCCACTCACAATATAATCTGTAGAATTTTGTCACTTTTCTCACCTGTCCATTATTCCTATTATTGTTTTGAATGCATCGCCCGATGGCGTCATCTTCTTTCTACAATATAATTCGGGATTGAGTGTGTAAAATTTAGCCTTTCAAACCAACACTCGCTTCGCTCAACCCCTATTGAATCAATGTCCAAAATATTTGCAATTTGCCAGAGGGTCTCCTATAACTGCTCTTCTGCTATCGAATATGGCTTCGCCAGCTCCGCGACCATCGGGTGGCTCCCCTTCAGATCTCTCAAAAGTTCTTGAACCCGCTAGATTATCAGTTACGGGCAGATCCAAGATAAGGCGAAGGATGAGCCTCCTCCAATATCGCAGACGTAACAACCTCAAAAGCAGGCTTACATCAGCGTCTGAAAGTCTCAGCGAACAACTCAAATCCACATCCCTATCCGACGGTCTGGCCAAAAAGAGAGTTAAATCAGAGGACAACGCTTTGTCGGCTACAACAACAACTTCGCTGGCCAAAATGAGCTTTAACAGAGATAAGAACAACCATGGGTTCCCGGATTTGCCATTTGAGCCGGTGTTTCGAGCCGGTATTCTGATATTGGTCACTTCTCCTGCTGGGGAGCTGTCGTTGGGAATGTGTGATGGGGAAGGGGGCCCGACTTAGGCTATCAAGAGAAGGCTATCAAGATAAGACCAAGGCCGTTGAAGAAAATGAAGGAGGAACCATGAGGTAGTAGCCAGCACAGCCAATGGCGGTTAGTGGAAGCTTTGTGCTTTACCAACCGTTTTAGTCAGTTGGGACCCACATCATTCTGTCGTCGACGATGGGTTCTCGATGCGCTTCCTACGAATGCGAAAAGCTTTACAATCGTTATTTTGAATATTATTTATTACATTGATCCCTTGGTAGTATTGGGAATATTCGGGAACAGCGCGTTTCAATCATTTTATCAAAACGTAGAGTTGATTTGAAGAGAGAGAAAGGCGGTTAAGAGGGAATATATATGTTGGGGGAAAACAGCTGTCATAAGTAGCTTGATATACCCAATTCGAAACTAAATATTTACCTCTCTAATCATATATGACACGGAGCGTATCATCAGGCGATGACATATCCTTCAGACCGGCCCGCATCGGACGTCGCAAGATACGACGAAATTATATGGCATGTGCGGAGAAAATGGAAACGGGCCAATGAAGAATCCAAGAAATAAACCAATTCATTCTTTGAAATAGGTACATACATGCTTGACTCGTCAACACGATCGCTTGATTGGGAAACTTGTTTGGCGTTTCAGCGTTTCTTTTACTTCTGCCCGTACGCTCCGTTACTGCCTCTTCCCAACTTTTGATTTGTTACATCCTGTCGTCCAACCCATCCGCGAAGACCCCACCTAGCTCGGGCATACTAAGGCCCCTTTTTACACATTCAGACTCAGAAAAACGTTGTTGTAGGAATCAGCAACCGTTGGGCCGACCTGCGCCACAGCGAAGGCTCGATCGTTGAAGACAGGCTTCAATAACGGCACTACTATCGAAGTCTGTTATAGCCGAGGTGTTGAAGGTGACGAGGGAGAGGATATCAATTGAAATGACTATGGGGTGGTTGAAGAAGATAGGGGCGAAAAGAGGGGATAAAAGAAATTGTTGTTGGAGAGGATAAATGGGTTGGCGACCCAGGTTAAGGTTCAGAGACAGGAGAGCAAAGGATGGGGCATAAGACGGAAAGGAGTGGTGGGAGGGGAAAGGGGGAGGAATAAGGGGGAGGATGCAGAGGAGATAACTTGATTGGCGATTTGTTTTTTTTTGCTGTTCCGAATTAGATCGCATCGAATTTGGTCAACTTAAAACTCGATCAACATTGTCAAACTGGGGTAGAGGAAAGCCACAAGATTAAAAAGAATGATAAGTGGATTGAAAGAATGAAAAAAGAAAGAAAGAAAGAAAAGGAAAATAGTAGAAATAAACAAGTCGCAGGGAGCAACCAGTCAACAGCCCCTCTCTTTATCTATCCTTCGGGGTACCATAAGGCACAGGCAAGATAGATGTCGAGCCGAAGCCATAGCCTCAAGAACCAAAAAGCTCAAATTTACAGAGACTAACATGTGAACAAACAGAAACAAAACCCCGAAGGCTCTCGAGAAGAAGCCTAGCCTGGCCATGATGAACTTGGAATCCCCATTGGCCCTGACCAGTTTTCGTCGAGATACACTAGTATAGGCTTACTAGTGCTTCAGCCATGTCTAGACACAATATATCCCCGACGGGACAATTGAGCAAATCGATGCCGGGGCTGCAAGTTTGGGCACTCTGGTTAGCCGTCAAGCGAACGAGCTCGACCAAGCGAAGTCAAGCGACATATTAGGCCGAATTAAGATAGGAACTTGAAGGCTTAGATTCCCCCGTGTAATTTCAAGGGAATGAATATAAAGTCCATCCCTCCTAGCATTCCGCAACTCACGAAAAGCTAAGCTCACTAGAGGCAGTGGCAGATAGATATATCGACTGAAGAAGTCTACACCGTTGACAGTCTTTCAATTAAATGAAGACTATTAGGGCGATGGCCAGAAAGGTTCTGTACATGGCAAATACATTTTATTAAGCATCAGGATAACATCATGAAGGCTCCATGACACTCACATAAATATCGCACGCTAGCTACGTTGGATAATGATAAGAGAACAGCATAAGCCTGTAAATGATGTTCACACTCTAGTAGCATCATCCCATGCCTTCTTGACAATACGCCAGTATCGATCCGGGTCTGCCCGAACATGCGCAACATGTCCAGTCCCTTCAAAATGTTCCAGTTGCACATTGAAGCCTTTTTTCCTCGCCTCAACCGAGTCAAGCTCAACGAACTTTGCCGGGCAGATTTTGTCAGCACTGCCATATATGTACGTTCGAGAGGCTTCGTCATTCTTTTCTGGGTCGTTATGTGCCGTTGCATATGTTTTTTGATTATCGGATAGACCAAAACCTCGAATCAAAACCCAGAAGGTCATCGCAATCATATGCGCCAAGGGCAGCGCCACTATTCGCTGCCAACCCGGCTTAATAGCAGCAGTGAGGAGATCGACATTGAACTGGTAACTCCAGGCACCGGGACTGGAGTCAAAAATGGTAACATGTCGGGGAACGGATGATACTGGTTGAATATTGTCGGTTCCGTGCCGCTGCAAGAAATTGTTGTAGAGATGATACAGGGAGCAAGACCCTCCCCCCGACAGTGAGTGGATAAGCAGGCGAGGGCGCAGCGGCGTAAGCTGGGGCGCTCCGCTATGCTCGTCATTTGTCAAGGCAGCGAGAATCGGAGCGACAGCTGCTGCTGTATCACGCAGTCCTATGTTGGGAAATACAAGGCTTGCAAGGCGGCCCTTCACCAGGAGTATGGGCGAAGAAGGGTACATAGTCTGATACTGTTTAATGTATGTCGCTAAGTGGGCAACGCGCGCATCCATCCAGCCTAGAATAAGCACAAGCTCAGGATCAGTAGTCGGAGGCGAGGGTATAGACGTGGGAGGGCGGTAGAGATAGACTGCAAACGACAGCTTTTCCATGAAGGAAAGCGGAGTGTTGCGTTTAGGCACCATCTGGGGCAAACTAAATGACTTGGTTTTTGGCTCAGAACTATGGAGCAGTAGCAGTGGCAGGTGTCTAGAAACTGGATTGTTGATTTGGAGGATGGGAAGATGATAGATGCTCCCTCAGAGGAGACACATGAATTTGGTTCGGACCATGGCGAAACGGCGATACCCCTGATCAGTAAGGGCCTGTTCGGTGACCCTGTCCAGGGCTATTTCAGCCCGTACAGTGCCAGCTATACAGACTTATTCAGCTCTGTACGCGCTAATCTGGCTGAAAAAGACCTGTTGTTTGGTAGATTCTGTGGATAGCTCTGTATAACTTGTCAAGAGTGTCAAGCTGACTTCAAAATCCACTTTATAGAGTTCAACAGTGTAATTGGTTGAAAAAGTGACTGATTTAAATCTATTTGAGTTAAATCTGTACTGTATACAGATGCCCCTGCAAAAAGTTTTGTCTCACACTAGGAATTTACAGTGAAATATTTTTACTAGTGTACTGAATGTTATGCCCACACTGCCTGGGATTTTGGCGGTGAGCTAGGGGGAAGGCTAGGGGCATGACCTCTATTTTTCCACCTGAAGAGTCCCTATTCTCTTAATTCGATGGAACGGCAATACTTAATACCGGTATCAATATTTCAGCTTAAATTCTTAGTGTGAGTCAAAACTTTTTGCAGGGCCATCTGTAATCTGAAGCAAGTCATGATTTCTGCTGACTTGCTCCAGAGCTGATCAGCTTGAAACCTAACAAATATCATCAAAAATCAAGAAATCATGAATAATGATGATAATGCAACTCAGAAAATAATGATATAGATAATAATTAATCAAACTTATCAGTGATCAAATAGAGTATCTCAACTATCTCATCTAACACTCAGTTCATATATTTTGATTCATTTTTCATTGATATTTGATGTGAGAAAGTGACAATATAGTAGGATCAATAGTTAATCCTCATCATAAAAACAGCTTGTATGTAATAAAAGTAATGTCAAAATATCAAACAGCTTACTAGTAATAAAGATTTGCACTGTCAGGGGGGCAAATATCCACTTTCTGTACAGCCCTGGCACTGTACAGACAAAATCACCGAACAGGCCCTAAATGGCCGTCAATATGCCGCAAACAAGGATCGAAGTTCAGTCCCCGACAACCCACCTCGATGCACCCTGCTACATATGCAGGGTAAATGAAATGACTGTTGCTGGTCAAGTTATTTCGACAAACCCTGCGCCGGATAGTTATGTCCCAACCACCACCACCTGGTGTGAGCCAGGTGTCAACATGAAAGTACTACTAACTAAGTAGCTAAGTAAGGTCACTTATAGACACGTACTGAGCGAATTGGAGCGTAAACAGTGGCATGTATGTACATGTACATGTCCAAGTTTACTTTAAAGCATTGAGGTTTATACCGGCGTTCAAAGTGGTTGCATCTTAACGCTATCAACTTCATAATCGATTTACCAGTGCATCAGGTCTTATTGGTTGAAGTAATATTGAGCAGCCGGTAGACGGCTCAAGGGAGTTTACGTGCCTCGAAGTACCGGCAACGTCCGCTTTTTTCTTCTTGTTCTTCTTCTACTTATTCATTTTTCTTTGGTACGGCAGCACTGCCTCTGTGGACAATCCAGCCCATCTTCGCACTACCTTTGACCTTATAAGGTGTATATCGATGCCCTATACAGGCTTCGACGCAGGAATTCAATGACCTCAAACACCAAAGAGCATGTCCTTCCGGCCATCGATGTTGATGAAGCCGGCGAGCCAGATCAGCAAAAGGAGCTATCTAGAGATGGCGAATTGAATTATATTACCGGCTGGGGTTTGAGCTTCATTTCGATCGGGTAAGCATCCCCAGACTATCGAAGCAGAACATCTTGATGGTATTGCTAACTAATTGTTTACAGGATGGCCCTGAGCACTTTCCTCGTCAATCTTGAAATTACCATTGTTAGCACTAGTCTTGTTTCAATTGCCAACGATCTTGACGACTTTGGCCCCACGAGCTGGATAGTGACAGCCTATTTGATCACATACACTGGTGAGGACTGTTGTGCTGTCGTTTACCTGACTTGGTATTAGCTTATCAAGCTTGCAGGTGGGCTCGTTATCTGGGCGAAGCTTAGTGACCTTTTGGGACGCAAACCGATATTCGTTGCATCCCTATTAATATTTGCCGCATTTTCAGGAGGCTGTGGAGCAGCGCAGACAATGACCCAACTGTACCAATCCATTTCATTCTGGGATTTGATCGCTTATACTAATATACTGATCAGAATTGTTTGCCGTGCTTTCCAGGGAATAGGAGGTGGTGGGATTTACGCACTAATAATGGTCATGCTCTACGAGCTAGTACCACCGCCTCGGTATCCAGCGTATGCAGCTTTATTGACCACGATGGTTGCTTCATCCTTTGCACTTGGGCCGGTATTTGGGGGTCTTATACTAAGAGGAGCTTCTTGGAGATGGGTATTTCTCTTGAAGTAAGTACGGCTCTTAGTACAAGATATCGTATCTCAAAGGCAGGAGTTTATGCAGACTGGCTCATTAAATCTGAACTATAGTGTACCAGCTTCTGCTATAGCAACGGGAATCATTCTCTTCGCCGTCCCGCGGGACTTCCCTAACCAAGGGAGAAGCCGGAGTCAATCACCGAAACCGGGATTGGCAGCAGCTGACTTCACGGGTGCTATACTTATGGTATCAACGTTGGCATTACTCATCGTGGCATTTGAAGAAGCCGCTTCCAACTTATCTTGGACGATTCCTACCTTTATCGGGCCCCTGTGTGCCGCAGTCATTACATTGGCGGCATTTATGATAAGCCAATGGTATGCTAGCCGGCTAAGCTCCGTCGTGGAGCCTGTGCTGCCATGGCACTTTTGCCAGAGCAAACTCATCGTGGGTCTTTCATTGTAAGTAGCATGGTAAAGATCCGTTCGTGGTGGCACGTTATTAAAGTATCTATAGAAGCTCGTTTATGACGGGAGCTGTCAGCATTACATGCATAATCCAAATTCCCATTCGCTATCAGACAGCGGTTGGCGGCACCCCTCTCCAAGCTGGCATTAAGCTCATCCCTCTTGCATTGAGTACACCACCATGATCACTGCACTCCTGCTTAAAAATCGTCGTGTGCCACCTCTTTACCTTTCTTTTATCGGCCAGTTGTTCCAAATCGTAGGCCTTGTTTTCTTATCTCGTGGATCGCCCAGTAACCCCGATTGGCGGGGTCTTAATGGCATTGAGGTGGTTATAGGACTGGGAACGGGCTGCAATATTGGAACGGCTGCTCTTCTGACTCCGTGGACCGTGGAAAAGAGAGATATTGGTAAGTTCCGCAACATACGGCCGACTATGTGGCTTTGACTACTTCTGTAGTTATGGGCTTTTGGCTGACTAGGTCAAATTGACAGCGGTCGGATCGGCTGCCGTGACTCAATTCCGCTTTTTAGGCAGTACAATAGTTGTCGCTATCATCACAGCGATAGGAAACAGTTGGGCCGCCAAAAATGTCTTTCTGGATCATCTGACGCCAGTTCAGCTATCAGCAATATTTAGGTCAACAGAAGCCATCAATGACCTCCCTGAAGACCTGGAAGCGTTTGTGAGAAAAGACCTTCGTTCGAAGTTTTAATTTTCAAATGAGCATAGTTCTAGGCCTTTCAGTTGCTGGCATGTTTACCTGGCTGTTAATGTGGCAGAAGACTCAGACTAGAGTTCCTTAGTAAATAAGTTAGCTAGTGATCACACAATGAGAAGATTAACCATCCCACATACAGTGAGTGCTATGCAAGAAGTTTGTGACTTCGAAACAATACACTAGTTCCAAGGTAGTTTAGTGTTTGCACAGTTTATTGCTATGCCACTAGCTATTAATTAATTACATGCTGTGAAGATATCACATTCGAGGGCTTAATTCTCTGTCTTGGGCCATAGTGGATGATGAAGATGAAGAAATAAATGTAACTAGTAAGATGACAGCACTATAAGAAAAGAATATGAAAAGAATATACAAACTTACCGCTCTGAAGAAAACACGTGAGAAAGCTGATAGAAAATGGGAGAATAGTTTGAGGTAAATGAGATGACACTATAATTACCACTAACTACTATGTGTTAAACTGCTTTGGAACTAGTGTATATTGACGAGAAGTCACAAAAGTTTCAACCTTCTTGCATAGCTTATTTTTAGTGCAGACAAGACTGTGGCGGAGATAATATATAAGACGAGGTAAAAATAAACATTACAACGTCCATTTTTCATACCTAAATAAATAAATAAAATAAAATAAAATCAAGGAAAGGCGGGAAGGGGAGCAAGGTATAGATAGATGAAAGGCACAGTATAAATTACCACCAGGCGAGCAAACTTTCTTCAGAAAAAAATGATCAAATCACTTCACCCTCATGAGAGACGTAAAAATAATTTTTTTTTTTAATATGTCAAACAAAGAAAGAAAGCAGAAAAGGGAAGGTCAGAATATGGTGTACAAAAAAAAGGAAGATGAGAGGGAAGGAGAAAATATTGAAAATATTTTACTATGCACATGCATGCATGGACGTAGGGGAATAAAAACATATCCTCAATGTAACATCGAACATTTCATCCAAACGAAAAAGCCAGAGACCAGAAACCAAAACCGAAACCAAAACCTCAAGATTTTTCTCAATTTACCAACTTCATCCCTGGTCCACCTTTCAAACAAAATCCAACTCAAACATCCCTCCACGACTTAGGTCCCGGAGGCGCCCTCCCAACCTGTAACGCACTCGGCGGGGCCTGCTCCCGTGGCGGTGCATCAATGCCAGTCCCATACTGCCCATGCTGCGCGCCGGGCAATATTTGATCGTAATCACCCAGGGTCGACGAGAAGGGTGGCGGTGGGGTGTTGGGCACAGATGAAGCGGGTGAGTAGGGCGCGTATGCCTGATTTTGACCCTGCTGTTGCGGGAGGTAACGCGGAGATTGATGTGTTGGCGACTGTGTTGGTGAATGCTGGCGTAGGTGTTGGAGTTGCGGCACGGGTTGCGGGGGCGGGTAGGGCGAGTATGAGCGGGTGGCGGGTGGGGAGGGGGGATGGGGCATCGGGGCTGGTGGGTATCGTTGTAGTGCTTCCCTGGGGTGTGTTGGGGGCGGGGACATAGTTGTGTGTGTTGTCATGGCGTTTGGCATTATTGCGGTTGTTGCTGTGGGTACTTCGGTGTAGGGAGGGTATGGAGTAACAGGTTCCGGGCTTGGGCTTCTGGGCGGGAAGTATTGGTGATGCTGGTGGGTGGGGGGATGGCTTGTTGCGATACCTATAGCGTCGGCATGACCGAAGGGGTTTCCTGGGGAAGGGGAGCGGGACTGGTGAGTGGTAGCTTCTGGGCCGCGGTAGCCGTCGAAGGTGGGGGAATAGGCGGAGGACGTCGGGGTTCTGTCGTAGTAACTATTGCCGCCGCTGTTAGTGTTGTTGTTGTAGCGTACGGGACGGCTGAAGCTCTGGGGTTTGAAGTTCTGGCCCGTGGCAGGGTCCAGGCGGTTCATTTCCACGTCGCTCGGCGGGGAAACTTCTTCGACACGACGGGTTTTGGCCGAATCCCAGGTTGGCATTTGTGGGAGGGCGTCATCGTTGGACTTCGAACGGGGATGAACTGTGTCGAATTGGGCGAATTTGGCTGGAGTGGAATGGTGGGAGTCGTAGACGGGGGGCGCCGGGGGCCGCTGGTAGCCCGTGGAGTGACGTCGGTTTCGAGCATTGTAGGCGGAGGGCTCATCGGCGAACTTGGTGCGGTTGTGAGACTTGTCTCTGGAAGGGCAGCAGCAGCTACAGCATGCACAACATCCCTTGCAGCAGGTGTAGCCGCAGCAGGCGCAGGCGACTATACCCCAGATGACACCAATCAGGATGATGCTGCCAATGGCAATGCCGATGACGACGGGCCATCTGCGTCGATTGATTGATCATTAGTTCTATTTGTCCCACTCTTTTTCTTTTAGGGATTTGATTGAAAAGCAGCAGGAGATCGTACTTGCAGTAGGTCTTGGCCATGCAATTATCCCACGTGGAGAATGTAGTTCTGAAATCTCGAGGCTGGAGGATTTCGTCCCGGCGGAACGGGGTGAAGCCCATTTGGTCCATGACAGCCATGGCGATGGCTACACGGTCGAGGGAGCGTATTCCTTTGTGTATCTATGTACTAATCGAGCCTCTCGGAATGAGTGTACGATGCAGATGATAGATCTCGCCGATATCAAACTCGAGAAACCATTGATCAATTGCTTTTGGCGCAGAGCGGTTGGTCGTGGAGATCCGGTGGAGAATCGACAAGAGTACAAAACGACTTAAGGACGAGATATGCGGTCTAACGAGAGACGTGGAATATAATGAACGTTGTCGCAGTGAGATATGTCTGCTCATGAAAAGAAAGCGTGTGTGTCTATCGATCTATCTATAGACAAGAATAGCATGCTAAGCGGAAAGGCGCAGGACTCGTCATGGAGGCGGATAGCGTTGGGTAAGTGGAGACTAGCGCTAGGATGAAGGAGGGTGAGCGCCCTATCGCCGGAATGTCAAAGAATGAATGGATTGAAGGCCAGAAGCAAGGTTGGATAAGAACAAAAACGAAGGGTAGAGACTGTAATGCGGATAAGTTAGAAGGGATAAGTGAGGAAAAAAGGGTTGGCGGTCGTGTGGTGGTTGATCGCAGAGTGTGGCCAGACGGCGAGACGGGTGCAAAGCGAGAACGTAAGAACGCAGCCACACAGCCAGCAATCACAATCACCAGCAGATTTGACGGAGAGATACAGTGGAGACGAGAAGCGCAAAATTGGAAAGCTGAAGTCCGAACCACAACACAGCATCGCAAGCGGCGAAACGAAGGATTGTTTTGTTTCCTCGTCTCAGTTTCCGGGTCGAACACATTGTAAATAAAGACCGAACCTTGGAACCGCGTCCGTCTAAGGGGTCCCAGGCACCTGGCCCCTGACCGTGGATGATTTTTTCCTTTCTGCCCTGTCAATTTGGCCCCGAGATCTTCGTCTTGACTGCGTGCGACCGTCGTGTTGCTTCCCCTCTTTTGCCATTTCCCTCCTAGCGCGTCCTCTACCTTGCTCAGTGACTCTCCATCGCCAAAAAAAAGGGCAGATTATTGTCTGCCAGAGACCGTATCACTTGGTGGCAGTGGAGTGCAGTTGTATAGGCCAGCCAGGGGACGTGCGCTGACGACGGAACGCTGAGTATTCAGCGGGGAATCCTCTGACTCTGTCAGTCCTCTCCGACAGGCCATTACTACAGCGTATTACCAGCTCCAGAAACTAAGCCGTGATAGCACTGCAAAAGAAAAAGCACTTGACCGTTGCCCATCGCCCATCTGCTGACAGCTCCCTGACTCCAGCCTGATTGCGATCGCCATGCTGCATCCGGGCAGTTGGCGCGGTTTTGGGGGAGGGATATATATAAAACCCTTCCCTCACAGGGGCTGCTTTAACTAACATGTAGGGGGTTACTGTGCCCAACCATGCCTGTACTCTGGGAGGCTCCGGTTAAAAACTGCCCCTACACTCTGTGGAGGAAGTGCTTCCTCCGAACCCAGCTGTACTCAGCCTCACCCAACCTATCCCCACTGCTCTTGGCACATCCACTTATGATCGACGTCGCAGATCAGTGGTGAGGGGACTCCACCCGACGATGTTGCGAGCACCGGTACAGTCCTGCAGGCTGCACCAAGAGAGTGTAGGGCAATAATGGACAAGCCCCGATTGTTTCAGCAATGGAATATCTCATCGACAATGCAGGGGCTCGCTCGCTCTCGATAAAAAGGTCCCGATGAGCAACCCTCCACACCCTAGCTGGCATTCCTGGCAGTTCCGACTCTAGCGATGTCGTCCAACAACCCTTCAGCATCAGTACATCTCCCTATGGAGTGATGGATGTCTGCTGTCCTGGGCGGGGAACCTGCACATGCGGGCATCAGTTCCACCTACGCTGACGAACACACGCAGTATGCGTGGGCCACGGAACCGAAACCGAAAGATGTGATGCTGGAGTCGTCATATACTACGTACGGGCATGAGGGTATGGCGTATGCGCATTGCGACTCGTCTAAACTTCCTTTGCGCTTTGGAAAGTTACTTTTTTCTTTCTCCCAAGCTCTTGATATCATAGGTAAGTAAGCAACAAGTAAATGGTAAAAGTAAATGAATAAAGCAGAAAAGGATCAAAAGGGGATCAAAAAACCGTTGTGGGAGGTAGTTATTTACTTTCTTTCCTTGTTTATGCATTGCACGCACCAACACAGCACCCCACACACTCAGAACAACTCAACACTCAACATTTAGTTAGCACTTTCCAGATTTGAAATTTTGCTAACAATGTTCGGTTCGACGGTTTTTGTGGTATCACATTTTACATATATACATATATACATAACTATACATATATATTTATATTTCAACTCTCGTCCAGCCCTCAACTTTCAACAGGCGAGTGACATCGTTCAGAATATCCAGGAAGCGCTCTCTCTCTTTTTGATGATCTACCAGAGTTGTGAGAAGGAGAAAGTATCTTGGCTGGCTATCAGCGGAGAAGAGTTGTATGTAAGAAGGCAGTAACCTATTTAATATATATATGTATATATATTCAAAAAAAAAAAAAAAAAAAAAAGAAGAAGTGGGTTCTGCAGCCCTTCCCTGCTCCATGCGACTTGAATTTACGGGATAATACAGGATAATAATAATGGTAATGGTAATAACAATAGTAATAAATTAACCAGAAAAGTAAAATAAAACCAAGTAACTAAGTTCACAGGTTCAATTCAAATTTAGTTTTTACTCCTCTCTCTCATTCAAAATAAATCCATCCATCCATCAATTGGCAAAAAGAAACAGAGAAAACATGATGTCATTCATGGTCATGCGACAAAAATAGCTGCCAGATGCTATAGTAATAATAACCTCCCAAGCCCCAAGGAATTAAAAACCAAACATAACTTTGTTAAAAACAGAAAAGGAGAAAAAAAGAAGGGTGACATATACAAAATACAGTACAAAGAAGGCAAAAGCAGGAAAGGGAAAAGGGAAAAACATAAGATTTTAAAAAGAAAATAAAAATAAAAATAAAAAAAAACACCCCTAACTTGGAAAAAAAGGAGGGTATCATGTTTTCCACTTGTGTTCAACCCTTCTTCCACCTTTCTCAACCAAAAAATCATTATTTACTGCTGCATTTTTTCGTTATTTTTTTTCCCTCTCTTTCGCTGCATTCTATTCTCCATCCTACACCCCATGACTCACTTCACAGGCGCTGGAGGTGGTCCAGGCGGCGGTGAATACACCCGCTCCCCAGCCCGATGGACATTCTGCGGCTGTTGCAGCTCGACGCCTTGTTCTTGCGGCGGCGGATATGGGTATGGTGGTTGCTGCGGCTGGCCGCCATAGTAAGTGGGCTTGGGGCCGTAGTAGCCAGAGTTTGGCGTGTATTGTGGCGGGGGTCCGTTGGGGGGTGGTGGCGGATACTGCTGCTGTTGTGGCCAGAATGTGTTCTGCGCGGCCCAGCCGGTGCCGCGGAACGGTTGCAGACCGCGACGGCGACGACGGCGGGAGGAAATGCAGCTGTTTGTTGATAGTTAGCTTTTTGTCTTTTATATATAGATATATATATATATGTGTGTGTGTGTGTGTGTGTGTGTGTGTGTGTGTGTGTTTGGGGTTCATATGAAGGGAGGACGCACGCAAAGATGAAGAAGATGAAGAAAGCGCCGAAAACGAGGATTGCTAGGGCGACCCAACGGCCCCAGTCTCTCCAGGTTGTTCTGCAGTATTCACGTCCGAGCCGCTCATAGCAACTAATGGGGTTTGTGTTAGAATTTGAATTGTAATGATACTATTATTCGATAGGCGTTGTTATATGGTGGGGTTTGGGAGGGGAGTTTGTAAAGACTCACACATATCTACGGAGAAGAGGCATTTTGGCGAGGGAACACTCTTAGAGGAGGGGAGAGAAAGGGAGGTCCTTCTCTGAAAGGGACGATGAAGCGGAAGAGACTTGCTTGTTGTGTCCGATTGCTCAATAGATGTTGCTTGTCAGGTGGGACGAGACGGGAGCTTGTGATGAGTTGCTTGAGGAGGGAATGTGACTGGCAGATTGTTTATAGGGGCTTCACTGGTGAGGGTGAGGCCGCAATCAGAGAGGGCGGAGAAGTAGAATTGTTGATGACAGGGTCTGTTGGCAAAGGGTGATGGTGGTGATGGTCGTGGAGAGGTTCGATTTATGACGATGGCCAGACACGGATGGAGCGTGGCTGAGCACGCCGAGCCGAGACCGGACCAATGTATCTCCGGTGGCCCGCATTGAGCTTTGGCGGGCAATGACGACAACCCCATTCCATATTGGGCAACGTGCGAAACCTTCCGGGATCATGGCAAGCGCCGAACGCCTTGTCAGCCAATGAAAATGCCGAAGCTCTCAGACATGGTGACTAATCCTCGATCAACGCTTAGCCACTCGCCAGCAAGCGCCAAGGCTGAAGTTCTCTGGCCTGGAATCTGCGCGTTAGTCAGCAGTGCTAACTAGTTAGCTACAGGAGGCTCAGCATTCGTATCAGTTATCGTCTCGCTCTTTTGCCCGACTTGGGGAGGGCTTCGAAAGACGGAGTTGTCTTACAGCGACTTACAACAGCCAAGATGGGAGTCAGGATCTGGGCTGATCCCGAAATATCCTTCCATCACCCGGATCTGAAGCTACCCAAAATAACGTTGATCAAATCTTATCTGTGGATTCCAATGCACCATCCAAGGTTCAGGGCGCCACTGACCATGCAGAGATCACCATAAGTGTTGGCAACCCCCACTACAATCATGGTGCAATCATGGTGCCTTTTTGGTGATAGAAAGGTAGTGGGGTTTGCCAATACTTATGGTCTAGCACAGTCCTCTGTGAAGAATTTGAGGATCACACCGACATTCAGGAAGGAAGGAAAGGTCACCCGCTCGCCTGGCCCATGCACACTCACATAGATGTACAGCCCTGGCCATTGCTAGCTAGTACTTTGCACTATGTTTGTGATGTGTCGAGAATGGCGCATGTTGCTTGATGCGCACGCACAACCTTTTTATCATAAATAACTACGGAGTACTATGATTTGATTACAGGTACTTACTTAGATGTACGGGCCATCAGATCAAACTGGCTGGCTAGGTTTAGGGAAGGGCCCCAAATCCCATAGGCCCAAGATGATTCCATTCCACATTCCAGCCATGGATGTAACTAACCTTTTCTGCACTGCCAACGCATCACTTGGTCTGTGCTCGGCTGCTGGCGTGGGATGGCTGCCGATGAGTTGTTTGCACAGGGTGTGAAGGGGGATAAATAAATGCTGTGGTTGCATCATATATATTACACAATGCATCGAAATAATTTTTTTAAAGGTTGGGTTTTCGTTCTGCTAAGATGATGTTTGTGAAGCTAGGTCCGTCTCTGGATATGAGATCGTGAACTTATTTATCACTTTCGTTAACTACGACAATATACACCCTCCTCCAGAACAATTCATCGTTCGTTGACGCCGTTCCTTTGAGGAGTGTACCAGATTGAAAATACCAAGCTAATTACACCGTTTTTTGCTAATAGGCAGTTGTTCCTTCTCCGTCCTTTTTTCCCAATGGTTTAGAGTAGCCGTCATATTATCCCCAGATGGATAGGAGGAAATGATGGGTCGAAAAAAGGGAAATCTCGATGAAACTAATGATGAAACTGTCAATTACACATAGAGACGCAGACAGCCAACAATCCGATGTTTGCAGTTAAATCTCACACCTCCCCATACACAGTCTCCTCCGACTCCCATTCCTCCATTCCTATTCCTCCAATCCTCCCTGCACGAACGTGTCGCACCAACCACCCTTAAAAATTGCCTACCCAAACAGAGAGAATAAAGGACCCTAAATGCAAAAGCAAGAGAAAAAGTGGGGAAAAAACGACGAAAAAAAAGATAAAAAAAGATGTAAAGGAGAAAATGACCCCTTCACCCGCTTGCTTTACTAGAATGACAAAGCTTTAACATTAACATATCAATTAAAAACGATGACGAGAGACAATAATAAACGGCGACCAAAAGAGAGAGAACGGGACATGGGGTAATTAATCCAAAACGTACCCCAAACGTTTTGGAATAGGAGGAGGATGCTAGAAAATAGCAAGGAGATTAGGGCAAAGCGTCACTATCGTCACAAACGGTCCGAAACGGAAAAAAGGGGGAAACGGAGCCAAGGAAACAAACAGAGACAAAATGTATGGAGCCCCGGGACGGAAACGATGTATGGTAAGGAAAACGACGAGGGAGGGCGGCGTTCCGAGCATTTGGATGTTAAAGCCAAAACAACGGCGAAAGAGCCATTCGATGAGATGGAAAAATTAAATAAATAAACGGTGTAGACTTGAAATCGGATGGAAGAAAAAGAAAGAAAGAAAAAGAAAAAGAAATGGTATGAGTGAGTGGATGTGCGGATGGGCGAGTGGCGGCGGTTTCATTTGCTTGATCGCGCGATTAACCAGTGGAGCACAGCATCGAGGTTCGTCTCCTCTTTGGCACTGATACCATAGCAGCTCACTTCACGATGCATGATGGACCTCAGATCCATGGTTTCAATCAATTCATCGACGGAGAGCCTGTTGGGGAGATCGGACTTATTGCCCAGGACCAACAGCGGGATTCCGTCGAGTGACCGTTTGCTTACAAGATCATGAAGCTCTTCCGTCGCTGTTGGCAGCTTCTCCTTATCAGCTGCGTCCACGACGTACCTGTTTTTTGATTATTGTTTTTTCGGGAAGGAGTCAATTCTATGTTTCTCGAAGATTCTTGACAACATCCGCCTTACTGAAAGAGGACGAGTAACTGCTTGGGAATTGGGATATTGAGAAGAACAGCACTCACAACAGTGCGTTGACGCCCCGGCAATACCGTTCCCACATTGGCCTAAATCTTGGCTGGCCTCCAAGATCCCAACTATATACTCTTGTTAGAACGAGGCTGCACTAGGGTGAAATGATGGAATTCCATCCAAGAGGTTTGATCAGGCTGACCATTTTAGTGTGACATGACCTTTCTGCACCCTTGCGGTGTTAAATCCGATAGTGGGAATAGAACTAACGGTGGTGTTAGTTGAAAGTATGGTAAATCTACAGGCAGGCATCCCTAGCCGCTCCCTTATACATACTCTACGGTGAATTCCCCACCCTGGCTCCCTTTCAGTTAGCACAGCACAATATAAAGCGATGTAATATGAGGCTTTGTCAGTGCTGATAGGAAAATATTGCCTCACCGCTAAAACCCGCAACAATGACGACTTTCCGGCATTTTGCAATCCGATCATCGTCACATCCATTTCGGTTGCCCTGAATCACATACACAATTTGAGGATGGCAAATTAGTCTATCTTGCCAGGGAAATGTGATCCTACAGCGATGGCCAGAATTTTACACCGCTGGATGGAATCTATTGCACGGGGATGCTCGAGGCGCAAACTAACCAAAACTTTCTGAGCAACCAGTCGTATATACTTTTGAAGAAGCCCGCCATCGTGAAGCTGCTATGTGCGGATAGCCGTGATGTCCAATATCCAAGAGGTGGGCAAGCGTCCGTCAACCAGGGCGCAACGAGAAAGGTTTGGAGGTAAAAAATCCTGGCTCACAGTAATTTTGCGCAGTTTATGTGAGGGGCCGAGAAACGGGATGAGTAAAGGTAGTGCGTGAATATTATGGTGGTGTGTACAGAAATATGTGCACCCAGAAAATCAGTCGTGGGATGTGGCGTCTGTGAAGAAGGGTAAGAGACGGATCTGCGGGACGAGCACACAAATAATGACGAAAATACCTTCTTTTATTTTTGAGACAGGAGTGGAAGGTATAATCCCGCATCCAAGGCCGAAATGGAGGCGTATAGAAGCCCAGATGGCAGGCAGAAATCCAAAAGATTAATAAATCAAACGTAAACCACCACGCATTAAGGCACCCGAACAAACTATACGGCAAGCATGCAAAACCAGATCAAGAAAATGGATGCGACGGATGCATAGAAAAAAGAACAGAAATAAAAACAATAAATGGTAGGGACAGCGACACCTAACACGCAGGAAAATCCGCTTTTCCAGCAACAATCCGTAGAGTCGCAAGGAGCTCGTACACCAGCAGGGGAAAGAGAGGGAGGAGGAAAAAGAGAGAGCTTCCTTTTTCCAGGCAATCAATTAACGGGTACAAAGTTTTTGGCACTTTTATGGCTGCATTCACCTCCGCGCGAAGTATGCCAGTGTACACATGACCGCAAGTGATGTTCTTGACGCCGAGTGCGAGGGTACGCTACCGGGATTCGCGGGCGGCGTTTTGACCTTATGAATAGTCCCTGGTCCCTGTTACTGTTCCTTGCGTAGTAGGGTATTCGGATTGAAATGTGCAGTGTGCATCCGCCAGCGCAGCGCCCACCCACACAGACATCAACCTGTGTTCGAGGATGAAGCAGTGACGGCGGAGAAACTAGTCCAGCGGGCGCTAAGTAGGCAGCTTGGGGTAGAATATATTTATGCCTCCTGTTCACTGGCGCTGCTGCTGATCCGAGGAAATAACGGAGGTTATTGGTTGTCTTGGTGGTTGGCGAGAAGGTTGATGCATTTAATCATCATCGACCATACTGGTATTCTTCTTCGTCGGTGGTGGTTGGTCGTAGATTCAGTTTGCGGCTGTTGGGGAATGATGGTATCTTCACGTGATGATAGCTTAGTTCGTCGAAAAATTTCGCTCCCGCAGAATCCCAAGGGGGAAAAAAGATGTAACGCAGTTTGGGAAGGCAATTCAACGGAGCAAAAGGAAAGCGAGAGTGCACTCAGTATTGGATGGTCTTTCCATATCCTTCTATATTCTCAAATCTTGATTTCGCGTTGTTCCATCCATCATGGCGGCTTCACCCTAGCTATCAAAAAGTTTAACCGTTTCAATACGGGGCGCATTTGAGCTCGCACATGTGCGCGCTCCTCCAACCTTTCCACGCCTCGGATATTTCCTTCTGTTTCAATTGCATTTGGTTTGGGTTTAGCGGTCTACCTACCCCGCCATGGCACCATCTGCAGATACAGAGTGGTCGATCGAGTACGACACTCTCCGGCGTGAACGGTTATTCCGGCATCCCCCCAAGGATCACACTGCATATCCGTCTCTCGCAGCATCCATCCGGCCTCATATCGATTCCTTCAATGCCCTATTCGATAATAACAAAATCTTAGAGGCTGCGCTAAAGGACATTGGCACCAAGTCATTTCTAGACGGAGATGCGGAAACACAGGAGCAGAAGCGGGTTAGGCTGGATGATGGGAGAAGGAGCCCCCGAAGAAACAAGCTCTCAGTGCGCATTACGGAACTGTTTCTTGAGAAAGCCATGCTTCCGGCATCAAACAAATTTAGCACACGGAACAGAGAAATTTACCCTTCTGAGTGTCGAGAGAGACATGCGACATATCGCGGCAGATTAAGAGCGCGATTAGAGTACAGGGTCAATAATGGCGAGTGGAAAGAATCTGTCAGAGAACTAGGCCAGGTCCCAATCATGTTAAGGGTGAGTTTGCAAAGCTAGGTTTCTAGAAGCATATTGTTGTTTCTGCCGTTTTCTCTTTCGTTTTCTAAATTGATATGAACAACTGAATTAAACTAATAAAATTGTGGTACAGTCCAATCGGTGCCACCTCGAAAAGTGTTCGCCGGAACAACTTGTCCAACGAAAGGAGGAATCTGAGGAACTTGGCGGCTATTTTATCGTAAATGGGAACGAGAAGCTCATTCGAATGCTGATTGTCGGAAGGCGGAATTTTCCCATGGCCATCATTCGTAGCTCCTTCACGAAACGCGGCCAGACATATACAAAATACGGTATTCAAATCCGTTCCGTTAGGATTGATCAGACTTCCCAAACCAACGTTTTACATTACCTCAGCGATGGGAATGTGACATTCCGCTTTTCTTGGAGGAAAAACGAGTACCTTGTCCCAGTTGTGATGATATTGAAAGCACTCGTGGAAACGAATGATCGAGAAATTTTCGAACGGCTAGTTGGTCGTGAAGGGTCTGAGGGAATTAAAAACTCCTTTGTCACTGATCGGGTCGAGCTACTTCTACGGACGTACAAGGGATACAAGCTTTATGGAAGGGACGACACGAGAGCTTACCTTGGAGAGAAATTTCGGCCTGTTTTGGGAATGCCCGCAGACATACCGGATGACATGGTCGGCGCGGAATTCCTTCGAAAGGTCGTATTACCACACCTCGGTAACCAAAATGTGACCGAATCTCAAGACAATGATAAATTCAACATGATACTCTTCATGATCAGGAAACTCTATACCCTGGTGGCAGGAGAATGCGCTCCAGATAACCCTGACGCTGTCTCGAATCAAGAAGTGCTACTTGGCGGTTCTTTGTATGGGATGCTTTTGAAGGAGCGTCTAGAGGAATGGCTGAGAGCCTTCGGTCCCATTGCGCGTGACTGGAGTTTCAGGAATCAAAATGCACGATTCTCAGATCCAAGGTTTGAGAAGGAGTTCCTCAGTAGAATCGTGTCCAGGACGAATGAAAACATTGGTGGCGCACTGGAATATTTCCTCTCTACTGGTAACCTCGTCAGCCCAACTGGTCTGGACCTACAACAACCATCTGGTTATACCGTTATAGCCGAAAAGATCAATTTCTACCGGTTTATCAGTCATTTCCGAATGATACACAGGGGAAGCTTTTTCGCGCAGCTCAAAACGACTACAGTTCGTAAGCTTCTCCCTGAGAGCTGGGGATTCCTTTGCCCAGTTCATACCCCTGACGGAAGTCCGTGCGGACTTCTAAACCATCTAGCCCATAAATGTGAAATCGCAACTAGTAATTTGGATGTCTCTGGTGTCCCTCAAGTGATATCGGATCTCGGAGTGACCTATGAGTCATCCGTGTCTCTGGATGAAAGCGTGGCGGTCCAGCTGGATGGCCGGATTCTTGGTTACTGTTCCCCGAAGCAGGCTCGCATGATTTCTGACACTCTCCGATATTGGAAGGTTGCGGGCAATAAAAGCCTCCCCGTTGAACTTGAAATCGGATATATTCCCAATTCGAATCGAGGGCAATATCCAGGCATCTATATATTCTCCCAGTGTGCGAGGATGATGCGACCAGTCAAATATTTGCCGTTGGATAAGCTTGACTATGTTGGGCCGTTCGAGCAGCCGTTCATGGAAATTGCCTGCGTTCCGTCCGATATCATGTCCGGTATATCGACCCATGTGGAATTCGACCCTACCCACATCCTCTCGATTGTCGCTAACATGACTCCATTCTCCGACTTCAACCAATCTCCCCGTAATATGTACCAATGCCAAATGAGTAAGCAGGCCATGGGAACTCCCGGAGCATCGATAGAATACCGAACCGACAACAAACTTTACCGGCTACAAACTGGACAAACACCTGTTGTTCGAACCCCTCTCTATAATAGCTACGGACTCGACAACTTCCCTAACGGCATGAATGCTGTTGTGGCTGTGTTGTCATACACTGGCTATGACATGGACGATGCTATGATTATCAATAAATCGGCTCACGACAGAGGATTTGGGTGGGGAACAATTTACAAAACAAAAATATACTCCCTCGATGACAAGGAATCTCGTGGTCGGGGAAAGGCGAGACGAGAGGTTAGCAAACTCTTTGGATTCGCACCGGGCAGTCTGATTAAAGGAGAATGGCGACATGCTCTGGACGAAGATGGCCTCCCTCACATTGGCGCTCGTGTGACAGAAGGCAGCATCGTTGCCGCATGGCATACAGTCCGCTTCGACCCAGTATCTAACTCCTACACCAACATTGACGGACAAACCCACCTACTCAAGTACAAAGACACGGAAGAGGGCTACATTGACAACGTGCGCATTTTTGGCTCCGAAACGGGTGGTGACCCTTGTCAAGCCATCAGTGTTAAATTTCGCGTCCCCCGAAAACCAGTCATTGGAGATAAATTTTCCTCCCGCCACGGACAGAAGGGTGTCTGCTCCCAGCTGTGGCCTGCAACCGACATGCCCTTCTCTGAAACGGGCATCCAGCCTGACATCATCATCAACCCGCACGCTTTCCCCTCCCGAATGACAATCGGTATGTTCATCGAGTCCCTGGCGGGCAAGGCTGGCGCTCTCCATGGTCTCGCGCAGGACTCCACCCCATTCCGATTCTCGGAGGAACACACTGCCAGTGACTTCTTCGGAGAACAGCTCCGCAAAGCCGGATACAACTTCCACGGCAACGAACCTATGTATTCCGGCATCACAGGCCGTGAGTTTGCCGCAGACATCTACCTAGGCGTTGTCTACTATCAGCGACTCAGACACATGGTCAACGACAAATTCCAGGTGCGGACGACGGGTCCCGTGAATGCATTGACGGGACAGCCCGTCAAGGGTCGTGCGAAAGGTGGTGGTATCCGTGTCGGAGAGATGGAGCGCGATTCACTTCTCGCCCACGGCGCCGCTTTCCTCCTGCAAGACCGGCTGATGAACTGCTCGGACACCACCCGCTCGTGGATCTGTAGGACTTGCGGCTCATTCCTGTCGACTCAGGTTGCTGTTTCTAAGTTCATGGCGCCAAGTAAAAACCCAGCCATGGCTGCTGTTGCGAAGTCGTCATCAGGGCTTGGACGGCCGGGTGGTGCTATGGGCGCTTTAGATGGCGGTGCAGGCGTTGTGCGCTGTCGTCGCTGTGCGAAGGAAGCGGTCTTTGACGACCCCCGAGCTGAAGTATGGGAAGATGGAGAGGGGAGGAGGTTTGTTGGTGGAGATGACACGACGGTTGTTGCTGTGCCGGGCGTGTTGAAGTATTTGGATGTTGAGTTGGCGACTATGGGCGTCAAGATGACATTCAAGGTCAATAATTGAGGTGAAAGTTGACGGAAGGGTTTGGATAGTCTAAGAAATAATAAAATTTTATATTTCTAACCACTTCTTCGCGCTCTTCAGATCTGGCGAAAATATATCTTGCTGCGTACGATGGCGCATATACTTAGTTGAAGTTTTCCAGAATATATCAATCTTCAGATAATTTTTCTCCATTTTCCTCTTTTTTATGCGCTTGCCGCATTGTTCCCTTTGATGACATATTTGAATCAAAGTGGAACGGCAGAAAAGAATTAAATAGACCCGGGTTGTTATATACTGTCGCTCTTCATTGTATTGCGGGTATTTTCGGCGAATTAAAGACTTAATTTTAGGTTCATTAGAACACATTTGCCAAAGGTCATGAGCCGTGGCAATTCGATGGTGTACATCCACTTTTAGGCAACCTCAAGCAACCTCAACCTGGGACGGGAGAAGATGAAAGAAGAACAAGTTGCTGAATTCTACCGCATTTTATTTTCTAGCAAACTAAATGTAACACAAGTGGTAGAAGCAAAGGGAGCAAGAGCTCAATCTCATTAAAATAAAAAGGAGCAAGAGTCACCGAAAAATATCGATGCGCATTTACTGAATCGATCCGGTAACATTCGAAAACTCATTCTTCTCCAACTTCGTCTTCCAGAATATCGGATTGGTATCGCTGAAACCATGCTTCTTCCATCCTTCCTCCTTGACATGGTACAGATTGATATAACCACCGGAGTAGGCATCTCTGTGCGTCGCAGCAAGGATACTCCGGCTGCCCAGCTCCAACGCTTCTTCATCAGTTAAGTCATACCTGTATTCCGCATCTAGAACGCCGTATGCGAAGGTTTGGCCAGAGCCGACGCAGAAAAGGTTTCCAGCCAGTCGTGTTCCATCTGAATCGATGTAGTAGAGCGCGGGACCCTCTTGGGGAGTTACACCTGCGCACATGGTGCCCATGCTTAGTCCCATACCCTTGTAATTGTAGACGAGGTTGGCGAGGATCTTGGAGGCGGCAGCGACGGATATGCGCCGTTTGTGGCGGAGTTCGTGGAGGCGGCATTGCATGCCCAGATAGGCGAGCCAGTATTGACAGTCCTAAAGCACAAAATGCGGGTTGTTAGTTGCTCCTTTCTCCCTTGGATTGGATTGAGTTGTCCAGCACAGGAGCCGGCTGAATTATACAAGTAGAAACCAGTAACAACGGCAATGACGCGAATATGGGGCCGGGATGCAAAGAGCATGATAGTACATACAGCAGCACCACCAGCCATAGTCCCCAACAGACAGCTGTTGATCTCGATAACTTTCTTCACGGTCTGGCTGGCGATCCAATTGCCCGCCGTAGCTCTGGAATCCGTTGCCACAATGATCCCTCCTTGAAATCTGAAAGCAAGAGTAGTGGTGCCATGAGCAATTTTAATGGGGCAATCTGGGTTGCTATGGTCGTCGGTAACGGCTCGAAGGAAGGCGGCAGGCTAGATATATGGATAAAGGAGTTGTCAAAAGCGGATCTCCAAAATATGAAGAGCTGAAGACAGAGACAAATTCTCCTAAAACGTCACCGAGACTTACTTTATCGACTGGAGGAAGGGCGAATTTTAGAGATAGAGGCGGTAATGTCTCTGTAAGCTCTTGCTCTTCATCATGGGAGTAGCCTTCATGCTGGAACTTCGGCTGGGAGTATTGGGCGACGAGGGTGTCCATGACGGGCAGACAGTGAAGGGTTCTAAATAACGAAGCAACACAGAAATGAGAAGGAGAGAAGGAGAGAAGAAAGAAGAGATAATTAGTATACAGGTATCTAGAGTTGTGGTAGTTGAGTGTTGGAGCTTTGTTGAGCTTTGAGATGAGGTTGCTTGCCGTCGCGTCACAGCTGCCTGTATCACGTGACGTGTTGGTGACCGATACGCAAACAAGCTTGTATAGTGTCACAGGTAGCACCTTAAACTCGGGGGTATGGCCGAGTGGTCTAAGGCGCTGCATTTAAGTTTTTCAGGAAACTCTGCAGTGAACGTGAGTTCGCGCGCGTTCGAACCGCGCTGCCCCCAATATTTAATATACTTTTTTTCCTTTTTTCCTCTTTCTTCTTCTTTCCTTCCTCCTGTTCTGTACGGTTGGTTGTCCTTTCTGCCACCCTGCACTGATTATTTTCCCCTTTGAGCGCTCATGGCCTAACCCGCGTGAAGTATGCCATGACTTAATGATCTGTGAAATTTCCCATTGGGATGATGTTTACACTTCAACACCATTCTGTTAAGGATCCTGTCTCAAGTATCACTTGGAGTATTAAGACTATTATACGTAACTACGAGAAGTTAGGATGATTATTGAATAAAACATCGCATACGATGCCCACGCCAACGCGCCAGCAAAGAAAAAAAAAACACCAGCCAAAAACACTCGTACCATTATCGGTTTAATCGTATAGACTTCTTTCCCCCGAACCTTTCTTCAATTTTTGATCTCAGTCAATTACCTAGCTCATAATTCCACCAGCACGCACACGGATATAAGTTACTAACTATGCATTGATAAGCAAATGAAACGCAGAGCAAACGAGCCAACTAGCTACCAGCCGGTTCTCCCAAATTCCCCATCTTCCCTCATCCTCCTACGCGGGGACGGGCTGAGCCATCGAAGACGAAGGAGGGGCGTCCTTGTGATAAGAAGAAGATTCTTCCTCTTCATCGCCGTTAACGTGGCTAACAGGCATTAAATTTGTTCCCATATTCGCTGCGGCAGAGTGGATTGGCTCGAGACTGGGCTCCCAGCCTCGTAGATCCTGCTCGGCATCATTAAGGACCTGGCGAGCCTGATCCATTTGTTCATAGGCACTCCGGGTATCTCCGGGAACGAGCGGGGTGTCATCTAGAATATTGAGAAGACGACGACCATGGCGGGCGAGAATGATTTGCTTCTCTGCCCTTTCGATGGTAGCGGCGAGATGGATGTCAAATGCTTCCTTGAGCTTTTGACGGGTCTATATCGCCGAAAACACTTGATCAGTTGCTGCCAAGTAAATTGAACAGCTTCCAGGGGGAAAAACGGCGAGGGAATATCAGACTTCGATTGTGAAAACATACAATATTCGTCAACTGGGCCTCAGCCACCAACATCTGTGCCTCTGCCCTCACCAGCTCCTGTTCCAAGGTCACCAGCTTGGGGTTATTTGGATCCTTCAACTTCAGCTTTTGGATATCGTCCACAACACGCGTTTTATAGTCCCTGGAAGGCTGCACGGAAGCCTCCGTATTGCGAATCTGCTTCAGCACATTCCGGTAGTCCTCCAAATTCTGCGCGTACAGATCTTCCTGCTCACCCATTTCCGCAAGTAGCACGCCCATCTTGTCAGCTATGTCAGAAACGGCGAGATCGCCTGTGGATTCGCCCCAGTCAGATAGCTGCGAGGCGATGGAGACGCGGTCTCGTCCTGCATTCTCATAGGAGCCGATGGCATGGTTCTCGGCTTTGATAAGCTTGTAGAGTCTCCGGCATAGTTCGGGTTGCTGCGTGCCACGCAAGGTGGCCATGCTGAAACGGTGCTTGACAGGGCGATCCATGACCGTGCTTCTTTTGCTGCGAACAGAACTTGAGCGGTGCCTGTATGTGTGTTTTTATTTAACGTTTTGTCAGGCATATACAGCTTTTCCTATCACAAGGTCCTGATGTAGAGTAGACAAGAGTAGAGAAGGGGGAAGTTAAGTTTTTTTTGCTCACATTTCAAGCGAAATATGTTATATGAGTCGCCTTGCTTCTTTGATTGTACCGAATACCACGTATGAGATGGTGAGAGATAAATAGTTGGTTTTCTTCGTCCCGATCTGACCCCTTTTTCTCCGGTGATATGTATTGTACTGGGAATAAAACGTAGTGTGAGGTGAAAGACGCTCTTTAGACCAGCAGATTGACCACTGTAGCCACAGACTGCCAAATGGAATGGGGAAAGAACAAGTCATAGAGCAACACAACCGGTTTTTCCACCTTCATGGCTGCTGCCCTTTGTGCTCTATATCGCCCCCCCGTGATTACTTCTCGACGGCGGCAGAGTTCAATTGCATTGGCCGCTGACGTCACGAACAGATGCCACTCTAATGAAAGTGATGCGGATAGAAGCATTTGGTTCTGGGTTAGCAAATAGCTAATTTGTTGCCAGTGCATTGTGTCATATGGCTGATGGGTTGCCAACTGGGGTATCGTGCGGGAAGCCCTAATTCGAATCTGGGTTACTAGACCATGGGTTCCATGGCTTTAGTTTTTTTGCCCTTGAATTACTGGTATGAATACATGCAAAGTTGTTCAATGGGTGGAAATTAGATTTGCCTAAAGAATGGTGTTTTTGAATAACCGCCTGGTTCCGCTCCTTGGAAAAATTACCTTTTATCACGTCACATCATGCAGATGGGAGTAGAAATAATACGAAAGCAACCCACTTACATTCACACACAACCATAATATGATGCTAACCTGAATAAAAATGTAAAGAATGAAATTAAGTTACTCTACATAACATCTCTCCAGAAAAAAAAGCAGATCCAAGTTCAATTTGGCTACCCCGTTCATCCACCCTGTATCAATTGTCAAGAAAGAGCGCCCGTAACAAGTAGGAAACATTGGCCTCGAAACCGCCTCATTAAAACAAGCATAAACAAGTATCCACCAATGACAGTATATGCACTCACAGTGCTAGAATCAGTCGAAATTGAAGCATCGCAATCTCCGTGCGGAAAACGCAACCTTTCCAGGCAATTTATATTCCATTTTCGGTATGGACTTCCAAAATTTGGCTTGTGTCGACATGTTGAATTCGAATCGGCGGAAGCAAAATGTAGAATGCGCTGGTCGTGTCCTTCGAGAAACGTGTATACCTGTCCTTCCAGTCGTTCAATTTAGTATCTCTGGGGAAAAAAAGACCGGGCTATGTGTAGCGAGTACCAGGTAGCAAACAGTCCACTGTTCCTTAACGGTGCGGGAATCGGCACACCAACTTCGACATCTCCAGCACCTCTAACCCCCTCAGAATAAACTAATACCCGGCATGGGTAGGAGCGTAATCCACAAACTCTCCCATTCGCTCCCATTTCCCCCTCCTATCCCCGATAGCGTAGGCTTATATCTCAGCCTTAACACACAACCCCAGCATATCCGAGGCTTCCAATCAACATGCACACCTGCACCCCAAAATAGACGAAGGCCGGCACCTACACCTGTAGCTGGAATAGTATGGCAGTCTGCTCCGTGGTGGGCATCCGGGATAGATGGTGATCGGACGTGGACAAATTGGGTAAATAGTACATTCGGTCAACGGCCGGCTGCATATGATCGGGATGCGGCGCTCACACAAAAGGGAAGAAATGGGGTAGACACGAATGCTCCGGGAGGGATTTGTGTAGTAATAGCAGTCGCAGGACTTAGGGCAAGATGTATGAGAGTGCCTCGGACAGGGTTTGGGCCTCGGTTTGGGGCAAGTGCAAGGGGGAGAGTGGGATTTGGAGGAGGAGGAGCCTGAACTAGAGCTGGAGGAAGAGCTGGAGGACGAGCTGGAAGAGCTGGAGCCTGAGCTTGAGCAGGAACAGGAGCGACAGGAACACATTGCGCCTGCGTTCCAGAGAGATAAGGTTCTCTGCTGTTTTAATGCTTAGCTTCGCGGGTGATTTGCGACTTCAAGTACAGATTCGTCCGTCTGGTTCGCTTCTGAAGTATGTAATAGGTCGCCGGCCGCTGTTGTAGCTTTGAACCTTGGTAAATGCATCAGTTTTAGTACTGAAAAATGGACGATAATATTCTTGCGAATTTATGCATAAGTCCCAGCGCATCAGACTGGTCAGACCAAAGAATAAAGGAGAGGCGTAATGAGAAGGTAGATAAAAGATAGAGGGTATCCTGAGTAATGTAATATATAGAACTCAATAAACCTCACCTAGCACTCTTGAATCAAGCTAATATCGTCAATGCGTCATGATATTGTCGGTGATCAGCCAAGTAGAAACAACGGTATAGAGTTGTTTCACCCGTTTAGCCCCGGTCCCAGGGCTAGCAACCAAGAAAAAAAACCACCAAGTTCGCAGAAACAATCACCAAACTGGGCACACAGTGTGTTCTTGAAGATTTCGTCTCAAGGAAAATAGTAAGTTATGATGTTCAAATAGGTAGTTAGTTAATGAGCGAGAAGAGGTGAAGAGGTAATGACAGGAGAAGTTATAGGATGTTGGGAAAGTGGAAAGGACCATAGCACGGTTCTTGTCCATGTGCTATGCCATTATATATGAAGAGAGAAACCCGCGTGCGCACTCCATTCATTCGTTTCACTCGAGGCTCCCACCACCAGGACGCCTGCTCTGTTTGCTGAACATTATAGATGTTCTTATTATAGAGCTGTGGACGAAGTTGGTATCACATTGCTCACAAGCTGTAGGCAAGAGGTGTCCTCCTTCGTCCTTCGCGAATTTCATGGTAAGCAAAATAAGCACATGCCATGGGCAGCATGTCGCATCTCTTGCTACTTCCTGATATCAGCATATCAATCTGTGATCGATCGGAGAGTTGTAAGTTTAAGCCGCCGGCGGTAGAAAGTCGTCTTGTTGCCCCTCCCCAGCCACACCACCCTTGTACCTTTTCGCTGGGCCGTGAGTATGTCACCCTGCCTTTGGCACCCCGTCATGTCCGTCCTGCAGGTCCCATCAAACCAGTGTGGACTCTGTTGCTATGACATAAAGGAGGGTGTGGCTGCGTCGTGATGACAGCTGAGAGTAGTGGGTTGTGATAGGTGCATGCGGACAAGGCGGCGTTCGTGGGAGGTCACATGATACTTGTCACCAGGGACGAGGTTGCGATGAGTTCTTGAGGCGGATGATATAAGAGTAAAGGAAACCAAAGTAATGGTATCTAAATTCTAGGAATAGTAGATCAAAAGAGATCAGCGGGAAGCCTTTTTTTGTTTGAATAAAATGGTAGTTATATGTGTGAAAGTAAGAATCCAAGATCTATGCGGATAGCGCTTAAATCTGCCGCGCTGATGAATGCATCCTTATGACTGGCCGAATCCCATGCACCTACCACCAGACAGCCTATCATCATGGATCCACAGAATTATTCCAAAAAGCCCTGAGAGGGAACACGACGAGCAGGAGAAGCCGGAAAGTGCAGTAAAATAATACAGCAATGATGATATAAAAATGGAGGATAATGCAGATGGTTTATCAAGGCGAAGAAAATATCACCCACAGAGATAATAAAAATAATAAATAGGACGAAAATAAAAAAAAAGACCTAAACACCCTTTACCATCAACCTGTTCTTCTGTTGCGGGAAAACACAAGGTATATCAAATAAATTACAAGGAAAAGAGAGAAAGGGAAACAAGAGATCAAGAAAAAGCAAAAGAAAATGGACGAAATACTCCACATTTCATTCTTCATACTCATACAAAACGAGCATAATCACAGTCCACAACCAGCAAACCCTTCCCAATATTTAAATTTTGTTTAAAAAAAAGGAAACAGAAAATAAAATTATGAAATCTCTTCATTCTCATTTTCATTGTCCTGCAACTGCTCACGCTCCGCCTCCGAAGCATGAAAAGCTTCCCCAAATGCAGAATTATCGAGGTCTCCCATTCCCAAGTCGTCATTTTGCTCACCGTACGCCGCCAACGCATCGGCAGCGGAATCCAAATTGCTGAATTCAGCTGCATCGTCAAAATTACTTGTTTCTAGGGCGCTAGCTTCGCTCAGGTCGGTATTTGCGGCAGACTTTAGTCCTTGAAGCTCACTGACTGGTATGTCAGCTCCAGTTGCTGCTGTTACTGGTGCTGGAGCCGCTGCGCCTGTCAATTCTGTGCTCGTAGGGTGGTTGTAACCTCCTTCGATAGCGGAAACAACAGCGATACTAGCATCCTGTGGCGCCGCGCTGTCTTCCTTGCTGACGATCACCCATTCACCCGTTTGGTTTCCTGTGATGGTGGTGGCAGCAGCAGCATTCGCAAGCTCAACTCCACCCATTTCTACATCGCCACTACCATCTGGTTTGGAAGGCTCGGTGGGAAGTGGCAGCCCCGATGTCGATGGTGTTTGAAGGGTAGCGCCTGCTGGAAGAGCTGAAACCTTTCCAACTTCAGTCTGCTGGGTAGTTGGAGCAGCTACCGGGGTTGGCACCGGACCTGCTGAAGCAGCATGTGATGCTGACGGTTGTTGCTTGGAGTCAGCTGCTTGACGTAAGCTCATGCCGGCCTCGCCCATGTCAATATCTCCGCGAGAAGAATCACTAGTAGTTTCGGGCGGCACCACTCTTTTCTGAAGACCTCCTTCCTCAACACAGGAAATTTCTGTGACGCGCACAATCGATTTCCCCAAAGCTTTCTGGAGGTTGTTGATGATATCATCAACCTTCGCCTTGGGGCGGTTGTCGGAATACTCAACCGGAGGCGACTCCTCCCTCGTAGAAGTGTCTAAATGTCCCTCGACTCTCCAGAACTCGTCGCCCACATCTTCTGGGTCAACGTAAGCATCACGGAGAGCTAGTTCAGCTTCCTTCATGAGTGTAATTCGTTTCATCTTTTCCAGCCTCTTTGCGTGCCTTTCCTTCATTTCTTCAATCTCTGCAGCCACTTCAGCAACCCTGCGATTAACGGCATTGGTAAAGTCCTCTGCTTTCCCAGCTTCCATTTTCCCAATAGAGCGTGGCGTAGAGAGTTCCTTTTGTGGAAGAGACGGTCCTGTAGGGGCATCAAAAAAGCCTGCCGTTAAGGATTCAAGTTCTCCTTTCCGACCCAATCCTAGATCTACTGGTATAATTTGCTTCACGCTATAAGGAGAACCAAAAATTTCATCCATCCATTCGTGGTGATGCCGATATCTCATCTTGCTAATATCCCTTGGCGTAATAGTATCCAGCATGTCTCCTGTGGAGACCTCCTCCTCTTCTAAAGAATAATCCCCTGCAGCAGCGCTGGCCAAAGCTGCGGCGGTCGCACTGGCGCGGCTCGATCTTGAGGGTTTACTTTGAGGCCCTGGTAAGTTCTGACCTTGTTGTTGCTGGTAAAATGGGCCAGATTGCTGCCGGCCCAGCATAGGGTTTGCGTACGGAGCACCGTGTGGCATAAAGTTTTGTTGTCCTACTTGCGGGGGAAGGTTGATAGTAGGCCAACTGTTTCGGTCATGAAGCATGAACTCCTTGCGCACAAGCTGTCCCTGGCTTTGAAGGAAACGTCGTTGGGCAAGGATATTCTGCATCTGGGGGGTGACAAGAATGCGATTAGCGGGTATTTGATCCCCGGCGGGCGTTTTAGAGTAGTGAATTATCCATAAAGATGGGTCACAGGGAAGAACGTTCGCATTCGGGTTTTTGGTTGGCGTAAGGCGGTACCTCTTTCGGCAATGTGTAGCAATCTGTTCGTTGGGGGGATGGTATCCACAGCGCTGAAGATACAACTCCAGATTCTGTATGAAAATGAATGCATTAGAAGAAACCATCGAGACATAGGAGTGTTAAATTTGCATAACCTTACATAGCCTCTTATTTCTGTGCTGTAGATCTGCTCAGCGTCAGCCCACACATAACCATCGCTAGCGAAATTAGTTCCCAAATGATTCAGCGGCTGCCAAACGAGCATCACGGTTCCATCAGGCGGGCCATCAAGGAACATCCAATGCATGGTCTGTAGCTCTCGAACAACTTTGGGGGCAGAGATGAGGTATTCAACGGCGGTTTCGTGGGAGAGGTTGTTCATCAAGGGGTACCGATAACTCGAAACGAGGTGCATATGAGGTAACTAGGACCAGAATGTCAGTTTCACGGTATCTCAGAGTGACCATATCTCCAATCAGATACAAGATTATCCTACCAGTTGTTGAGGCACCCCTCCCGCAGGATCAGCCATCCTTGCGACTGCACCTTGCCTGCTCATTCCAGGCGGCTGTGACAACCTCACAAAATAAATTGGACGCTAGCCGCCCTGTGGTGTAATGATGTTAATTCGAGAAATCCTTTATGACCGACCTGGGAATAGTGTGATGATGATGCTTGACGCGGCCAACGCGATATTTTATGCGATAATGGAACTTGAAAGTAGTTGCTCCGTGCCAAGACCGCACCAGCCCATAAAGGTTAGATCATGGGTCATATGACTCCGCTTGGCATTCAATGTCCTTCAACCTTTCAATAGCCCTCAAAAGGCTAGAAATACAATATTTTATTTATATCTTGATATAATAGTATCACAATCTCTACGTTTTTCAATGGATCTGTGCAAAATCTGCAAATCTGCGGCATCTCCAGCCGTTACTTCCGTTTATATGCAGCCCAGGACTACTAGTTGAAGCAAATTAATGGGAAGAAGCTGCTCGCAGCCAGTTCACATTGCGTAGATGAACTGACACGAAAGTAGCTCATGTGAGCGAATATGTTCTGTCTGTTCCTGCAGTATATTTATATAATGACATGAATATGAGCAGGGCAACGTGAGACTACAATTGAGCAGTATTTGGGTGTACGATCCAGACATTCAGCGTTTTTGTCCAAGATCTAGTATTAGTCCATGGAAGCATTTACACTTCAAGGCATGAAAACGAATTGATCTTGAAAAGCCTGCTAATTTGGGAATACTCCATTTCGTCTCGTGCGGTTCTGTGGCTGTTCTATGAAGTTGAAGCTTTACCTTGACAGCGCATGGATGGCCAAATCCAACGGGGGGTAGCTTGGGCTCCAAGCGATATACCAGTAATTCAAAGCCATAATACAGTAAGCCTTCTCAAAAATCAGTTGAACATTTTTCTTCAAGGTGGGGGGGCGGGGGGTGGCACAAATTTTTATGATGACCGTCTCTTGCATTGACTCCAAAAACTGGGAATGTATTTTGTGATATCAATTTTAGCCGTAGGGCTCGTGGTGGCTTAACCGGGGGGCTGATTGGCCAGATGTTTAGTGAGTTATCGCTGCTGGAGCTCACCACTCGGGCCAAGTGGGAGATGCACGAATTATATGCGAGAAACAACCATCTATTTTTCAGCTTTAATTGCTGTAAAAAAAAGGACGGGTCAGTCAGCTTGTCAATCCAGCGCTTTCTTGAGCAGCGGCAAATCCTACCTTGCGACGCACGGACACACAGGTTGACATGAAATCCATGGAAAGCCCCAAACTCACCGTCGACATCAGTCGACGAACTCATTCTGCTACATGTAAGTGGCGTCCCCATCCACTTACTGCATATAGGTAAGACACCACGAAGAAGCATCACGGACTGGTCCCACGGTGGGATTAATTGGCAGCAGATATGCAAGTCCTATCAAAGGAAGCGAACAATTATTACCATGGCGTGGTGGATATGGGAAGGTAGTGTATTCGTCCTCTCTTTGTTCTTTTTCCGGCACCAAGATAGAACCTAGAAATGTAAATTGCTGTATTTTGCAACATCCAACAGCTAATTTGTGATTAAAGCAATGGCATTCGCTTCTCAATATCGGACCTTACCCCACCAACGGCTAGAATACTACCCACACTCTTCCAGGATCGTGCGTCCATATCCTTATACGACGCCCAGCATGAGAATGGAAGCATTCAAAGACGCCCAATCTCGAAAAAAGTACAAATGGATGTTGTAGCAGCTCTTCTGCGATTCAAGCAAACATGCATTGACTTTGGAGTCCCGCAATCGAACATCCATATAATAGCTACGGAGGCCACTCGGACTGCGCCAAATTCAGAGGAGTTTAGAGATACAGTGACAAAAGCCACGGGCTGGAAAATCCAAATGCTTTCACCAGAAGAGGAAGGTAGGGTCGGATCTCTCGGCATAGCAAGCAGTCTTGGGGTAGTAGAGGGTCTCGTGATGGATCTGGGAGGGGGAAGTGTTCAGATTACATGGGTGTCACGAAAAGCGGAAGCGAAGCGTGGCTTCAGTTTCCCATACGGTGCAGCAGCATTGATGCAGAAGTTAGAAGAGGCTAAGAAAATCGGAAACGAGGCATTGGAGAAGTTGGCGGAGGAAATAACATCTAGTTTTCGGCAGGCATACAACAACCTCGACATTCCAGAAGATATGAAGGAAGATGCAAAGAAAAACGGTGGCTTTGATCTCTACCTCAGCGGAGGCGGGTTCAGGGGCTGGGGCTACATGCTCATGAGCCAGTCAGAAATATCCCCATACCCGATCCAGATCATCAACGGCTTCAAGGTTTCTTTCTCGTCGTTCAAACAGACTGCTCCAACGGAGATTCTGGCGGCTACGGAAGAGGTAGTGAAGATATTCCGCGTGTCAGACCGACGAAGAGCACAAGCCCCCGCAGTCGCGTTCCTCATCCATGCACTCACCCTCGCCCTCCCAAAAATCAAAGATGTCCGGTTCTGCCAAGGGGGCGTGCGCGAGGGCTTCCTGTTCGGCAAGCTGCCCATGGAAACCCGCCTTCAGGATCCCTTGGTCACGGCGACGTTGCCATATAAAACAGGATCCGCGTCGCAGATCGGCGAACTTATTTTCCGCGCCCTACCAAAGCCCTCAACAATCTCGGCGTTAAAGGAATTCACCCCTCCGGCCCTTTTTAACTCCCAATTCATCTCCGCCGTTGCAAACATCATGCACACGCAATCATCCGCGACCAAAGAAACTCGCTCCTCCGCCGCCCTCCACTCCACCGCAACTGGCCTCCTCTGCTATACACACGGCTTATCTCACGAGCGTCGCGCCGCCCTCGCGCTTGTCCTCTATGACAGCTGTGCCGGCGACCTCCCCTCTCAACACGAATCATTCCTCGCTCGTCTACGCCTCATTCTCTCTATTGAAGAGGCGTGGTGGTGTCGGTATATCGGACGCGTGACGGCGTTTGTCGGCGGTATCTATCCAGCCGGGTTAATTCCCCCTCAGGGCCCGCGGATTGATCTTGAAGTGCGCTGCGTGGATACTGGGCTTGGTAAGAAGGGAAAACTTCCTGGGATTGAGTTGACAATTAAAATTCCTCAGAGGGGCGGTGGGCCCGGGAGTGGTAATGGGGTTACTGAGGGTGCATTTACGGATGAGAACTTTTTGGCCGCGGGGGTCAGGCGGATTGAGAAGATTGGAAAGAGGAAGCACTGGCTTGAGAGGGAAAAGGGGCAGGAGCGCTTTGGTATTAAGGTTGGGGTGAAGATTGTGGAGGGCTTGTGAAATATGCGGACGTAATTTGCTTGTTATGTATGGTAGGTATTTTTTGCTGACGGATTTTCTACGGTAAGGATTATTTCTCGACTTATTTAGCATTTCTTATATTTAATGTTTGATTTTATCATAGAATTCCCAGGACCTACAAGCAAGGGCTTTTCGGTTGGTCTCGGGCAGGGCTATCTTACAAAGAGTATGCTAAGTCAGGGGGCCTGGCCGTCTGGCCGCAGCGATTTTTGTATCAAAGTGCCCAGTTGACTTCCGGAAGGGAGAATGTAATGTTTAAAATTGGAATGCGCATGTCTTTGCTTGGAAAGCTATCTCCAGCATAGCAAATGAATGAACTTTTGCCATAGTACCGTAAATCCGTCAATCTATCAGGGGGGTTTAGGGAGACAGAGGATGGAAAATCCTTCCCAGTCCACAAATTGTTCATATGGTTGCTTGTCGTGGTTTCGGAAGGTAAAGGGGGTCATTGATAGGAAGCAACGTCAACAAGAAAAGTAGAATCGAGTGAAAATGAAAGTAAATTCGAAAAGTCTTGCAACCATTCAAGTTTCAAGCCAAAAAGCTATACAAGAATGGATAGCACAGAAACAAAATGAAGAATCAGAAAATTAAATGAAACCAGCAACAGCAGGCGAAGAGATATTTAGCAGCACGGAATTAGCAGCAGACCGCAAGCTAATAGCAAAATTAAAAGAATAAAACAAAGATGGCTTATACATCTTCATAAGCTGGATTTCATTCATTTATTGGATCACTGGTCATGTTTTTTCTGTTCAGGGTCCGTGTCGAGATTCTCTACATGGGGATTGACTTCCACTTAAAACGGCCAGTTTGGCCTTTGGATCAATTTCAATTTCAAATTGGGGTGCATCGCCACTTACTTCCTCTTCTTTGTCATAATATACCTCCTCACCAGCTGGTATCTTAATGTGGGATCTGTTTTCAGGATGTTCAGCATGGTCGTGGACCCTGGGCAGCCTAGTTTCATATCCGTCATCCTAAGTTTTTCATTTAAGACGCCGTTCCACTAGTTGTGGAGTCTACGCCGTCGACCTCAGTTGCAGCAAGATCACGCTCAATAGTTCTACCTTTGGTTGGACCATCGTCTAGATCCAACAACCCGACGTGGGCAATCAAACGATCTGCCTCTTCCTCGTCACCATTCTGGTCATCATATTGGGTGTCGGCCTCTAAAGCTTCGTCGTACGTTGGGGGGCTGCTAGGGCAAGAAGCGGGGCCATCATCCTCGGCTCCTCCATCCACATCCCTAGTTTCCAACTTATGCCACCTGTCCATGCATGTAGGGCAGATGCCTCTCACCTCGCTGATGAGAACGGAAGGTTTATTAGATTGGATATCCAAGGGATCTTTCTCAATATCCGTTCGAGTCTCATCACCCTCATGGCCACACTCCCACTTATTCTTGGATATATAGAACACTTTCCCGTCGATGATGGTTTCGTTTTTCAGAGCTGGGTTGGTGTTTGGATCTAGGCAGCTGGGACACAAACCTCGACATTCATTTACAAGAGTAGCAGGCCCCTCATCTTCGCCGTCAGCAGCTGTCTCATTTTCAATGTCAGTTGGCATCTCAGGACCCTCGTGGTTGCATTCCCATTTATTTTTGGATACGAAGAACGTCTTTGGTCTATCGGCCACGGCAGGAGCCATGAGTTCAGGGTTCTTGGCCAGAATCGATTCATAGTCTTCCCATTCAGGGTCTGGTGCAGCTGATCGCAGAGATGGGTCTGCCGCAAGGGCTGCATTGTATTCTGCTAGGACATCATCTACCACGTCTTCGACGACAGCAGTTTTTACAGGTGGGGATTTATCACACGAAGATCTTGCATCCGGTTCGTGGGTTCCTGGAGTTGGTGGAATTTGCACTGCAGAGGTACTGCGAATAGTGGGAGGCATAGTAGGTTGGTATTCAGCCATCTTAGGCCCCACTGCATTCAGGACGGGGGTATCAGGACGCTCTGATGGATGGTGGTATGTATATAATTTGAGAACAAGTCAACCTTGGGTTATTGTGGCAACAGCCAATGGGTTATCAAGAAGGAAAAGTTTTCCCAAATGGTACACGCGAAGAAGTTGCAAAAGAAGAGAACAAGAGAATTTGCAAAGAATGAAACACCTTGCTGGTCGCTGGTATTTATACGGCCAAATTCATACCCACGACGGGTGACAGGAAGGAAGGATACAAATATGAAATTATTCGTATTTGTCAAGCCCCAAATGACACTGGCATGATTGTTGTTCCCCGCCGGAGTTTTGTCCACAAATATCACCATATTCCCAGTTGCACTGTACATATTATTGATAGTACTTTGAAACTCCCCTCACATGTACATGCCTCTCTCCCCAGAGAGCGTTGAAAGAAGGAATATAATATATCTCTGACCTTGTAGAGCTGACTAAGCCTTGACCCCTCCTTCGCCAGGGTATATAAACCGCCCACTTCGCCAGCAAATCCCGCATTCCCACCGAACTTCTTCCAACACCATTTGCTCCCTCAAGTTCCGACGATTGAGCATTGCAGTCCCTAACCAGCCCACTTAGCCTATTCGAAGCTGAGTCGTATTTATCCTATTGACTTGGTCAGATCCCCCACAGCGTGACATTATCCCACCATTGGCCATTTTTGCTAATATGTGTTAGTTGTCAACACCCAGACCGAGTTCATCTGGTACATCTCTCACACAAGATGGAAGCCATGAATTCCCTTCAGCTGCGGACAATGTCCAACAATGATCAAGGTATCTCAATGGAGTAACTCATATGCATGAACCGGTGTTCGATCTCTTATTCCATCCCGCACATAGCCGCATCCACCTCTTCTGCCCCACATTTGATGCAAAAGAGAGATATTACTATTTTGCGGGAAGGCTCTGAGAGATCGTTCTGAAATTATACGGTCATAACTTGATCTGGATAATACCAGCGAAAGGATCATGCTTTCTCTCCCCAGATCCCCTCCACGTCAGCCCAACTATACTCCTAACATATTGCATATAGTATCTGAAAATGTCTCCTCCATCAGCAACATACGACGTAGTAGCTGCTGCAGCTACTTCTGTTGCAAAAACTAACAAACCCTCCACTGCCCATGGGAGCCTTACTAGTACCAGCACCATTTTGGATGAATTTGCTGGGAAATGGGACGACTTCAGCTTCGGCCATATCCGCGAGAGCCAGGTCTCCCGCGCCATGACGCGTCGCTATTTCGAGGATTTGGACACCTATGCTGAAAGCGACATCGTGATTGTCGGCGCTGGATCCTGCGGTCTCAGCACTGCGTACGTCCTGGGCAAAGCTCGCCCGGATTTGAAAATTGCCGTTATTGAGGCCTCCGTCTCTCCTGGTACGTACACCCTACATACACACTCTAAACCAAGAGCAAGGATTTCAGCTATATTAGGCGCAGTTTCCTACTAACACGATTTTCAGGCGGTGGTGCGTGGCTCGGCGGCCAGCTGTTCTCCGCCATGGTCCTCCGCAAGCCTGCGGACCGTTTTCTCGATGACCTGGGGGTTCCGTACGAAGAGGAACCCTCCAACCCCAACATGGTGGTAATCAAGCACGCGGCACTCTTTACTTCCACTTTGCTCTCCAAAGTACTCTCCTTCCCAAACATCAAGCTTTTCAATGCTACTTGCGTTGAGGATTTGATCACCCGTCCAGCCCCGGCTGCAGGCGACGGCGAGGGTATTCGCATCGCCGGTGTCGTGACCAACTGGACGCTCGTGACTCTCCACCACGATGACCACTCCTGCATGGATCCAAACACCATCAATGCACCCCTGGTCATCAGTACCACCGGTCACGATGGTCCGTTTGGTGCTTTCTGCGCCAAGCGTCTCGTGTCCATGGCTGCCATTGAGAAACTGGGCGGTATGCGTGGACTGGACATGAACTCAGCTGAGGAGGCCATTGTGAAGAATACTCGGGAGGTGACTAAGGGGTTGATTATTGGAGGCATGGAGTTGAGTGAAATTGACGGGTGGCACCGGATGGGGCCTATCTTTTCAGCCATGATGCTTAGTGGCGTGCGTGCAGCGGAGGTTGCTTTGGAAGTTTTCGAAGAACGAAAGAGAGAGTGCGCCGATAAAAAATGAATGCTAATTTCCGATCCCGCAGTCCCGGAAAGGTTGGCGGGAAAGAATGTGGAAATAGTACATGTTCCAAACACGCGTGTTCTGGGAGGCTAAAATTGTAATTAATTTCTTTTCTGGTTATTCATGGGCTGCCAGTCTGCCATTGCCCTCTACTGTTATTAAATTGGTTCCTTCCATCGGGAGGCGATACTAATGTATTTGCGCACATGGGAATTTGCAGTCAAAGCTTGCTACATTACCCATTGAACATATGAATGCAAAATTATATAAACGCAAGATAGTGTCTAGTTTCGGAATGGCCACCAACTGTCAATTATCTCAATAAAGTTGACCTCATTAATGTTCAAATCTAAATTAGGCATGCAATGGAACTCATCACTGAAAAGCGTTATATAAACCCTAAGATTACTTGGGAATGAATGAGGCCTTGTGGTTGTACACTCAGTAAATTTGATCAAGGATTGCACAATAGTACTTATACATTTGAAAATGCATCGCACGCGACAAAACACAAAACATCAACCCTCCCCACAAGACTCCAAAAACCGCCTCAAAAAAACTCATCACAAAATCATCTGTCTAGTAGAAAAATATTAAAAGGACTATTGCAAAACAGAAAGAAAGAAAGAAAAGAAGGAAAAAGGAGAACCTTCTGCCCAAAGCTCTCAAGGAAACCAACCTCTCTGCGTAGGATTCGGTGACCTTTGCTCCTCTTCAATATCCAAACCTAAACCCAACACTATCCTCCTTGCATTCCGAATCTCCCACTCAAACTCATTAAGTGCCCGCAGCTCACTGCTCACAAATAAGCAGCTAATCAAAAAATTAACGAACCCACAAAGCAGGAAAAAGGAGCCAAGAATCAGGAGAATGAACACGATAAACGCTCGAGCAGCAAACCATACACCAATCATACAGCCAAGGAAGACGAGAAAGGAGAAGAAAAAGAAGAAAAAGCGTAGACGGCGGTGGAATCGCTCTCGAGCGGAGTAGTCGGATATCATGTAAAGGATCTGGTCGTAGGTATCTGCCGTGAGCGTTGCTTGCTGTTGTTGGCGTGCTACAGCGGCATTCGCTTGCGACGGCGGGCTCGAGTTTTCAGCGTTTTCAGCAGTAATAAGGTCGGCTTCGCCTGCAGGGGACCTGGAGAGACTGGATTCGACATGCTTTTGAATGGGGAGGAAGGAAGACGGGCCTTCATCGCCGTCGTCGGCTTCCTTGGCTATATCCAGTTTGATTGTGGCTTCAACGCCGAAATGGTCACTTAATGAGCAGTGGAGGTGTGGGTGCCGTTCCAGCATGCATACCCGGGCAGACTCAATGTCCCATTTCCTCAGCGAGGAAAAATTGCTGAATGAGCCGTCTCCGACGAATATGTAGTCTAGGCGTTTCGCGAGAGGATCAGGGCGTTGGCCATCAACTGGCATGGGGCCTTCGCGCTTGAGGCGTTTCTGCTGCGATTTGCTCCAGCGCCACGTATTCAGGATGCTATCGCATGTAGCCCCATTTTCGGAAATGTTGAAATCAGCGGATGGGACAGGTTTCTTCCGGCTCATTTCGGCAGAGTCTATCGCCGCGCCGATCGATGAGTCTGGGTGGAGATGGCCCCAAACGTCCTTGACTGGTGCATGTGAAGTAATGAGTCGATGCGCAAAAGATTGTGGAAGCATGTTAAAATCTCCAAGGCCGACGACCAAGTGCCCCTTTTCAGCAGCGGCTTTCATTAATTTGGCAATCTCCCAGGCTTGCGCAGTTCTGTGGCAGATATATGAATCACGCGGCTCCCTTTCATAGGGGGCATGGAGATGTGTACAGAAGACATCCACAATATCAGCAGCCGCAGGTCCAATACGGATCCTCGCACATGCGACCCCTTTTCCAACATACCAATCACCCCTGAAGATTGCACTTGGACGACCATTCAACGGATATGCGTGCATGGTACTTTCTTCGATAGGCCATTTTGAGAGAATAGCTAAACCACCGCCAAATATCCCACTAAAATAAAACTTGCCGTATGGGAGGATCTCCCGAGTCTCTCTCCGGATATTGTGGTAGTCCTCCCGACTCCAGCATTCTTGTAGACCGACAATATGTGGGGTGTTTTCGGAGAGCGCTATACGCTTCCCAATTTCAATGAGGCGCTCGCGGCGGTATTCAGAAATATATTTCAAACCCCAGCAGTTGAGGGTGAGTACGTTGATCTTCGCTGGAAGCTCATCGCTGTTATGGGGGTGCATGGTGGAAGCTGCAGCGTCAAATTCCAGAACAGACAAGATGTGACAAATACGGAGGCAGCGCAGGCGGAAATGTCCAAGCTGGAATCAAAAACAAAGTCAAGTCAAGACGACCTGTCGAGTTATTATGAATGGTGTTTCCATCGCAGGCGACGACGACGGCGACGACGACGACGACGATGTGGTGGCCACCAAGATATGCGCCACCGCCGCCTTCTATTCTTATTCTGCCAATCAACGCGTCTGTCAGAAGCGCGACCCGCCAGTCGTGCAATTACGGCTTCCAGACAGGCTCGGAGCAGGTTCGCAAGGATAAGCTGCTGCATGTTTCTGCCATTCGAAGGGTTTAGTGTGTTTGATATCGGCGATTCCTTTCATAATGGCAGAAGAAAGCCATCCCTCGAAAAAACGGCGTTTGGAGAACGGTTACACCGCGACACCGGAAACCTCCTCTGACGAGCTTGCAGCAAACTCGGATGTCGAGCGGAGAGGAGAAAGTTGGGCGGAAGAAAACCCCATCGTTTACAGATCTTCTGTGGAATACAAAAGGGATCGCTCCGTGAGCCGGAGTCGCAGCCGCAGCCGCGGCCGCAGCCTCAGTCACAGCGGGTCAGGGAGCCCAGACGAGCTCGCAGAGGATGCCAGCACTTACTGGCGGCGACGGAGGTCCGGGATACATAGCATGACCTCCTCGCGAGAAGATAGCCCGCAAGAAAGCGATCGCCCGGATGGATCGGAAAACGGCCCATTTGACCGGGGAGTTAGTGAGCGCTCCGTCGAACTCGATTCATCGTCAACTCCCACACCGCTGTCGCCATCGCCTCCGCCAAAACCAGAACGATTATACTACCGAGAAAAGTATGTACTGAAAGGACACCAGCTGGGAGTGTCAACTGTCAAATTCTCTCCCGATGGATCTATGATTGCTAGTTGCTGTAAGGATAGAACTCGAATGAACTCTTCTATACTTTGTCTGTGGTCTAACAAATTGGGAGCAGCTGCGGATGCTACAATAAAAATATGGGATACGGCTAGTGGACGACTCATCCATACATTCGAAGGACATTTGGCTGGCATTTCGACAATATCATGGAGCCCAGACGGAGCTATAATCGCATCAGGGTCTGACGATAAGTCTATTAGATTGTGGCATGTTTCAACTGTGAGCTTTCATCCCGGCTACGCTTTCTCACCGTGTTTCTTCATATCCTGATTAATCTAAATTTGTGTAGGGAAAACCACATCCCAACCCTTTCCTCGGCCACCACAACTACATATACTCCGTCGCCTTCTCTCCAAAAGGAAACATGCTTGTCAGTGGATCGTATGACGAAGCCGTTTATCTATGGGACGTCCGATCCGCACGGGTAATGCGCTCACTCCCTGCCCACTCTGATCCTGTTGCTGGTGTCGATATTGTGCGCGATGGAACGCTTATTGTTTCATGTGCAAGTGATGGCCTCATTCGCATTTGGGACACTGGCACAGGGCAATGCCTCCGGACTCTCGTTCATGAAGACAACCCTCCCGTTTCAGCTGTGAAATTCTCGCCAAATGGCAAGTACGTGCTCGCTTGGACGCATGACGACTGCGTTAGGTTGTGGGACTACGTTGAGGGTCGATGTATCAAGACATACCAAGGCCATAAAAATAGGAAGTATAGTCTTTCAGGCGCTTTCGGGGTGTACGGTGCACTTGGTGGTGAGGTTATGGCTTTCGCAGCCAGCGGAAGCGAGGATGGAGCGGTGCTTTGTTGGGACGTGGTTAGTAAGAAGGTGCTACAGAAGCTTGAGGGGCATTCTGATGTCGTTTTGGATGTTGATACGTACTGTTCTGGGGAGAGCCGGTTAATCGCAAGTTGCGGTTTGGACAGGACAATACGAGTTTGGGAGGAGGAACAGCCCCTCCTAGGGTCGAATCACCAGACTGGCACAAGGGACAAGCTGCCAGAACATGAGATACCAGAGGATGAGTTATCGGGTGTCGACGATAACATTGATGCACGTGTACAAGTTGACGATGACCTCGACATGGATGTTGATGGTGATGCCATTCTGAGATGATGGGTTTTTGCTTCGAGTTATCTTCAATAATGATATTTTACGAAATCCTATCTGGCAAGATATAAGACTAGCCGCATATCGTCGATAAAGAGATTTTAGTTGCTGCACAGGCTAAACTTCTGACCATCCTCTCCGGCAATTGCTATGAGTTGGGTATATTTATTTGACTGAGACGATTGGGCAGTGTGCGACCCGTCGATTTTAATGCGGGCATTTAGGTATTCGCATCATTATGCTATTTCATAATACCACATTTTTCCCAAGCTCATGTATCCAAGCAACATAATCCCGGCAGAAAATGGACAGAACAGTACTCTGATTTCTAGCCATATTCCAGACATCTAGATGCTGTTGGCGAAGATGTTTATCAGCCTATGTAAAAGATACATTTTTCCACTCTAGCGTTCATCAGCTCCAATTAGTAACATACATATACCGAATACGTGATTTAGCTTACAGTTTGACCATGGTTCTATAAAAGTCAATCTTAGACACCCTTCCTAGGGTGAGGTTAATAAGCACCTGAGAAACTTGATCCATGTCCAAGCACGATGTACTGTACATGTTGTGAGGGGACAAGAAGAATGTTTTGCAAATCGCCCCAGCAGTGTAGAGGAGTATGTTTGCAGTCACAGCTTGTTCCATAAGATGTTTACTGTTTTAGCTTTATCAAAATTTCCTGGTTACAAAGTTCCGATCGCCACATTTCATTTGCGGGTATATGAGAGTATGATACTGTAGATACACTTTAACACTCTGCCACTCTCGATCGGAAAATGAAGAATGAATGGTCCCAAAAGCCAGAGATAATCCAGCAATAGACTGCAAAATGTAATGCAGTTGCCCGAGACAAACCGAAAAGTTACGTTGCGGCCCACAACACTAAATTGCTAGAGTCCCGGATATTAAGTTTCAAGCTATATGTTAGATGGTGCTATAAACTTGGCCGACAGAAGACAATGAACCTCCCCGTGCAAGCGTATCAACGAAGAAATAGGCATAGCGCTCCACGCCAGCATTATTATCTAACCAAGGGAGCACCTCTTTCAGGAATTGTACCTGCTGCCACTCATCCCCTTGCGCCCCAAATTCAGTAACCCAGACAGTGGCAATCCCATAATTCTTGGCAAGGGCAATTGCATTGGAAATGTAGCGTTTGAAGTCATCCACATTTCCAGCCGGACCGTGCCAATGGACAGCGAGGAAGTCAATCTTGCATTTCCCCCCGCAGATGTCGAGGAAGTTTTTCATCCAGCCAAGTCCTAACGGGGGGGCCCCATTGGAAACGGCCGGGGAGCCTAGGCGGGCCCTGCCTGAGTACTGGTTCATGTACTTCATATAAGCTTGCGCGGCAACTTCAGGAGTCATATTGGCTTGCGAGAGTATATCAGGTTCGTTGAACGCAAGCAGGTTTTTGCTCCCAGAAGCAAGGGATGCTTCAGCATCACCGTACCATGATCCGAAGCTCCTCGCCCCCCAAAGCATGGGCACAAATTCAATGCTCGAAGTGTCGCCCGAAGACCTGCCATTCCAATTATAGGACCAGGAAAAGGACTCTCCAATGCGGAGGAATATGGGAAGGAGGCCACCATTGTTGTAAGCAAGACCGCGTTTTCCCGAACCTGATCGCGCAGCAATGGTGTGAGAGTCAGCTGAAGGCGCGCAGGAGGCAGCGCTAGCCAGCACGCTCGTGACAAGTAGGGATTTCAATGACACCATGACTTGAATTCGAATTAGAGCGGAGTTCAGGTTTAAATAATGGAACTTATTTTCGTGGTGGACGGAGAGTATCTTTGAGTACCTTAAGTGAGAAAGAGTTGATTCAAGGAGAACCTGCGGATTTTTCTTGAGAGGAAACTTGAGGTTAGGGGTATAGTGTTAGATAGACATTAACGATGAAAATCGAGCGTATAACGCTGGTATTTATGCGCGCAATGCTGGCGCATAACTGAAAATCGCTATACCATTTTTCCATTGAAGAGACGAAACTTCAAGCTAAGGATAGAATGACCCAGTTGCTAGAGACCAAAACTGGAATGATACGTAGGCCTTTTAGTGCTATTAGCATACGGTAGCCAAGCATGTTAGTTGATGAAGGTACAGGTATCTTGACGAAGACATCAAGGAGGGCCTAGACCTGGTGACCCTGAACGTTTTCGGATGCTTTCAAGGGTCTGGGGGGCTTGGGCGATGTAAAGCTATGACTGGGCGTTCCTGAAAGTCTATCTAATGCTCGAACGAACATTGGGCAAAGCCTTGTATTTGAGGACTCCATTCGAACTCTGCTTATGATCCACCTTTCGAACTCTGCTTATGATCCACCTTTCGAAATCTGGTAGCTCATAAACCTTGAAAAATAGCTTGGGAAATCGAGATTAGAAAATTCGCAATGTCGCTATATTTGTGGGAGGCTCAAGGGGTGAAGTACCCGCTTGTGTCCAAATTGGGCATAGCGTCGAAACCTTATTCTCTCGACCTTGTTCTTCCACGAGGCTAATCGTGCCAAGACGCCAGACCGTTTATCGACCGATCCATCAAATCAAGGCAGGGTTCGACCCAGATAGGCCTTACTCCCAACATGGGTACCATGGGATAACCAGCAAGCCCCAACAACATAAAGAAGATGGATTAAATGAGTTGTCGTAGGTAGGGCTAGTTGAGGGTCTTGAAAGTAGGCTCCTGTTTGATAGTGTAGGTGCCCTTGCATTGGAAACTTTAGCAGGCTGAAGAATATGCCAATACATGCCCATATATCAGCAGTGCCTTCATTGCCACGCTGAAGGGAATGGATCAAGGGTTTTTGTATATATGTACTCCGTACATGTATATACATATATGAGCCAAGTTAGGCACCCTCTCAAGTGCAGGAAACTTGAACGCTTTTTTCGAGAGTATGTATAGCATCAATCGACGACTATGAAAACGAGGATTGGTTAAAATTAGTTATCCGTGGTTTAAAAATTTTTCCTGCGCAGAGATGTATAGCAGGAACAGTACCATAATTCTCTGTTCAGAAAGCTGTTGGTGTTTTTCGCGGAACGAAACGATTCCCCGCAAGGATGATTCCAAAATTTTCAATAATAATCAGGCGCTTCGCTTGATACGCACATGCCGAGCAGTGCTGAAGATTTGCTGGAATTATAAAAAGGTCACAGCAGCGTCCACACCATTGAGTACGAGATAGCACCATGTTTTCAACCATCACTCTTGGATTATGATCCTTATTTCTCACCTTGGCGTCTCCCTTCGAGCACCTTCATCACATCGTTTACACTATCCTTGTCGCCTTTCTTCTTTTTAGGGCCTCGCTTCCTTTTAGTCCCCCTGCCGCGGCCCTCCGCTTCCCAGCCCGCCTCCTCATCATCTTCGTCTCCAAATCTACTTCCACCAAACCCAAGATCCAGATCCATTGCGTCTTCTCTTTCTCGTCTCTTGGCCTCTTCAAGAAACTTTTTGCGTTTGAGAGTCGCCTCTTGATCTAGGCCAGCGCCACCATCGAGGTCTACCGGAGATGCCTGCCTAATCGCTGCAGCGCGTTTTAGTGCCGCAAGTATGGCTGGGTCACTGGAAATCGAAGTAGGCTTGTTCACGGTTTCTCGATCTTCTCTGGTACTGGAGGACGTAGCAAAGTAATCCCGGACTTTCGCTGGCTGAGGGAGGGGTTGTTCCTGCTGCGCATGGCCATCATTGACTATATCCACACGAGGTGGCGAGGCATTCCCTTTCATTTCATTATCTGATTCGTCGGAAGATGAAGATCCATGATCATCCTCATCCTCCATGTCGGCAAGCGGATTATAGTCCCTCCCAACGCCCTGGAAAATATCATCGTCTTCTTCCTCCACTGTCGCGGCTGCATTCGCTCGCGACAGAACTTCAGCAGGGACATCCATACCCAGTGGCTTTGCATGTTTGTCGACTGGTAAAAGCCCAGAGTCCTCACTTCTCTGTGCTTGATCGTCTGGTTTATCAAGCCATCGAACTTTCCTCTTTGTCTTCCCCTCTGAATCAGTTGTAAGAAGGACTTCTCGTCGTCTGCCGTGCTCATTCGTTTCAATCCACTGCTTTTTTTTAGACTTTGATCCTATTTTTTTAAACCTTTCGCCAAGTGCCGAAGCGGGAGGTTCAGAGATGTGTTGTTGCACCTCAGGAGCAGCCCGGGAGGCCTTTAACTTCTTCAAAATTTCATCTCGGGTCATTCTTCGACTACCATCCAGCGACGGAGGAGCCATAGACCCTTTCTTAACCTTCTCAACCTTTTGCGCAGGCTCCTTAACTTCCTTCTCTTTTTCTTCAAGAACCATGTCAAACTCTTCATCGATATCCCGAACGACCTTCTCCTGCGGTTGTCCAGACACCCCATTTTCGGACACGCTAGGAGGAGGCGCATTGATATCTTCCCCAGCCTTAACCCTCCGCAATAGTTTCCAATCCAGTCCTTTGATCAAATGTGTGCTTTTCACATCGCCTCCAACCCCAATCTCCTCCCTAAGTTTCTCGAACGTAGGCTGGTCGACCTGGCCAAGTTTAACCATATCCTCCAACGCTCGAACCCTGTGCTCCAGGTCATCATCTCCCCGATCGTCACTACCATATCCTTCTACATTCCCTTCTTCATCCTGACCCGCCCGCCGCAGAAGTGTTCTGTCCTGGTATCCCTCGGCCAACTTGGTACCCTTGGGAGCAGCTGAGGATCTGAATTTCTTCGCAGGTGGTGGTTGCGATTCACGGCGATGGTCGGCTGATTGACGAGCAAAATCTACGCCGATGACTGAGCGACTGCATGAGCAAACAAGAAAGCAAGAAGAGTTAGCCCTAAAATGTTCTAGAAACAAACTTGACAACAGCTCTTGAGGCGTGGGAGTAAGGGAATACGTACGGAGTCATCGGAATTTTCGGTCGCATATTAGAACCCAAAGTTGCAGGCTTCGAACGCGCGGCATCCCCGCCAACAGGTGACGTTTTTTTGGCAAGTGTAGAGTCATGGCCCGTTTTTTTCGATTGGTCTTCGAAAAGCAAGCGTCGAAATTGCTCGTTGTTCATGGTTTCTGTTATGGATGACGCACCCACTTTGAGAAGTGATTTTGTATCTCTATATCTGTTTGAAATATATTCCAGTGAACCACTTCATTTTTTTTGTTTTGCTGAAAAAGCAGAAGAGCCAAGTTCAGTTTATCACTCAATGTACAGATCTGTACCTAAACTGTAGTTAAGTGATAGTTAACTCGCGTTTCGGATGAGACTTTCTGGCCACCATGATTATATAATCAGCACTCCCGCCCGTCGACCATTAGTTAACATCCTGGTCCAAGTTTTCTTCGATTCGCCTAAAACTACAATTTGTTGTAGTAACTATGTCGCTTTTTGTGTGGGGGTAAAATCGCAATTGGTAGTAGCTACACCATGGGGATGAGCAAGCGGCTACAACATAGTACTCCTTGATGGATAGACTTGCGGGGACACATGATACCGGAAGAACGATAGCACAAAACAAAGCAGGAAATGCGCTTTCGTCATAAAAACAAACGTGAAGAGTAACCGAGTAAATAAAGCATTGTAGTTCGCTCGCCATTCGACAAAAATGGGCTGGGGAGGGGTTAAGAAAACACAGCATGCTCAACCGTTTCAATTCCAATTTCCCAATCTTAAACATGAATACCCTACAACACCTTAGATACTCTCCCATCCCCCATTGTTAATTTCGGCTTCCAGCCTTCTACTAATCACAGCAGGGATTCCATGAGACAGCCACACATCGCGGAGAAGGCGATCATACCGCTTCTGATTTAATATCAGGCGCCTATGATGTCGGAAGCCCGGATCGACTTCACCATGGATGTCCAGGTAAGGGGCGTGATGCCAGCAGCCATTCTTATTATGGAGGAAAAGGGCCATGCATTTGCGGATGTTGATGAAGAGGCCGATGTTTTTACCGCATCTATTGTTAGCAAAATAACCATTAGCATCTGGTGATAATTAACGCACTTAGAAAAGGATGAAAGTTCGATGCATGCGGGCGAGAGGAGAAGGGATAAATACATACATGGCAACATGGCGATTGCAGCCACCCAGTCTCCAATCGCCTTGACCTCGACAACAAACGGCCTGAGAGCAGAAGATGTCACCGCAAAAGAGACAAATACTTGGATCTGTGAGTTCCTTGCCAGTAGTCTTGCAACGGCGCCTCGTAGCCTCATCTAAAAGCGTGTCAAAATACTTGGGAAGTCCTACTAGCTCGAAAATCGCAGGGTGCGGAAGTGACAAGGTAGCCAGTTGTTGATGTTGCTCCTGTTGCTGTTGCTGGTCATCAGCATCTGAATCTTCGGGAAACCAGGAAATGAAATGTGAAATCCATCCAGAAACTAGTAAGGCAATAATGTTATTGTTATCTTCTCCGTCACTATTGACAAGGGAATCAAAAATGCTGTCAATGGATGGCAGATTGAGCAGCGTTGCAAGGCGATCGATCTCCGCCAAGTCATTATAATCGGAACCGGTATTTGGGAATTCGACGCCAAACCTAACATGGAGTAAAATCACCGCTTTACGGAGGAATGGGAGGGCATATTTGTCAATTAATAGCCGGAGGCTTTTAACTGTTTCGATCGAAACGTCCTCGGCGTGGTTAAGAAGATAGGAGCCGCCTTCCTCGGGCACTGAACTTTCGACCGAAGAGGCCTTGTACGTTTTTACAAGCCAATGCAACATAGCCTTGGTCAAAGATTCATGTGGACTCATTGGATCATCATTTGTAGAAGATTCTGAACCATGCTTTTCCAGAACTTCAAGGAAACCTTGTGGCCGTAAGATATAGCCCAGGAAAGTCTTGACGATCTCAGCGACATAACACAAACGGACGACGTGGAGAATGTCCAAATTCAGCACGGGAACTATACACAGAGAGCATTCAGTAAGGAAAACAAAGCTATCCTGCCGAAGTAATGGCTCGATGGACTTGTTTTCATATGCTAGGTTGGATAGGCCAGAGAGGCCTGGGTGTCCGACGAACAGCTGACACAATCGCCGTCGATGCATATCCCTAAATTCATAGACTGTTTTATTTGTTGCCGTTGTGTTTAATCCTCCGACTGCGCAGTACGAAAAAGCAGTTTCCGAAAGTACGCGAAGGTGCGTTAAGGTCAACTGCGGAATTTGAGCCAATAGGGTGGTACTGCCTTCATATCCAACACCCCGTTGCGCAATCTCTGCTGCTGTAATGGAAAGTCCCAAGGTTCTGATCAAGACGTCAGTATGGATAAGGTCGTCAGACACATTCCCTGGATACCCAAATTGAGACTGCACTCCGTTGAGGCGGATAGTTTCTCTCAATTGTTTGTAGATAGACACAAGCTCAGTGACCATGGCGTCGTTAGTTGTTGCGGGAGCAGTTATCGGTTGTGTAGGAGTCGGGCCCATCGAGATGATTTCATCTGCAGGAGGGTATAAGCCTGGCATTTGCATCCTAGTAGGCTGGGGGAAAGAAAGCAGTTCCGGGAGAGCTGGCGTTGCCAGCTGATTCACCTTGTGAGACAAGGGGTTTATAAAATTTTTAGAGACGTAATCGACAAACAAGTCCTGATACCCTGAGGAATATAGCTTATCACTCTCCATTATCAGAGCATGATTCCGGAATCTGGTCACAGAGTAGACCAGAGTTTCGTCCAAGAATTCATTGAAGGAATCTGCTGTGTTCAACGCCCCAGGGTAGGACTCTTCCTTACCCTTCCAGATGATTGGAAGGAACGCGTTTCCTAGTGCCTTGCATAGTGGGCACACGAACTCATTCAGAGGCAGCCGCTCAGGGTGGTTGCGAGCAACCTGGTGATGATGTCTTCTTTGCGCAGCGCTGTAATAATCTTCGAAGCAATGATAATGCATAATGTGTCCGCAACCAGTTGTTACCGGCCCTTCTGCTGCTTGTTTTGGACTAAAACCTTTACCCAAACCCTGCTTTTCCGTAATGACTTCCCCGCCAGTCGAATCTAGACTCCGTACCATTTTCCGATTCTCTCCAGCAACACCGAATGGGCGAATATTATCGGCGGAACGATCGAGACTAGAGGGAACTTTCAGTACTTCCCCAACGTAACTTGAGTCTGCCATATCAGTTTGCCGGAAGATCCTGCTATCAGCCATGAATGCAAATGTTCCGTATATACGTGAATCGTTGGTGTCCTCCTGGCACAAAATACATCGACCGGCTGGGTACTTCCATAACTTCTTTTCGGTTGGGCTGAGAATGCTCGGCTCTTCAGCTTCACTGATGTCATCCTCTTCACCCCAGTCAATAGAACCCTGCGCTTCCAAAAAGTTTTGCTGCTGCTGCTGGAACTGTGCCATTACTCTCGCCTGTCGGTCAAGGGCCTGCTTCTTTTTAAGCTCGAGCTCGCTCTCAGTCTTGCCAGCAGGCGACGGAGCCTCGATATTATCGTATGGGAACTTAAGAGCAATGGTCGCTGCGGCGTAGGCCTTCGGTCGCATTTGCCAAAACTTCTTCAATATATGACGAATCTTGGGTCCACACGAGGAAAATTCTGGCACCGTCGATACATTCTGAAGCAAGCCGATAATGCTTATCTCCGCAGTCCTAGTAAACTTGGTCCTGCACAGAGCGTGATAGACGAATGACTGCGTCGAGTCAGATCGCTCCGCTAAATTTTCATGAGTGTCATCTTCAAATGCGTGATCTTCAAGGGTAGCTAAGAGTATCGTGTGAAGAACCAGGTGCAAGAGCGTCTCGATCCTCGTGGTAGTAATGGATTTGGTAACGGTCTTGGCTGTTAAACAATAGTCTAGGCAATGGTGAATAACTTGAGCGAACAATGGTGTTTGAGTGAAGTTAGAAAGCCCAACATATGCTCCCGACCGGATCACGCGAAGCTTCGGCTCGAATACAATTGAAGCAGCATCTTTGCCTGTCTTCTTCGCCATCCACTGTTTGTATAAGTTTTCAGCCTCTTCTCTCTGGTTCTTAGTATAGTGTGTGCAGTATGGATCCACTAGATCGAGATAATCAGGCTTCAGCTCAAAAGTGCCTGTATCATTCATGCCTTCTGGTGGGCGGAACGTAGCGACCTCTGCCAGCACTTCCTGGAAATTACCCGATTCTCCAGACTTATCATTCATCCGAATGGTCAGGTCAGTATACGACAGCGGCTTGAAACATAGAGCATGCGCAATGTCTCGAGCCATAATACTGTTTTGGGTACTATCTTCATCGTTCATGCATGACAGCGATGTTCGATCTGTGACTAAAACAATCATTAAATGGACCATCTCTTCCAGAATATCCACATGTTTGGCGTCTTCATAACCAGGCCTTGTCACATAGTTACCCCGCATCCAATCGCCAACACCGAAGCGGTCAATCAAACTCGCAAGGAACCTGCTAGGGTCACAGACGACAAAGGCTGTTTGCAGCAAAAAGATATCTCGATAGAAGGCCATTTCACGAGTGGTTACTGCACGATATTGGCTCATTTGGTGTCGAAGACTGAGTCCATTTCTCACCCACATTCCAGCTTTCATTTGCGCCAGCCATGCACATACCCTCAGGGGGTAGTCAAACATGGTGAGTAAAATATCATCCGGGCTCAGGTATGGGTGAGGCGAATTGGCTAGCCGCTGGGATCTAACCATCTCCGCCGCGCGAATTAGTACATCTCTCATTTTCTCAGGAGACATAGCCCGTCCATATTCCAGCAACCAGGACAGTGTATAATGGAGCGCATGGTGGAAACTAATCGAACCACGGTCCACCGCAAATTCGACAATTCGATGGTGGGTAACCTTTTGGAAAGCATCCTTCTCGAATTCCACGAATGGAACAGACTTGAAGCGAACGAAATCAAGAATCTCAGCGTGGACGAAGCGAAGTCGCTCCAGCCCCAGTGAGTTAATCATGGTTGAGTAGGCAGTGGTGGCTATCGCGTCAACGAGGTTGTCAGCATCTTCTTCAGACTCGATTGTGCGGAACGCCTCGCAGAACAGACGACACAATCGATTAATTTCACGCATCAGAATAGATGCCCCAATCCAGCCTTCAGTCTCGTATTCAACGTGGGCCTCGACTGCGCGAACATTAGGGCAAATTCCCTGGGGAAGTTTAACAAGATCCAGGAATTGCATTAGATACTGCCTCTCGCTACGGATACGACGCTTAACATGCTCTGATAGAAGGAGATAGCGCAAATCAAGGAAGAAATGGTATAATCGTCTGTTAGTTACCGAGCCAGTGTCTATTGAGAGAGTCGCGTTAGGGTGAACATCGTGGGGCTCCCCAACCTGGCGTGTCGTAAGGAAAGTATAAAGAATAGCCATAATATTCGTCAGGAAGTTCCCCCGTTCGACGACTTCTTCTGTTATAGAAGGCGTTGTTAATAACTGTAGAGAGAGGTTAATGATAGAATGGTCCGGTTCCCTATCCGCGATCAAATACAGCTGGGCAAGAGCGGTATATAAAGCAGAGAATCGCAAACCAAGGATCCGTTTGAACTGTGGAACGTTAACGACGGTGCCTAGACACATTTCCCGAACGTCTGTCCTGGTTTTCTTCCATAGCCTCAAGTCGAACAAAATAATCCAATCGAGTCTTGTCCGCTTCCGCAAGTCTTCATAGGGTGTAAGGTCCTCATTATCATAAAATCGCTGAGGCTTCACCACCCAGTAAGAGGGGGCTTCTGCAGAAGGTTGGAATCTCGCACCAGGCGTTTTGGGGATATCGATTTTCCCAGACGCAAAGGAACCCGCAGGGCCCTCACTGTCAGGGCCAGTAGGCACAATTAGAGTAGCAATGTCTTGGTTATCACCCTGTCGCGGGTCCTGTGATGGCGGGGGTGGAGGAAGTGGTGAAGGATATGCAACAAGAGTAGCCTCCTCGATTTCCAAATCATTGTCTGGCATTTCAACGTCCGCGTCAATAGTGTTTGCCCTTGCTTCCATAGTCTCTACATCTTGTTCCAGAGTAAGCCGAATGGTATCGACTTCGTCCATATCCTCATCCTCCTCATCCTCATTTCCATTTTCATCATCCTCCCCCTCCCCCATTGCTTGGCCTTCTTCCACTTCGCCATCATCGTTGGGATTTATATCGTCGGGCGCTGCCGCAACTTCTATAAATGGTCCTTCGGGACCGATTGAAACCCGCACGGAGTAATCTCTCGACCGATCCTCTTCCTCATTATCATAGATGCCGCTTTTCCCAATGTCGGCATTTGATGCCCTACTTCCAAGTCTCCAGGGTTGAATCATCTGATCGCACACAGTCTGCCTGAGAAGGTCATTGTCATCTCCTATAGAACAGGAGGCAATATCAGAAAGCCACTCAATAATGGTCCCACACATTTGTTCTCGGTACGTATCTCTTGCCGACCTCACTGTAACCGTAACCCTGATCTGCTCTATGATCTTCGACACCACCAGTAGATTCTCCAAATCCTTCGAGTATTTCACCACACTCCTCCCAATCTCGTGGGTCTCGTTGGCCTTCTCTACCCCGAACCGTGACGCCTCTCGACAGGCGCGTACCACTTGATTTGCGACCTCGGTAACAGTATGCTTCTCATCATTCCAGAGGACAAGCGCGAACTCAGGTTCTTCTTGAACGGGGTCACTCCCACCGTACCATTCCGCCAATAGCCTCGACGCTGCCTCGTCCTCTCTGATACCAGCTTCAGTCTTTGGAAGCCTCAACTGTTCTGGTGAACATGAGATAACATCGCAGAAATAGTCATAAGCCCTGCTAATCGTCGTGGTAATACTCTCTACCAGATCAACAGGCGTCTGCGCAGCATGTGACGACGACGAAGACTTCCCTTTCCCTTCAGTATCCCGCGGCGTCGCAGTATGTATAGCACAGAGAACAGGGATTTTAAACGCCTCCTCATCGCCACAGTCACAGCACCCATTATACCCACTGGATAGCGAAATAGAATACTTGTGACCCGTATGATCTGAAGAATCGAAACAGCGGGTACAAAGCGCGCAAGTATCATCGGTAGAGCAGGTCATACAATGGTATGAAGCTTCGCCGTTTTTGAAAATGTGCCCGCACCGCTTTCCCCGAGCTGATTCCGTGTACTCCGCACCTTCAACTGCACCCTGAGCTTCCGACAACTTCCATTCGCTCTCTGAAAAGCCGTTGGGGAATAGTAGGCGAAGGTATTCTTCGTTGTAACCAGTCATACAGTGGAAGAGGAGCTCGAGGAGGTCCTGGCGGGCTTCCTTGGTATAGCGGTAGCCATGTCGGGATGGATGCTCGAGTAGAGCCTGGCCGAGTCTCCGCTCAAGATTCGATAACATGATACAGGTATGCGTTGATTTTATCTAACATTCGTTCAGATCATTTGTTCCCGTTTGTCCCGTGTCTCGTATTATATAGTTACGAGCCCGTGGATTTCGATGTGAGATTGAGTTGGTGGTGGGGGGCGAAGGACTTCGAGGGAACGTTTGGGAGGGATGAAGAAAATGGGACAAAGTTTGAAAATGAATTCAAAAATGTCAACTTGATGAAGAGTGGATGCAGAGAACTATGATGTGATGTGATGGGAGTTGGAGTAAAGTGGTTGTAATGTTTTATGTCAAGTCATGGCGGCTCCCAGCGTTGTTGGTTGTAAACAGCTTCCCCGCCGATATGATGCCTGATATCATCACTGACTTAAGGCTGCTGGACTAAGGAAACAGCCACGCCTCAACATAACACCGCCCGCGTTTATTCACTTTACTTTACTTCCGTGTCAAGGCGCTATTATTATTGAATTAACCAAATCGCTACGGAGCTTGCCCGAAGGAGAGATATATCCTTGTTAAATCCGGATAGACGACAACTATAACGCCACCCGCATATTCACTCCAGATGCCGCCATATTCTTCGCTGCTTGAATCATCAAGCATATTGACCCGATTTTTTCCAGAAACAGATATGAATTTTTTGCATAATTCCACAATATCTAACTTGTACATATACAATTCTATCCCACTTCAAAACACCACGCTTCTTTCAAGCGCCGCACACGCAACGCTTTTATATCAACATTTTCCATCTGGCCCGTTTTATTCTTCATCCTCAGCCTTCTGGATGTACTGGTGTCGGATATCCTTCCATTGTCTCTGTGCACGGGTGCGCCAAAGTTAGTCAACCAAGGCCTTAAAACCAACTCAAAACGAAGACGAAGCGACCTTGTATACATACCCCCTTGTTCAGAGAATCAAATATCCGGTTGCTGATAGAGTCGAATGCCCTATAGTTTTAATAGCCAAGAAAAAAAATTCGTTCAGTTCAGTTCCATCCAATATCCATAAAATATATATGTATGTAGTCATATGGCTATCACGTACATCTCGAACGCGAAGGCTCCGATGAATATCGAACTCAGGAACGTAGTATTCCGTCGGAAGAGGGAGCTACGTAAGAGCGGAAGGTTAGACCTTTATTTATCTCCAAAATGGCATGTTCTACGGATGCGGGGAGACTTACTTGTATATCATTCCAGTAATCTGTGGAAATGTTGGGTGTCAACGTTAGCACGACCGTTACAGTCCAGAAAATTCACAAAATGGGAGCAGGACTGTAGCTCGCGGGATTGGGAGGTCACATACTCCTGCCATGGCGAGAGATGTACGGGAATTGAACGGGGAAATGGTGATGCGGCCCGCAATTGCGTCGAAGGATAGTTATGCAACAGTTGTTTCGCAGGAAGGATGAAGGAAAGGTGAGAAACAGCGTCGGGAATCAGGCAGGCGGTGATTGGCCCAGTCGAGGTTCCGCCTTGGATTCTGCCAACTCAGAAAAGGAACACTGCCTAATGATTCCTTTTTTGCTGCACTCCATCCATCCGCAACAACACTGCGCTGGCAGGGTAAGCCTGCTGTTTACTCTCTCCGCTCGTGAGCGTTGAGCGCGTATGCCTCTCTAATATAATTACTCCCGTGCGAACTCTTATCCTGCCCCCTCTGCTTGACGCCCACCCAGAGAACACACTAGGATTTGTCCAACCGTGGAGACAAAACACAATATACATCTTGCCCACCATGCCCCCAAAATCAGAATTGGAACCCATCTCCTCCTCAGGGATAACAGTCAACGCTTTAACCGGCGAACGCCACATTCCCGCCTCGACACGCGCTGACGGCTCCCAGCGCCGCGAAATTAAAATCCGGCCCGGCTACCGGCCACCGGAGGACATACAGGTGTACAAAAACCGTACAGCTGAGGCGTGGAAAAATCGCGGCAAGGGCGGCATTCCTGGTGCAGAAGGTCTAGGAGAGGAATCCGCTCGTTCTGCGGCAGCTACAGCTGCAAGCAATAAGAATGCGAAGAAGCGGGAGGCGAAGCGGAGGGCGAAAGCTGTGGAGGGTGAGAATGATTTGTCTACTACCTCTGGAAAGGTAGAAGGAGGTGCCCCAGGGAAAGCAAAGGAGAAAGAGAACTGGAGGGAAAGGAAGGAAGAAGAAAACCCTGGTGCTGATGCAGATGTCGCTCATGATGCGGAAGTCGAGAAAGAGAAGAAGCTGCGCAATTTGCGCAAGAAGCTGAGGCAGGCAAGGGAGCTAAGGGAGAGGAAAGACAATGGTGAAAATCTGCTTCCAGAGCAGTTTGAGAAGGTTATCAAGATTCAGGAGTTAGTGAGACAGCTGGATGCCTTGGGGTTTGATTCAGAGGGCGAGAGGAAGAAGACGAGTGCGGATTCTGCAGATCATAACCCCTGAGAAATGGAGGTGGGACAGGAATATCGTGGTCGCCAAAACTAAGATACTCTTGTGCACTGATTTCTTTCTAATCTCTGTTTTTAGAAGTATGGTATATGATGGATTTACTTCGGGACGACATCCAAACAGTGGTGCGGGGGAAAATAAAAGGAGGGCGGTTTTGTGACAAGCATTATTATATCATACGAAGTAGCGCACTCCAACGGAGTGACAGAAGCCTCATGCGATGGTTATGTGGACTGAGTTGCGGCCCCCATCAAGAGGCCAACTACATCAACACCACCATAACCGGCTTGAACGTTGGCGTGACGATTTGGGAAGGGTTTTGATCGCGTGCTGAAGCAATGTCCAATTTGGGAGTGGGGTACGATGAGACAGACAGTTTGGTGGCTAGGTGATATGAGTGAAGCCTTGTCGTTCAAGGTCCTTCATCGCACAAACGAAATTATGGTTTCGATGTCAATAAACAAGCTCAAGGTCAATGGTGCAGATGGGACATGGCAAACAATCCGGATACGATCAAGACCACGATATCTCAACGACCTATACTCGATGAACGTTTTGCACGACGGGACAGGGTATATTGAAAAATTCCTTCTTTCTATATTTCTATTTTAATACATATTACATATGTGGTAATCCCTCTCAAAAACAACCCTACATGTTCATTCACTCCCGCCCTTCCTGCACCCTCGAACCACCAAACCTTCGCTTAAAGTTTTCCGGTGTATATCTCTCCAATCCCGTAACGCCCTCTTGCCCCTCCAGTGTCGCCGCTGCCACAATCCTCCCAGCCCGTATCGAGTCATTGACCCCAACCCCCGTATACCATGCCCCAGCAACCTTCAATCTCCCCTCAAACCGGCGCTCCAGGGCATCATGCAGCCGTTCCATCTGCGTCACCTGCCCAACTGTCGGCTGCGGAATCGCATCCCGTTGCAACCGCGCTCTGGCAACGACAGGCTCATCAGCAATGCGCAGATGTCGCGCGAGCACCGATTTGGCCATGGCGATTGCGTTTTCCTCATCCGGCAGGTCTGAGAGGAGCCAGTCATCCCACCAGTGTCCGCCCAGGATTACGGTAAGTTTGGTACCCTCAGCTGTGTCCTGGCCGGCGCTACTATCTGAGGCAAAGATGACGCCGAGGGCGCGCTCGGGATTGAGATCAATGGGGACGGAGCGGGGAATTAGGTAACCGAAACCGCGGTGTGGGATTAGATTTGGATTTTTGTAGTAGAGATTGACGACCATGACGGTGACGGCGTAGTCATTCTCATTAAGGAGGTCAGTTACGGATGTTGGGGCTGGGTCTGCTTCTGAGGCGAGGAGTTGCTGGGCGAGGGCTGTGGAAGACGTCGTAGATATTACGTAGTCATAGTTGGAAGAGGTGCCATCGTCAAGGGTAACCTATAATAGTGGAATACAGTGAGCAAGTAATGAAGAAAAGTCATATATTGCTTCTGACGTACTGTCATAGACGCTGAATCTCCCCCCTTGGAGATGGATTTAATATCAGCACCAGTCTTGATTTCCACATTAGATGCACCTCTTAGCGACGACTCTAATGCTGTAGCGAGCTGGCCCATGCCCCGCCGGAGAGTTAAAACGTTATTACCCGTCGCAAACCGGCGTATCTCTTTATATTTCTCCTTCTCAACCAACCGACGAGCCATGGCAATATCATACGGCATAAAGATTTTCTGTTGATTGAATTGGTCCATCAACTCCGTCGCAAAGCCTCGTTCAGAGAGCTCGAACTCGTCCCAGGCTATGCGCAAAATCGACCGCGCGCTGAGTTTGTACAGATCACCAGCATAAATGCCGTGGAAAAATGCGGAAGCAACAACATCTGCCACATTCGGACCAAAACGACGCTTCATAAAATCGCCGATGGACTCGTCAGATATCGATCGGTCACGGACCGGCCTTCTAGGCTCGAGAATCACTTCCAGAGCAAGTTTCCAGAGTAGGGGCTCTGAAAATAGTTGCATGACATTCATGAGGATGTTCCCTAGAACGCCAGCACCGGGATATGGTCCCGGCAAACGCACAAGGTGGTCTGGATAGTAAATATATCGGTTACGTGCAGCCGGGGAATCAGTCTCGGTTGGCAGAATATCACCTTTGAGGCCTAGATCGAATAACTGAAATGCTCACGCGATAACATACACATTAGCTTCAGGAGTATAGCGACTTGGATATAACTCGGAATGGGTAGCTCTCCCTAGCTATCTTACCAGTTCCAGCGTGGACAAGCTACCTCCCAATCCCGCCCGTAGGGTTCTCGGTCCGTATTCAAACAGCACTTCCCCGCCGTCGACATTGATTATTTCCGATTGCAACCAACCGCCAAGTTTCGGGGCCTTCTCGTAGAGCGTAACGCGGGCATCTTGGTCTTGAGAGAGACGGAATGCAGTTGAGAGGCCAGTAACACCTGCCCCTATGACTGCAATGTTTTTGTGATGTGTGCTCGGATTGGAGGTGAAACGGCGAAAGCAAAACGGAGGGGCGTGAGCTGTGATTAATCGTCTAGACCAGGTCAATGGCTGTATTCCACCACAAGAATGCGTCCATAGCTCGTCTATGGTGCGATACGAGCACCGTGGACGCATTGCAATGAGGTAGTGGAATTGGTTTGTGTCGGGTGGGTTGAAGTTGGCGGTTTGGGAAGCTCGTAGGCGGTGCTCTTGACCCTTGGAACCAAACTAAATTTTAAGCATGTTCGAGGCTTCTGTTCAACACTGCAACTTGAAGGTATTTTGTTCGAGATGATCCCAACTCTCAACACTGCATGTACAGTACATCTATCGCAGAATCTGATATATCAAACCATCCCGGAACAGATATCCAACCAAGAACTTAAATGGCAAATGAATGCGCATGGAACAGACAAGTTGGGGCAGAGTAAAAGCTCAAAGAGAAAAGGATTAAAATTCCATCGTTTCACGGTATCTAATCATTCGACAAGCTCCACAGCTCTCCTTTTTATATGAATCCATCAATTTCAGCATAAGCCTGAAGCAAAGGGAATTGTCGACATCTGCTGAGCCTTGTGTGGGTTTCTTAACTATCAGCCAGCGACGGTAGGTTGTTATGGGGTGAAGCTTCCATGTTAAGAAAAACCCATATCCGAAAATGAAAATAAGAGAAACAGTAAATAAGAAGAATAATCATACATAATCTTAAACGTCTCATAAAAAATCTCCAATAATATGTTGACGCCATTTTCAGCCATTTATAATCCCCTTGTTTGATGCTAGATACAGAAAAAAGAACAAAAATAGATATAAACACAAACCTCAACAGCAACTCCCCTTATCCAAACGCCAATCATCTCAGGCATGACCCACTTTGAAACTTGAAAAGCACAGCAAGGTTTAATACATGGTTGAGAGAAGGAAAACCCCGGGCAAAGAAGAAACAAGATTCTCAAATGTGGGCTGTCTTTAATCAACATCCCAGCCAGCCGTAGTGACCAGGGGTGCGGGTTAGGGTTGTGCGATAAGCAGCTCGTGATGAATGAGTAAAATAAACTCATGAAAAGTATATGAGAAAGGAAAAGAAAAAGATATATCAAGTCACAATCTCGTGCCCCTTCGCTTCGTCCGCGTCGGCAGATGGATCAGCCACGGTAGTCTCGGGTTTAATAAGTTCCTCCTGCCCATCCTCATCTGCCACGAATCGTCGTTCACTAACATGCTCCTTCTTCTCCCCATCTCCAGCCCTCCACACCTTATCCGCAAACACACCACGTTGGCCCTCAGCATGCTTAAACGGGCACATCCTGTTAAGACACGGTTTGAATTTGCATGGGATTTGCAGATGCGTGTACTTGCAAGACGGCACTGTGCAGTCCGCGCCATTTCTGCACATCGGCATACTCGGATGCTTGAATGTGCAGTTCGGGTTTGTGCAGTGTGGGAAAAATCGGCAAAGTTCTTCGGATTGGTGTTCGACCTTTTGGGCGGGGGAAGGGTGTCGGGCAGCGCATTTCCGATTCTTGCACGCTGCTCCGAAAGGGCATTCATCATTCACGTCGACGACCATGCCTTCAGGGGCAGCGGGAGATTGATGCGCGTAGGGGCAGTCTTTCCGTGTGCATTTCAGGTTAAATCGACAAACAGTGTGTGGGCTTGGTTCTGCGGATTGAGTTTCGTGGGCCGCATCAACGTCCATGGAAGAATCTGGGGCATTATGTGATGTGTTCATGTCCACGTCCGCATTTGCGCTTGGTGCATGGAATTTCGAAGAGTGGCCGTTTGTGTGTTCCTGTGGACCCAAGTGCTGGTTCCGGTGCGGGTTGATCTCAGCGCGATCAAAAAGGGAGCGCCCTTGTTGGCCCGGAGGCGGGCCATTTTGAAATGCGGGGTTAATCGCTGGTGGAACCATGCCGGGTATAATCTGAGCCATCATTCGAGCTTGCTCTTCCAGCATAGCCATCATCTGCATTTGTTGCTGTGGACTCAACGACACCATTCCTGGCACTGCATTTGGCATCGGACCACCACCCATTCCCATTCCCATCCCCATCCCCATTCCTGCTCCCATGCCCATACCCATTGGTCCGGATAGGCCCCCTGGAAGCATACGTCCGTTTCTCCCCGGAAATGCTCTCGGGCCTTTTGGGGGATCTCTGGAATGGCTGTTGATTCGTTCTGAACCTTGGTGGCTGCGTACCCGGTGTAGAACTGAGTCATTCTGGCGGTCCATGGTCTTATTTATTTGCCTCATAATCCTGCCTCGTCCACCTTGCTGCTGTTGTTTGAGGTTTCGCGCAGCTTTGGGGCCGGTAGGACTGTCCAAATTCATATTAATTAGCTGCAGAAGAAAATTAAACTAGCCATGAGATAAAGGGATGTTGGCTTACATATTACCATCCTGTCCCTCGTTGGTGACATCTCCACTCATTTCAGAATCTCTAAAATCCCCTGTCCCAGCCGGTAAAGATGAGCTGTTCTGCTGCTCTGAAATAGAAGGAATGACTTGCGACTGTTTCTGTTGCTCTGTCTCCGCCGAAACACCATTGATCTTGTTATTCAGTTCATGAACCTTTTCAAATAGCCATTTTGCAAAATCAGCAGCTTCTGTATCTTCCGGACCCAGACTTAGAAGGTCGTTTGCAAGCTCTGTAGCAATTTGATCCTGGGTTTTCCCGTTGACAAGCATAAGAATGACGTATTCCGCCAGAGCGGAGTCATCGCCCCCGCCTGTGCTCCAACCAACGTCCACTAACTTTGGCTGCACGGCCTCGTTAAGGGCCTCCGCAAGGGGAGTTCCAAGTTTAATGGACACCGACATGGTCGCGGGAGCGCCTGACTTCTAATGAGGACTGAAGGATGTGGCGAAAGCTGCGGAGCCGAGGTATGCCTGTTAAATGCTAGTAGCAAAGGAGCGGCGGAGAAGTACCGGTCAAAATAAACGACGGGGAGGTGATATCTAAAAATGAAATGGACTGGTCGTGTGAAGGCCGCAGCATCGATAAGGTAGGGAGTGGGAGGAACAGCAGCAAACGACAAATTTACTCGTTGAACGAAAGATTAGTTATGAAAGGTAACGGCTGAAGTCGAGACTTGCCTCATTAGGACATGCTACGGCGCAACAGAGAAGCCACAAACGTCACAGGCCGGAACGCTGAGTCAGACCTGAGTCAGCGCCAGATCTTGGTTGACTGCCTAACTTGGTTAAAGTAACTCGTAAGGTACACATTCAATAGTCATAGTCATGTATATCATAGCCCTCGTGAAAATCAAACATTGAATATATATATTAGAAGCATCTATTAAATTATAAGTTTTACATTCCCCATATTAATATGTGGTTGAAATCTGAAAATCGTTATTTTTTAGAATTTGTTTGGGAAAGGTCTGGCGTTCAGTCCCGCATGGAGGAACGACGATAGGAACTATGGGATGCTGAGAACTCTGTTGATAGTAACAACTTCTCTGTGCACATCAACTCGCATATTTTCTCGGGCCATTGCCCCATTAGTTGACTCTAATCCTATCCCAACATATCCTAATTCCTCCGTTGTTGAGTTACATTCTTGCTATCCAACGTTTGCCCCACTCCTCCCCTCTCTGTAAGTGTTGCTCCAAACTTGGAGATGGTAAACAGAATGTGATATATTCACTTCATGGATTTTACTTGGAACACTTCCAAGTGAGGCTGTGACGACTTGGACGGGAAATGCTAGTAACTTGCGTTTATCGTCAGTTCGAATTGACCCTCCCACGTCGTTCTTTTCAAATACTGCCATCTGTGATCTGCATGTTTTCGCCTTCCTTTCGTACTACTACTACAAACCATCTTACCCTTTGATATCGCGATTTCTCTCACAATGCTGACCTCTATTGTGACCTTGCTCACCTTCGTTTCTTTTTCGCTGGCTGTCTGGCCTCAGCTGCAGGAGTTCAAGTTTGGCAACACAACTGTGTGGCTCGCGTCCTCTGCGGAATTCTCCTACCAGCCCAGTGATGCAGACAACGCCACCGAAGCAAGGGATTATTTCTCTACATATGTGGATTTGGCGGTGTTAGATTTCTTCCAGACGCCCTGGTTGAGGAAGGACAAGACTCCAGAGAAACGAATTCCAAGTGTTGCCAAAATAGTACAAAAGGCTATCAAGCGCACCGGGAAGGAAATATATCGCACCAAATTCGTGCCATGGAAATTCCATCCCCGGAACAGCTCCTATGAGCCCGCTTTGAATCGACCGGATGCAGTTATCCGCCAAGTTATAATCAAGCAAATGTCTGCAAACCAGTCGCAGAGGGAGGTCCGAGACTACATCCACGAAGATGAGAGCTACACCATTGAAATACTTGCTACCGGTGAAGCGACGATTTCGACCAATTCCGCCATCGGAACTATCCGTGCACTTCAAACCTTTAAGCAGCTCTTCTACGCGCATTCTTCGGGGTCGGGGGTGTATACCCCATACGCACCAATTTCCATATCGGACGCCCCTAAATGGGGTCACCGTGGCCTGAACCTCGATATATCCAGAAACGCGTACACGCCCGAGGATATCAAACGTACAATTGATGCAATGGCTTCCGCGAAAATGAACCGTCTTCATATCCATGCTACGGACTCCCAGTCTTGGCCTTTGGACATCCCCTCGATGCCTGAATTGGCTGCCAAGGGCGCCTACCATCCCAGTCTGATATTGACCTCTTCCAAGCTGTCTGATATCCAAATGTATGGCCTTGAACGGGGTGTTTCAGTATTCCTCGAAATCGATATGCCAGGCCACACGGGCTCCATTGGATACGCGTTTCCCGAGCTGGTTTCCGCATTCCTCGCTGACGAGTGGGAGAAGTATGCACTCCAACCTCCCAGCGGGCAAATCAAGTTAAATTCGTCAGACGTGGATAAATTCCTTGACGAGTTGATGGCAGACCTGCTCCCTCGAGTCTCGCCATTTACCCGCTATTTCCATACGGGGGGCGATGAATTCAATCTTAACACATATCTTCTCGAAGAGGCAATCGGATCCAGCAAGGAAGAAGTCCTCCGTCCTTTACTTCAAGCTGTTGTCACTCGGCTGCACACCGCCATCCGCAAAGCAGGACTCACACCTATTGTCTGGGAAGAGCTCGTGGCAGACTGGGACCTATCACTCTCCCCTTCCCCAACTGAGAAAACCGAAATAATCGTGCAAGCATGGCGCAACTCTACTGCTGTTAAATATCTATTAGACCGAGGATACCGCACGATCTTCGGCTCTGGTGACGCCTGGTACCTCGATTGCGGGCAAGGCACCTACGTAAACCCTAAACGCAGCTCGACCGCAATCAAAGAACCCTTCCTCGACTGGTGTAGCCCGAAGAAAAACTGGAAGCACATGTACATGTACAATCCGCTGGAAGGGATTTCAGAGGATCTGCACCATTTGCTTGAAGGCGGCGAGACGCACATGTGGTCGGAGAATGTTGACCCAGTTGCCCTGGACATGATGGTCTGGCCGCGGGCAGCTGCGGCAGCTGAGGTACTCTGGAGTGGACCGCGGACCGCAAATCAGATTCAGGATGCTTCGTATCGCTTGAGTGAATGGCGTGAGCGAGCTGTGGTCGATTTGGGTGTTGGAGCGAGCTTGGCGCAGATGACGTATTGTCTCATGAGGGAGGGCAGCTGCGAGTTGTAAACCCTTGGTTCCAGGGCAGGTTTGGGTGGGATGGATGGATTTCTCTCATCGGTTTTCACTTATGCCGTTAGAATAATGTAGCGTTTGAAGATGCCACTATTAACTGATTGTGGGTGGGGTGAATTATCGTTTGGAACCCCGAATAATAATAGAATAACAAACGTAGCAGTTTTCGCTCTCGAAACCAAATAATGCGTTAAAAAAAGGTCAAGAAGCAGGGGGCGAAACAAAAAGAAAATACCCACAAACACATGTTCATACCCATCATTCCCACCCTTATCCCACCAAAATTACTCCGGATACCAACAAACTCCCAATCCCCAAGACAAGAAAGAATCTTCACCCGACACCGAGGTTCACGCAAGTAGACCCAGCCATGCGCATCACGGCATTTTGGCGCAAAGCAAAGCCCACAAATGCGCCCCAGATACCACTGACCAGTTCGACACTAGCCAATTGCCACATGGTAATCGAGGATTTTTGCGAGGAAGGTAGGGCCAGGATAAGTGGATGCGAAGAAGCAAAGGGGATGAGTGCGAGAGGGAAATAGTAGAAGTGCTGCCGTCCGATGGTTCAATGTGGTTTCATCAAGATGAGTGATCCGAATACACAGTCCGTTCTGTCAGGAGCATCTTCTACTGATTGTAACGTACAGTGATGTGCATTGATATCCAAGGTCCCGGCATGATGTGAGAAAATTCATTAAATACTGTGCCGTTCAATTCCCGTCACCGGTCGTTATTCCTCTCCTATGCACATTCAAATTGTGTACTCTGTTTGATGCGTACTAGTAAGAACGGCTGCTGAGCTTTTCCAAGGGGTAAACCATTGCGCGAAAAGTTTCCAATATTTAAAGTGGAATCATCGAACGTAAGGTAATCAAGACAAGCACGTTTCATGTTCAAAAAATGGCGGTATAACTTGAGACGAAAGCACGAAGATCCAGGCCAATGTTGAACCCTGTCAAGGTGCATTTCGCACTTCAGCCATAAGAAACAAAATTGAAGCTAGAAGCTGGTAAGTAAAAATAAAAACAAATCCAACTTCCACATCCATCCCCTTTTTGCATTCAGCGTGTGTAGGGTCTTAAGCTGGTCAGTTGATATATGAAAGATTCACAAGCAAAGAAAAATTCGAAGTGCTGAAAAACGGGCAGGAAAAGCAGCACAAGTAGCCGCGAAAAGGGTCACGCATGTTATGCTTGACATACAACATCAATGAAAGCCGCACTTTCAAAAGGGTCGCCCTTGAGCCTATGACCATGAACGAAATGGAATACGAGTCGTACGTATGGCCACTAGCCCCCGACCCTAAATGGAGCCGTTGATCCGTGTCTGAACTGGAGAAGCGTCTTGGAAGTTGGGGAGAAGCCCAGAAGAAAAGGAACATTTAAATACATGGCCGACCTCGCTTCGTCGGTACCATGAATAATTTGACGGCAGCCAACTTACCAAGCACAGCAGTGGATATCTGAACTGATAATGCCCCGGTGAAGCCGAGTGTCCATTCTGGAGCTGCAGTCGGCGCACCCTGTGCTTTTCCCCGCCGTTGGACATCATGATGTCAGCTTTCTCCCATCCGCTCTTCTTATTTATTTTAGTATCACGATGTTGCCGCTTGTAAACCGTCTTCTCTCTCCTTTGGGCTTCCGTGGATCTATGTAAATTAGGCATATCGACTCCGGGGTTCGGCCTTCTGGTATACGGCCAGCCCACTAGCTGATACTATTCGAGAGACTTCATCCGTCACGCCTCCGGCACCGCCGCCATGGTGCAGAGTGCCATCCGCAATCATCAAGGCCAGCGTTTCCATGAAGAATGGAAGGAGTTCTTGGGCGACAGCATCTTCGCAACAAACGGCGAGCTGTGGTCGAGATCGCGCCACCTGATCCGGCCCATGTTTGCGAGAGACCGAATTGTCGATACGGAGAATTTCGAGAAGCACATCCAGAAACTCATTCCTCATCTAGAAAAGAATAATGAGAAGCCTGGGGAGGAAACGATTGTCGATGTCGCAGCCCTGTTCTTCTGCTTTACTCTCAGTGCTGCCACAGACTACCTCCTCGGTCAAATTGTTGACAGTTTGGATGACCCGAAAACCATTGTCGCGGAGTCATTCCAATATGTTCTCCATCACCAGTCTAATTTTGTTTAGAGCTGGGTAAGTGGGAACACACCTTGCACTCCCCATCAACGCCCGATAAAAAAGTGTAGACAATTGGTCTAGTGGGTTAGCTAACACCAATGTTTCCCTCTTTGCAGACCTATCAGCCCCCTATTGTCCAGCAAGGGATTCCGCCTAAACCTCAAGAAAATGGACGATTTCATGCAACCATTGATCGATGAGGTCCTCCCTCTCAGCTCCGAAGAGCTCGACAAGAAACTTTCCAAAAGCACACATTCCTCCACGCCCTCGCCCACTTCACCAAGGATCGCAAAGTAATCCACGACCAGCTCGTCGCCGTCCTTCCCGCGGGCCGCGACACCGCTGCCACCCTCTGCTTCTGTCTCTTCGAGCTCTCGCACAACCCAACGGTAGTCGCCCCGCTCCACACAGAATTCCTCGACCGCCTCGGCACCAGCCGCAAAACCAGTTGCTCGGACCTCAAGGAGATGAAATACCTGACGGCTGTGCTCAACGAGGCATTGCGCCACTGCCCTGTCGTGCCACTCAATGTCTGCCACGCGCTAACAGACACCACCCTGCCACGCAGCGGTGGACCCGACGGCCACTCGTCCATCGGCATCCCTAACAATACGCGCATCTTCTACTCGACGACGAACATGCAGCGGCGGCGTGACCTATATGACTCCCCACCACCGGCCCCAGGCAACGCAGGTAGCGATGAGAAGCGGCCCATCCCCTATTTCGACCCCCTCTCCTGGATACCGGAACGCTGGACGGCTGGCTGGCAACCGAGGCCGTGACATTTCATCCCGTTCAATGGCGGTCCGCGCATCTGTCTGGGACAACCGTTTGCCATGTTGGAGATGTCGCGGATCTTGCAGAATTTCAATGAGATTATTGCCGATGGAGCCTGCAGGGCCCGCGGGTCAAGACCCGCCGTTCAAGTTTGACGTGACGCTGAGTCCTGGCGAGGAGCTGAATATGGTGTTTGTGGAAGCGGGGCAAGAAACTGGTTAGGGAAAGAGGATATTTGTGAAATGTAATATTCGATATCTGATGTTCTCACACCCCCATATTCTTTCTTGAATGTAACTTGCAAAGGCGAGATTAAAGAGAATGAGTAACACCCCATGTGTTTATTGATAGTTACCTTCATTTGTATTATACGATCTCTCCATGCAATTTAGATTGTTCATACGCTCATCATCCATCTTCATGCAGAGAAGAATGTGACATGTAGATTCAACCTTCAATCACCAATGTGTTGAAAAACAGAGGGGGGAAAGTCATATTCAAAAGGGGCGCAATTAAACTTTAGGTGCGATGCTCTAAATTAGCCCCAAATCAGTCAGGTACGAGCACATGCAAGGATCTTTGACTACCAGCGGGACCTCAAATCGAACATTGCAAAGGCGAGAATCCAATCGTGCTTAAAATAACGAAAAAAAGACCCGTCATTGGTCAATGCATCTCTAACCATGTGGCTGTGGATATATCCCCTGGATCATTGAAGTACCATTGGGATTGTATTTAACGACCAGCGCATTGTGCCGCCCACCACAGCACTTGGAGATCATCGTTTGTCGTTGTCGGTTTGATACGAGCAGGTACGCTGCTGTAGATCAGAAAGGGAACTTGCAAAGTGCTGCGACGGGCGAGGGATCATCTTGCCCAGAAATTGTCAGCCTTGGGCCAATGGTGGGTATCAGCCTTGTACTGTTGATTGGATCATGCCAGCTCCTTGGCGACCAATTGTGGCTGAACTTTCGACCCCCAAGGCCATTGATGACCGGGGTGCAGAAGGAGGGGTTTCTCTTGAGCAGCTCAGGTTGCGACCAGTGAGCAATAAAGTGTGATGACTTGAGGGAAGGGTTGGAAATGGATTGGGCGCATTTTGCGGGCTTGAGAGAACAATGGATATATCTCAGGTATTCCTGCTATATCCCCACTGAGGGGAAGCTATTTCAGCCCCCTGATCTCTTGCTCTTCGATATCCCGTTCTTCTTTGCCTTCTTCATAAATCGTCGTTAGTTCCTTTTCTTCGGTGATATCTGCCTGCGGTGCTGTCATTGGATTTTGATTTTTTCGGCCCACATCTTCGTCTTTCAGATACGAAAACCGAGATACCCCTCTATCTGCCCAGTTATTATTGCGATAACAGATCATAACACATCCCCCTTGTTTTGTCGCAGGAAGGTTAAAGATGGATCCAGCGCATCAGCAACAACAGAACCCGCCTGTAGGTGTGTAGTAATTCCATTGCTGTTTTGTCTCAATATGATTCATCAGACAAAAGGTCTTTTCGTGCCCCAGAAGCAAAACATACCCAAATTTATGTACCGCCTGTCACCATATAATTCACTCACTTACCCTTCTCCTATAACACCCGCTCAGCGGCTCCTCATCAGCAGCAACCGCAGCAACAGCCGCCGGTGCCGCAGCCTGGCTATGGTTACCCACCTTACGGCCAACCCCCTCCTCCAGGGGCTCCAGGACAATATCCCCCAGCGCCACAAGGTCAAGCACCTCCTCAGGGGCAATATCCTCCACAAGGATATTATATGCCGCCAGGCCAATACCCTCCTCAGGCGGCCTACTACCCCCCTCCAGTACAATATCCCGCTGGAGCACCAGGCCAGGTGCCACCTCCTGCAGGCCAACCGCAGCCATACCCTGCCCCTCAGCAGCAGCCATATGGCGCTCTTCCAACAGGCCAGTACCCCCATCAACCAGCTGCCGGTCAATATCCTCCCGCCGTAGGAAGCAACCCACAGCCGGCCGGCTACCGTGCACCGGTGGGAACTCAAAACACCAATCTCCCCTCCCTAGGCTATGATGCGTCCCACATCGCAACCGGCGACATGAGCGAAGAAGCGCGCAAGATCAAAAAGGCATTCGGCAGCTTCAACACAGACGAAGCCAAACTAATCCAGGTCCTCTCCAAGCCCGACGCGGCGCACATGGCGCTCCTGCGCAAAACATACCGGCACGACATCGGTAAGAACCTCGAGGACACCATCGCGGAGAAAGTAAAGCGAGACTTCGGTGAAACCCTCCTCGCCCTCGTACGCGGGCCCCTGAAGAACGACATAATATACCTCCACAACGCCCTGCAGGCCACCCCAGCCCTAGCCGGCACAGGGCCCACCCCGACGTCCCCGGCCATCCTCATCAACGACGTCCTCCTCCGCCGGTCCAACGCAGACATCACCGCCATAAAAGCCGCCTTCAAAGAAACCTACAAAAGCGACCTGAGCACCCGGCTCGCCAACTGCCCCGCCATCAGCGGGCCGCACCACACCCTCTTCGTCCAGGTCCTCAAAGCCCAGCGCACGGACGATGAGTCCCGGCCCCTCGACCACGCGCTCGTCGAAGCCGACGCGACCAAACTGGACTCCGCGCCCAAGAACATCGACCCGGGCTGTGCACACGAGACCGAGCTCGTCCACCTGCTCGCGAGCCGCAGCGACGCACACCTCCGCGCCGTCGCAGCGGCCCTCGCCGCGACCCGCCCAGCCTTCCGCGACGGGACTCTCACGCTCGAGAAGAAGGTGAAGGCCATCTGGGCGCGGGCGGACCGGAAGGGCCTGCGCCACAGTGCGCTGCATATTGTGCGCGGGGCGCTGGATGGGCAGGGGCTGGAGGCGCGGTTGTTGCGCAAGTGCATGAAGGGGCTCGGGACGCGGGATTCGTTGTTGATTGCGCGGGTGGTGAGGTTGCATTGGCAGCGTGAGAGGGGGAGGGTGGCGGAGGTGAAGGCGGCATATCGGCGGCTGTATGAGAAGAGACTTGTGGATGTTGTGGAGAAGGAGACGGGTGGGGATTATGAGAAGTTGTTGGTTGCGTTGTTGGATGGGTGATGATGATACCAGAACGGGGAGCCGCATCCCTCCAGTCATCAGCGATGAAGAAGCTCTTTTGGTTATGAATAAATAGTATCATTTACGGCCCTCCATTTTCACAATTTTTAACTAGTCTCACTGCAATCAATTGATGTTATTATTATTATGATTATGATTATTATTTCTTTCCCTTTCTTTATATTTTGCAAGTTTTTCATTCAAACGATGGGAACCACCATGTCTATCCAGATCTCATCTCTGGAGAGAGCAGTACCATACTCTAGGAAGTACTGTGCATTATATGAAAATCAAGGATATTCACCAGCTGTATTTTACATGCAAGAAAAGCACAAAACCGCGATCAAGAAGGATCCTCAACTCCTAGGGATAAGACCTATATCATATTGACGGTGATGTCTACTCTGTATGTATGCTCGAAAAAAAGTTATCTCCACCCAAGCCCCATCTTATCAAAAAAAAAACCACAAAAGAATAAAAATGACAAGCAAAAGCTGAAGCTGAAAGGAGCAAACAAACACCTAGCCCAGAACCGAGCCCAAGCAACAAACCGGGGAATAATACTAATAATAATACTTTAAAAAAAGAAGCAAAACAATAACCTAGAAAACGGTCTAGAGCTATTAATTCAGTGTCAAGAAGAAAAGTCACCCACACAAAGTCCAATTGTGGAATGAAATATTTGTGTTCCTTAACAAAGCCACCTCGCCTTGCCACGGCCCCATATAACAACCCCAGGATCGGCCGTAATCCTTGTGCCTGAAATATATTAATACATATAATCGGCTCTTCGCTTTCGCTAAATGGTCCAGTAATCTATCCCTTCAAGTCTTGAAGGAGCTGATTCATTTCTGTTGGATTGCCTTTAATACTACTATTGGAAGAAGGCGACGGCAGCAATCAAGCCACAAATAGCAGAGACCCCGTATGAGATAGGGAAATTGAGATTAGCTGCACCTGTTCCGGGAGCAACTGTGGCATTTGGTGAATTTGTACCAGTGGCTGAGGGCGATTCAGGGCCACCAGCGGAAGAGGAGACCGGAGATGAAGGCGACGATCGTGAAGCAGACTGGGATGCGCTCTGGAAGGAGTAAAGGAAAGAAGACGAGTTGAATTAGCAAAGACGGACTTATTATATAACAGGGGAATAGTGACTATTATAAATAATGAGTCGCAAAGGGTGATGCTCACTCACAGAAGCCGTGGACGGCGGTGTGGCTCTCCCAGAGTCTGTGACTATCCATTCACTGGGGAGCCCTGCAAACGAGGTTATTGACGGTGTACTCTCAGGTTTGAGGGTGCTAGATGGAACCCAAGGATACTCGCTTGGGTGTATTATACCTTTGGTGGTTGGGGGCCGGGTGGCTTCTGCAGGGGGGATTGAAGACTCTACCTGTGGGCCCGAGCCAGGAGTTCCGTGGCCATTGACCTTACCACCAATGGCTTCAATGGACTGCCAACTACCACTGCGGTCAGTATACCGGTATTGGGTGCCGGTAGAATAGTCAGTCACAGAAATGGACTTTAGTCCCATGACAAAAGGACCAGCACCGTAATCAGTTTTACCACCAGCCCATTCTGGAGGGACGGAAATTTAATGAATCAGCTTATCTTAGCAAATGTAATGTACTTTGTCGTCCGCATATCAGTATGGTGTGAGGGTGACATACCGATAGTTCCAGGAGGATTGGAAGGATCACCGCCGGCCCAGACACCAGCCTTGATCTGCATAGGGGTTTGCGGGTACGATGCACCAGCAGAGGCGGCAGTAAGGGTACGAACAGTCTGACCATCGATCTGCCAGATAAGCCGATCGCTATTCCAGTCGATCGAGTAAGTATGAAAGCCATCTTGATTGCCCGGATCGGCGTGGAACTGGCCACGGTCAAAGGTGCCCTGCTGATTTTTTCCAAAGTAATTGGTTTGCACCTGGGCGTTGTCTACACCAAGCCATTCCCAATCAATCTCGTCCAGATCGTCGGATTGCAAGACCGCACTGCTGACAATGCCTCGGCCAGGGGCGGCTTTGATGACAAAGTCAACATGGCCAAACATGATGTAGAATTTCGAGACAAGGGTGGGTGCATCGCCTGCTTGGCTACGGCTAGGGAAGCCCCATTTGAGCCATATGTTGGAGCACCCCCGAGGACGTCGAATCGCTCAGAGGCGGAGTGGAACTGGAAGTCAGCCGTCCCTCCAAGAGCAGGATCTGGAGGGCAAGCTGTATAAACAAAAAACAGTTAATAAATGAATTGAGCTGACACAATCTTGAAAAAAGTCAAATAAAACCACAACTGTCAAAGGGTATCCAAAAGGGAATTGGACTGAGAATCCGGAACTGGGTCAGGGGAACTAAAACGTCAACCTGGGGTTCGTGATCGTGGAACCTACTCTTTTCCATGGGATTGCAGGAGGTCCAAGTCTGAGCAGCAACTAATTTGGAACCTGAGAGCAGGGACATAGCCAAACCGGCCATGGAGCCCGAAGAAAGCTTCATGTTGAGTTGAAGCCTGGAAAGAGAATAGCCACAGGGGGCTTCTTTACACAGCAGACGAGAAGGTGCACAAAGGTACTACTTGCTCTGACGGTGCACTCAGTATGCAAAAGGATGAGGAGGGGTAAATGATGTGGGCGAGCGGGATGTTCAGCAGAAAACCCAGAAAGCAAACAAACAGGAGAATGGGATGTGGAGCGGAGGAGAGGCAGAGGGAAGAGAAAGAAAGAAGGGAATCAATAAATATCAACAAATCCCGCCAGCGGTGGCGGGGGCGGCTGAAAAAAGGAAGGAGAGCTGCAGCCCAGCGACGCTGCGAGTGTGTGCGCTAGCTGCTGCATTTTAGCGGCCTGTTAGTGCTGTTTTGGTCGTTTTGAGTGGGCCTCTTGCGATGCTCTTGGCTGCTCGCGTGCTGAAATCACGGGCTAGCGTGTTGCCCGTCCGACAGGCTAATGACTCAGACCAGCGCCCGCTGCTGCCCTTGCATCTGCTCCCAACCTCCCGATGAGACAAGGCGACAGATTCGATCCCTGCTCATGCAGCCCATGCAGCCCATGCAGCGGCCAAGCAGTCATCTTCGCTGCTATTCTCGCCGATTCCTTGTTCAACCAGGTTGACATCAAGAATAAAAACACATCATCAGCGGAGCAATGACATCTTCTGAAACCAGAAAATAAATCCTTCCACTCAGCTGACAGTTGACTAGCAAGGAGTCGAGACAATTCGCCGTTTCCCGCCACAAGTCGAGCTAATCGGTCTTCCAAAGTTCTGGGATCTCAGGGACCCAAAACCTTGATCGCCGGTCCCAAAGATTCGCTCACCTCGTCACCGAGCCGTTTCGCTTCCACGCAAGTACGGAGTAGTTTCTACGGTCCGTACACACAAATTCTGACTGTCAACCTGTTCGTTTCCAAGAACCTCAGGCCTCTCAAGGGGGTCAAACAAAATTCTGTTTCGACAACATGCATTGAACCCCTGCCATGCAACGGCGTGGCTATACGAATGCTTGGCTTTGGACTAAGATAATGGCTGCTATTGGCTCCAGCGAGGCGTGACTGGGGTAACTTCTAAGACACTTCACCCCCTTGGGCCTTCGGTTATCGAGAAAAAGAAAAACACATGTGTGTGGCTGGTGCCAGGCATCTGCGAGGCGTTTTCGTCCTCCACGCTAGGAATTTAAATGTGCAGAGGTTGTCACTTAGGGGCTTTGATGCCGAACTTGACCATCTGGCGATATCATCTTCACTGAAAAGAAATTTATTGATTATCTATACGTGGTTCAAGAAAGCGCGGCCATCGATATACAATTAATAAAAATTACAGAGTAAAATACGACGGCAGCGTCTCAGACACAGCTCAATAAGTTAGAGTATCAAAAGAAGCAGCCATTGTTTTGTATAAAGAGACATCATCACAAAAGCAAAAATATTTCATGGACTGCCGATTTTTGTTCCAGTGACCACAGCATACACACCATAAGAAGAGCCAGTGAATGAGAGGTCAATAAATACGCACTGTACAAGAGTGGTTGCAAGGTTCACATAGAAGAGATATATAAAATCAGATTCAAATCTTTTTATCCATGGTGAATACTGTATAAATCCTCATCAACTTAATAATGATCCTATACGGCTTTATATCATCCAGAGTCATAAAAGTTATTATACAAATAATACTCGATTTATTTCAGCACTACCGACAGCAACGATCTCTTTTAAATCGGAGTCAATGGATTAAATTTCCTCAATTTGGAATTACAAGAACATTTAAAAGTCTCTAATGGTTCTCAAAGATATTATTCTTAATCAGGTTACGCAAAACCTTTGGTTGTAGGGTTGTCTATCTGTATCTCCAGATAGGGCACAGAGTATATATATACATGAGTAGAGTCGCATGTAAAGAGTCAAACGATCATACCTGAGCACTGTATAGATGGTGGCGCCGGTTTTTACTTCTACTTTTTCCTCTTGGATCTGCTTGGCTCAGACCGGATCGTTGTGTCTGGTGTAATTTGCTGGGCGTGTTCCCGGCTGCCCCGTATCACCCCTTCATTAGCTAAATTATGATCCTCAAATTGCTGGGACAGTCCTGAGCGTGATGAAGCCGGTTCCTGGTCTAGGAATTGAAGCTCTGACTGATCGGAGACTTCAAAGTTTAGGTCAGCAGGTAACATATCGATAGCAGAGCAGACTCGATTGAAGTGCTCTGGGAGCCACAAATCGTAGACATTCCGGACAAAATTGTATGCCTTCCACCTTTGATCTCCTTCTGCCGTTGGCGAGATATTGAATTCGGCAATTGGATGTCGGTAGAATTTGATATCTCTACTGTTAATGACAGGGTAATGGCCGTAAATTCTCACATCCACATCACTATGAGAGATAGAAAAGCCAGTAATTTCCCGATGCAGTTCGTTCTCCCGGCCTACCAGGCGGAAAAGTGCAGTTAGACCACGTAATATGACGGATTGACTGTGGGCGTTCTGTCGATCACCAATATCAAGACCGGTTGCTCCACACTTGACCTCGCTGGTGAGGAATGGAAAATACATATTATACGTAGCTGCCATTAACGAGCAATCAGCAAGAGGGTCGCCGATATAAGGTCGCAGCTTCTGAAGCTGTTCCCGATTGAATGCGTCTCTCTTAAATCCAAGGCCAAAGTCAGGCTGCGGACGGGGAGCAGGTCGAGAACCGGGAGGTCTGATAAAGGGGACGGCGTTGACCCAGCACGCATTGGTAGTCTCTCGAAGGATTTCTAAGTGTTTGGCTCCCTTATCGGCTAGTATCTCAGCGGAAGGAACAATGAGCTGTGCAATATCGCGGATCACCTTGGTCTCGTTCTCGCCTCTGATCCTTTTGCACGTCTTCTTGAACAGGTTATCGTCAGAGAAGAGAGTATGCTCAGGTGGTGTCTGCGGTGCTCTCAAGAGCGTTTGACAAATCCTTTTGCTTTGAGCGCTGATGCCTTCGTCGCAATCGTCCATAAAGCTGTCACACTCCTTTAATTGATCTTCAAACAGCGGATGTTTATACGGTGCACTCTTCTGATCCCGCAATTGTTGGCTGCTTGGAGTCTGTGCCTGAGCTGTTTCTGTATTTAAGCTGGCGTTTGAGCGTTTGCGGTTAAGGGAACTCGATCGCTTTCTTGCGAGTGCATCGTTAACGATATCCCGAAACCGATCCATTGTCTGCTCTTCTTCTTCTGTTGGCCAGTTTCCGTTCTTCGTCCAGTGCTCAACCCGAGCCTCGCTGATTGGGGTTGCAGACGTTCGTGGTCGATGAGGAGACGCATGAGACGATGGAGCCTCGTCGTCTTCTCGAGGACGCTTTGGGGTCTTCACCCGCCGCGTGGACTTTGGCTGCGACTGGATATAATTAGCAATTTGGAGGAGTAGAGTCCTTCGTCTTCGTTTCTGCATCTGCTGAGGATGCGTGAGACCCTCCATAAACTACGTTACGTCGCCGACGATATAGCTTGGTGCATACATGCCTGTTCGGTATTTGTCTGGGCCTTTGGCCACTCATCAACCACCAACGCCTTTGTGAGGCGCCGGCTTCGTCGCAACGTGGTGACGTTGCTGATATGACCTCGATGTGTTTGGGCTTTGATAGTTAGATTCGTTATGGTACGGTGAGAGTTGCCACGGCATACCTTTTCTCGCCGGAGTTGGCATATGCCGTCTCGTCTGAGCGGATAAATGTGCTGAACTACTAGCCATGCTGGAATCGCAGGATCGAAGCGCCTAATTGTATTGCTGCCGACTTTGACGGGGGGGAGTTGGCAGGTGCGAGTCTGCTACGAAAACGCCAAGCACCCGTATGAGGAGCCACGTGAATTGCACTGCACACTCACGCTAGCGAGAACAGAAACTTCCAAAAGCATATCGCCTTGATCAAGGTATCAGCGCCCACGCGTTCCATTCTAAAAGCCTAAACCAAGAGAGGATTAATCACAAAAAAGGCTGCAAGACCTCAACGCACTGATGCCTAAAATTTGGGCGAGCATTGGTACCTAACTCAGAAAAGAACCCCAGTGTCATTCTCGAGTGTTGGAGGGATTGGATTGGAAGGTTCGTGCCTTCCAGCATGACGCTGGTGGTAAATGAGCTCTTCTGCCCCAGGTGCCTAGATCAAGGATGCAGAATTAATGGCCATCACGAACATTGATGAGCTGCAGTGGGGAGGAAAGCGTCAATTCACTGCAGAACCGCAATAACATGTTTGAAGGTATGACGATAAACAACTTGAACCAGTACTCAGGATTGCTCCGTCGATGTTGAGATCTGCATCCTGTCCTCGCCCCGCCATGGAAATGCAAGATTTCACGGCAGTCACCAAAACTGCGTATTTTGGCCGGCCCGATGATGAATGATACTCCATATTGTAGAGTACATGTACATTGAAATGGACTCAACGAAACCGAATTGGGGGACGAAAAGAACGCTAGTAATGAAGTATGGGCATATTTATATGTGTAGAGATTTGCCCTCCTCTTTCTTCCTCAGGATGGGCTATATTTGTGAACATATTTTTGGTCAAGTTGGAAGAGTTACCCCCGACACCACCGACACGAAATGTTTGCTATGAGGCTAGACAAGGTGTTCCTGGTGGCCTGCCCGGCTGTCTAGCTAGCTGTTGTATTCAAGGGTAGTAATAATTGAATGACCAATGGGTATAGAAACCCGCTCTACTAGCTTAGTATATGCCCATGTACAGCACATGTCCCATGTGGTGCATATCGTATGCCGAAACCGAAGGTATGGATAGGCCGATTCACAGGGAGTATGATATGAGACGATTCAAACGCGAGAAGACAAGTTTTGTCGTCCTAAAAGTCATATATACATATTTAAAGAAGCCATTGTTCAGGTGATTTTACAGATTGTTTTCCTGTAGCCACCTCCTTGATCGTGTACTATGTATCAGATGTAGCAGAATTGTTCCGCCAACCTCATATCACGTGGTCTGCCTGCTCCCAGGTTCTCCCCGCAATCTGCTCCGTGACTCGGGTTCGATTCCTCTTGCTTCCCACAGTCCGCCGCCGCTCTTCACTCCCACAGCCCAAGGATGGCAAAAGAATTATCGCCCCAAGAGAAGATCGATCTGATCTACCACAATCTTCAAGAAGTCCTGAAGCCAGAGATTATCGAAGATGTCATCTTGCGACAAAATCGCCCTCTGAAAGTTTATTTCGGTATGGTTGTCAACCCCTCCACTCACTTCTACTTTAAAAAAAAGGGGGGGATACAATGCCCTTTAAGAAAAACGAAGGGAACCTCATCCAATGCCTGATTTTATGTTATTTATAGTGAAAAATTACATGGATTATTTTCGTCGTTAACAAAATTTTACAGGTACCGCAACAACCGGCCGCCCACACTGCGGCTACATCTGCCCCATGGTAAAGCTCGCCCACTTCCTCCGCGCAGGCTGCCACGTCAAAATCCTCCTCGCAGACATCCATGGCTTCCTCGATAACCTCAAGGCGCCCATCGACCTCGTCAACTTCCGCGCCAAATACTACCGCTATATCATCACCGCCCTCCTCGAAGCCATCCACGTCCCCATCGACAAGCTCGAGTTCGTTCTCGGCAGCGACTACCAGCTCTCCTCCAGATACACCATGGACCTGTTCCGCCTCAGCAGTGTCGTGACGGAGCACGATGCCAAGAAGGCCGGCGCGGAGGTCGTGAAGCAGGTCGACAACGCGCCACTGTCCGGCCTGATATACCCGCTCATGCAGGCGCTGGACGAGGAGCATCTGGATGTCGATGCGCAGTTTGGCGGCGTCGATCAGCGGAAGATCTTCACGCTGGCGATGGAGACGCTGCCGCGCGTGGGCTATAAGGAGCGCGCACACCTCATGAGTCCCATGGTACCCGGGCTGGCGGGCGGGAAGATGTCGGCGTCGGACCCAGATTCAAAGATTGATATTCTGGATGCGCCGGAAGTGGTGAAAAAGAAGTTGAAGAAAGCCTATGCGGTGCCGAAGGAGACGGAGGGGAATGGGATTATTGGCTTTGTGGAGTATGTGTTGCTACCTGTTAGTGCGTTGGAGAGGGATGATGGGAAAGGGAGCTTTGTGGTCGAGAGGAGGGAGGAGGAGGGCGGTCCGATTGTTTATTGGAATATTGAGGATGTGAAGAGTGATTATCGGGATGATAAAGTGAGACCCCTTTCTTCTTCTGCTCCTTATAATTTTTGTTTTGCGTTTGTCACCACTATTTACACATGTACCAGTACATTTCCATACTAACAGTAACCTATTGATAAAAAAATCAGTTAACCCCACAACTTCTTAAAGCCGCAGTGACAACAGCGCTCAACAAGCTCCTCGCGCCCGTCCAGGCCTCCTTCCAAGCTAACCCTGACTGGCAAGAGATCGAGAAGAAAGCATACCCGCCTCCACCGGAGCCGGAGAAGAAGAAGAAGAAGCCAAAGGATAAGGGTAGTAGATACCCTGGTGGTGGCGGTGGCGGTCCACCAAAAGAGGACGCGGGCGGTGTCGAGGAGAAGCTGGAGAAACTGGAGGTTTAAGCATTTTACTTTCTTGAGTCATTACGAGGCGCTGGTAATGCGTAGGAAATTTTAATTTGGAGTAAAAAATAGGGGATCAAGCGAATGAGTGAGTGGAGGAGGCGTTTGTATGGATGGAGTCTGTTCCTGTCCCCCCCCAATACTCGTTAGTTGGGCGAAAAAAAAAGGGGGGAGGGGGGCAGGGGAATAGAATGCCTTTTGCCCTGGATGGCCTGAATGACGGCCGAAGATTAAACTATAGAGAACCCTTATTACTTTCACGTGGGAAATGACCAGAAAATAGCTTATGAAGCGCAGTACAACTAGCTAACCTTTTTCTTTTCCTTTTGCTGGAACATTGAACATCGATGATATGATTTGGCGCTATAAAATATACAGGTATGTTTGTTCGTATGCAGGTAGTTTCCTAGGATTCAAGTTTCAACGTAACCAAGCAAATCAGCTTCGATGAAGTTGGGTATAAACACAGGATCACAGGTATCATGAAAGATATACATCAACGTCAATTTTCCGTGCCAACCTAAGACTCCATCCAGCTTCCTCTTATGATTGAATTTAAAAAGGAAGCACCAATTACCAACCAACCGAGCAGTTGGTCCTTCAGGCGATGTGTTTTCCTGAGAAATTTGAAAAGCGCCGCAAGGTGTGCATGTGGGAGCGAGTGTGAACAACGGCGTCTGATCGTTTTGAGTTTTTTTCTATGCACCCCTTTTGAGGACGCCGAGCGCGTCGGCTTCGCGCCGTTGATTTTGCATGGCATAATAATATAGATCGAGTGGCAGGAGGCGGGCGATTTGCCAGAGGATATGATATAGCTTTGGGGGAAAGGAAGCCTGTGCTCTATCCTTACATTCCCGTTCCTCTTTCATGCCCCGTCCATCCATCCATTCATCCATCCACAGCGAGGAGCCAAATTCGAACCTTTATACCCCCTCATCACCTTAAGATGCTGGTATTCAGTTCCTCCTTTTTCCTTTTCCTCTGGTAGTAGAAGATTCGCTTTTCGTAGAGCCAGACACCGTTCAAGACAGACGCGATCCGGCGTCCCCAACACCTCCCTTCCAGTCAGTTTGCTACCGTGTCCATTTTTCTTTCTTGATGGTGTCACTCTGTTCGCTTCTCTTGTCACGCAGATCCTGAGGCCCACTTTCCTGAAATTTTGAAGTTTTCTGAAGTCCTTCCAGTCAAAGGGCATCCCCAATTGTGCATTCGCACGCCAACACCAGTCAAATAACAAGGGGTAATCGTATATCAATCCCACTCGTCTTATCTCGAAATAGCTGGAAACAATAATAGAAACCCCCTTTTTAGCCCCGCCAAACTCCAGAACACAGAGAGTCATAACATGTATTGAAAGAAAAGAAAATTGAAAAAAAAAAAAGAAAAAAAAAATCCCAAAGAAAAAGGTGCCCCTTCTTCAAAAGAAAGCCCAATACACAATAGACCGATAACCTAAAACCCTCCAAATCCCTGCCCATACGGTGTTGCCCCATACGGCGTCGCGCCGCCCGCACCACCCCAAACACTCCCACCTCCAGCAGCCCCGCCAACACCATTAGCCGCATAAGCTGTGTAGCCACCATCCATTCCCTCAGGTGGCTCGTAAGCGTCGGGGCTACGGCCACCATCCTCACCGATGCCGTTCATCGTAGCGCCGTTGCGATCCGTATCTCCCGCGCCGGTTAGGGCAGAAATGATCTCTGCGAGCTTGCGTTGGAGGACAGTGATACCCTGTTGGACGATGGCGTCTGGTTCAAGGTTGCCGATGCTTTCGACATCGATGTAAAAGGTGGAGGGCTGCGCGTCATAGTCGAAGGGCATGTCAGGTTGGGCCGGGGTTTCCCATTCTGCGTTTGCAGAGATGGGCCTGTTGAAGGTGACGCATGTAGTTAATATCGATGTCGATATATCGATGTAAAATATTTTAAAATAAGGGATGAATTCCTGCGTATTGCTTGTTTCGCATAGAAAACAATAGCAATGATAATTATAGAATGAAAGTAAAAGAGAAGGGTTGGGGAGGGGGACATACCATTCCTTAATCGGATCCTCTTCATACCAATAATCCACATGCTTTAAATTGTTATGCGGATCATACTCAAACCCCACCGCCGCAGTCGGCGCCCACTTCGCATGCTCCTTCGCAATCCCCTTCTTCGCAATACACGTCATTTTAATCTCCTGGCCCCTGCGCAACTTGCAAATCACAGGACCTTTTCCTTCCGCATCCATGATAACCGGGTTGCCCACCCACTCATTCGCCCGATCCCCGACGACCACCAGATCGCGCGCGTACACTTTCATAATATCCTCGCCCGTGCAGCGCGCTTGCAGTTGCAGGGTGACGACGCAGCGCGCACAGCCGCCCTCGCAGTCGCAGTCGCGCGAGTATTCCATGTCGGCGTCGCAATTTTTGGAGTTGAGCGGGATGAGGCCGAGGCGGTGAGAGATGAATTCATCGGGGAGAACGGAGGTATTGGATTCGATTTCGACGACGTCGATGGCGACGGTGGGGATTTCGGCGAGGAGGGTGCGGCGGAGGGAGTTGGCGAAGGCGAGGTCGACGGAGCTGAGACGGAAGTCAACACGATGTGGTTCAGCCTGTTGGTTTGTGGTTTTATATTCGTTAGGATGGATCTTCTTTTTGGTCTCTTCCTTTTCTACTCTTCTTATTTACCTCTCTGACTGTGACTTGAGGCCCCTGGGGCTCAATGTCCATTTCATCATAGTCCATGATGGACGGGAAAGCCGCCGTGCAAAGGCTGGCTTTCTCCCTTGTGGTATGGTCCTTGAGCGCCGTCTACTCCGTATTCATGAGAGGGGTGACGGAAGCGCGCAGGTAGTTAAAAGTACGAAACCGTACCGGAAAGATGGTCTGGTGGAGAGCTTTTTTGGGGTTGGTGACAAGATGTCTGGAGAGCAGTTGGGGCGGGTGAAGCTTTGATGAAGATACCCGATTAGGACTAGGGTGCTCAATTGGATAATAGTTTTGGTTTTCCATTTCTCCCCAGTCCAACTACATAGAACCCGGAATACGACCACCTAAACGTCGAACAGCTTATGGCTCAGATTTCTTGTTTTTCTTTTAATTAATCAAATATTTCCGCTACTACTTCTTTTCATTATCTAAGGTATAAAAGTCTCGTGAGCTGCTACGCTGACAGGCTAAAGGATCCTGACGAGAGGCCAAGGAAGCTTTGATCACAGGAAAAAGAATTGAAATTGAATTGGTAGATTTAAAAAAAGGAGAATGCCTCCAAAAAGAACTTGAAAGATGTGGAGAATGAATACGGATATAGGCAAGAAATGCCTACCCCTGGACCCAGGGGTGAACCAGGTCAAATGAACGATATCTAAACCTTGATGAGAGTGATGATGGAACATGTGGAAAGACAGGACATAATGACGGAAGAACTCATACAAAACTGGATGGTCGTCCGGTGGGCTGTCTCCCTTGGGTCCTCTGCTGTGGTCAGTATGAGGGAGCGTGATCGACTTGAATTACCTTCCAAGATAGGGGAGATACAGTATATATTGGAGAGTGATGTGCTGCAGCAGTCTGATAAGCAATATTCTGCAAATGACCTATCGGCAACATTCAACCAAAAAAGCGTCAATGGAGAGTCAGTCCTTTTAGCGAAGGCATCAAATACAGTGAGGGCAGAAGGTGGATAATTTCCAGTAAATATTTTGCAACACTCTTCTTTACTTGCATTACTGAGCATAGCAAAGAATCTCTTACTCGAGATGTGTAGCAGCTTACAGCGCAGGATGCCGAAGCTGCAACTCAGCCTGACCAGATACAGGGTGAAATATGGTTAACAACAACGTACATGTATACATAAAATCCGAGTGATTCGCTCTTCATAATGATTCCCATTTTATGGATACTTCGTAGGAACTCCAAGTAGATCTCTGGTCGCTTGGCGGCTTGCAAGGGGAGAAGGATCCCTTCATTGTTGAATGTCAAGTGTACAATTACTTGATCAAGAACAAACTGGGCGGCGTGGTTGGGCCTTGCTGCCATGGCTGGCTCAAGCTTGACAAAGCTCAAAAACAATATATGGAACGGAAGTTCCCCCAATCCCTAGTATGACGGCTGAGGGCAGATACCGCAGAAGACTCTATTCATCGACTTTTGCTCAAATACATTGATGGATGCACTATTGACAAGGCTAGGGTTACCACCGCTGGAGCCCAGAGTTTGTGAGATCGGCTTGATCACCTACATAATATGAACATCGTGCATGGTGATCTGTTATCATGAAATATTATGAGATCAAATGTTGACCATGCATTCCTTGTCGATTTCAGCTCTGCAAAGTTATGACCTCACAGCTCCTTCATGATATACAAAAGAGAAGGCTTTCTAGCCTACACTCAAGATGAGAAATGAGTGCTTATACTATTTCTCTTTTGACTTCAGAAGATAAAGCCCTTCCCCCTTGATTTTTCCATGTGAGTTTTTAGCTTATGCAATCCAGTTAAAACGGCATCAAGGCATAACATTTTGTACAGAGTGAGGAACAGGCATATAGTCACCCAGTACGTTCCTGGGCGAATGTGAATTATGCTGTTGTTGAGTGAGAGTTGATTTGCAACAGTTAGGATTATGTTGTTCTCTCAGTTTGGAGATGACAGCGCACCGTGCCTCTGTACATCTTGATGTTGAAATTTGTGACACTTCAATGGTTTCCCTATCAATCCATAGATAGTAAAGCAAACTAACCAAGATCATCCAATTTTTGTAGATAAAGAATTCAGAATAAAAGATGGAATTAGAGCGGCCTTACCTATAATTATATAGAAGATTTTGTTCAACAATATATCAAGAACATGTTTTCAATCCTCCTTAGTAAGATATCCCACACTTTCAGAGAGGATTTTGATACTGCAACCTGGGGGAAAAGCTCAATGGAAAAACATACCAGTCTGTTCACTTCATGTGTTCATTTGCAACAGGCTTGTGAAAGGTATCCTTGGATGGAGAATACTAGTGCTGAATAAACAACTGCATCTCACTCATTCACTCCCAGCTCTCTGAGACATGGCAAAAGCCCCAACTCACTAAAGATGAACATCAAAAGACAAATCAAAATACAAAATGACAAGGGTAGTGAATAACCAACAAGTAACAAGGATCATGCTGTTTATTCTTTTGTTTTGCTTTGTTTTGCTTGGGACTGTTTTTCCAAATAACTTTTATTGCAAAGTAGAACATTTAGAAAGAAGGTGGAGGCAGAGTTGGATGTTATCTTTGACTAAAACAGAACGCAAGTATAAAGTCTATCATAGAGCCCAACAAAATATAAATAAAAAAATATAAATAAAATAACAAAGAAAAATGAACCGACGCAAATTGCAACGTCTAAAAGGAAGTTTTGAGTAGATCCAAAAGAAAAAGAAAAAAGAAAAGAGAAAGAGGAAATACTGCGAGCTACACCAAATTCTAATCAAACCCTGTAAAGAACAAACAGTATGTCCCAAGATCAACCAGCCAAAGGGGAGGGGGAAAAAAGGACCCCGGGGGGGGGAGGGGGGGGAAGGAAGGGAAAAAAAAACAGGGAAAGTTTCTTCCGTCGAAGCCATCAGGAAAACGAACTCGCCATGGCATAGAAATGGGACTTGGGTGAAGTGGTGGAACAATAACGATAGTTGAAGACATGGAGATATGTGATGGTTTTTTAATCCTTAACCACATATGAGCCGTCCGAGAAGTTTAGTTGATCTTTGCTAGAGGAGAGGAGATAAGTGAGGAAGAAAAGGTGCTTGAAATAATTGGTGCGGAGATACGAAAAGGAAGAGAAGAGAAGATAAGCGGGAATAGGTGATTCCAAATGCGAAGGGAAATTTGAAATATATCATGTGCGTATAACACGGGGAGGTGTTATCTTGCTAGTGGCTAGATGGGAGCATTGGCCGCGGCCTCGGACTCACTCTGGGACTTCTCCCTAGAAGACTTGGAGGGTAGGGCAACTAACTGCCTAAAGAGACGAAGAGGAAACTTTGCCGCACAATTACAACAGCCACTCCAGACAGATACCGCCAAATAAAACAAAGTGAAAGATTCTATCAGAAAGCCCAATTAGCCCAATTCGGTGTTTTCAGTCCCACGTTTAGCGGAAGAGAGTGGTTGAAACGACAGGTTTTATATAGATGGTCTCCAAGAATAAAACGGGAAGTTCCACGGGATGCTGGAACAAATTAGCAATAAGCGGCCAATAAATAACAGGCGATAGGTACATATGTGTTTTAAATGTTGAGGTTCCAATTTGCCCAAAGGAACCGGATCAAGAAAGGAGCCGGGGGGGAAAGGCCAAGAGCTATCTCTTGACAGAGCTGCGATTGAGCGCATCCAGAAGCTCAGGGCGATTCGCCAACGCCGCTGCAGCCTGCGCATAAGTAACCCACTGTCGTTTCCGCTTATGCATCTCCGGCCACTGGGCTTCCTCCCGATCGACGCGGACCTCAAAAAACTGATACAGTATCCTGGGAGCCTTCTGGGACACCTGGGCCGGGGTCCGCATGTCTGAGATCTTGCCGAGATCACGCAGGACGGTACAGACGACGCCTGCCTCCTCCCAAGCTTCACGGCAGGCTGCCTGCTGAGCGGACGGTTCATCCAATTCCCAGCCGCCCTTGGGCAGAACCCAGCCTCCGCGGCGAGCAGACTGGATCAAGAGTACCTTAGACTTGTCGGAGGACATGGCGACGACGCCGGCGACGAGTCGTTCGCCGCTTGGGCTATAGCCTAGAGGGGAGAAGAGGGAGGGTCATGTCAGCAAAACAGATTTGGCAGACCAATGGAAGAGGAACAACAGGGTCAAGCAAGGCGGGGCCAAGGGGAAGGGTAGCCAGTAGAAGGGGGTAAAGGTGATGGTCGTTTAGCGGAGATGGTGGTAAATGAGAAAGATATGTGCCATGGTGATGTATTGTGGCAAGTGTCCGCAATTGTACGTGGAAGTGCAGCGGGAGTGGAGGTTGGTGAGATGGCATGATGAGATGAGGGGCAAGGATCAGCAGCAACATGAAGGAGAGGACGGAGACACGTGCTTCAACAAAGGGCCAGCATTGCCTGTCTGCCACCTGCAGCTACTCACGCTGGTTTGTCCGCCCCGTGCGGGACTCCATTGTGCGGGATTGGGCCATCACCTCTCCAAGACGCGTTCTCTCTCAAATAACCTTCCTTCGTTGTCTGTTCTTTTCCCTTCCACGGGTGTATTCGGCTCTCCCAGCCCCGGATCTGTCGTCTCCGCCGAAATAATGAACAATGTCTAGTCCCTGTCCACACTCACACGCTCACACGCTCACATCCACTCCACCGCCGTTTTTGCCTCGTTATGCGGAAAATAACCCTCGTAACCACAATTCCCTTTCCGTCTTCCCACAGACTCAAGCCGGAAGTTAGAGATATATAGAAGACAGCGAGGCCGATCGCTGTCTGGGTAATCCCTCACGCGAGGACCTTCCTCAGCTTGTCTCCAGAACCACCCTGTAGGCAAAATCTGTATGTATATATATAGATATATATAGGGTATATATTCGATATCGGTAAACGGATCGACAACTCGACAACTCGACAACTCGAATCTCCGTTGAGCGGCAAAAAAACGGGGAATGGGTCTCTTGCTCCTCGTGCGCTGAAATATTTCGAACTGGAATTTCTGATGCTTCTTCCCTTCACAGACGGAGTTAGGCGAAGTGTTGGGGTTGCACACACACCGCTATCTATGGGCGTTTGTCTCGGACGAAGGGGCGTTATCGAGGCGGAAAGAGGTAGGTAAAAAAGTAGCAACGTATGAGAGGAGGCGGGTTCTACAGTTGCCGACGCGGAACACAGAGAGGAGAAGAGGAAACAGGACAAAATGAGAGCAACAAATGAGACGCCAATAGTGTATAGAGAATACAATAGGGGGGTTACGGGATTCGGGGATGCAGAGGCTGGAGGCGGTCGAGATGAAAACGGACGAGGGAAGAGGGTTTTCTTCCCTTTCAGTCCCGCGGAAGCTGGGGCTGGGGAAGAGTATGATTCCTGGTAGGAGCTGAGGGGCTGAAAGAAGACATTGTAGAGAGGGAAAGGGAATAAAATAAAGCAAATAAATAGGTTAGGAAGAGGAGTAGGACAGGTTGGGGGGAGGATTGGAGTTGTTGGCCGTAGCGGATAGTTGGATGAGAGGGAACCGGGGAACGGGAGGGCGGCGCACCGCGGAAGACGGAGGGTACCTTCCAAATAGCACGCACACACGCACACACACACACTCACAATAGATCAGAAGGGAAAAAAAATACAAAAATTATAAAAATATATATGAAAAAAGTAGAAAAATAGAAAAATAGAAAAATAACTACAAAACACCAGCAAATTAGTGTTAAATTGTCCTTTTCTTCCTTACTTCTACTCTTCGTTTCCGGATACAGATCGATAGCTTCCTTACGGACCTATGAAATTATAATGTTTGTGGGAGCCCATAGATCTATCTCCATACTAGCTTGGCGAAGGGTACTACGCATATACAGTCCATTCTCGACCTGTATCAATTTTCTGGGCGGCATGAATGGCGGTTCCTTAGTGCTGAGTTGTACTGATATGTAGTTATCTCAGCATTTCCATCAACTTTGTCCAGTCGGCCTGTTCGAGTCAGTCTGTTCTGTTAGGCATGTACTCGGTAAACCTGTTAAAACTCTACATAGCCTTTCAAACCCCTCCAGCGTTGCCCTTTTAAATATGTTACTAAACCGCCCAGATATTTAAAGTTAAACATTTGAAACCGCTCGTTGCTTTCAAAGCTTAAAAAATATGTATGAAATCATCAACATCAACCCCAAGCAGGATTGGGCAAAAGCAAAACGGCGAATGAATTGTCTGGGGCGAGGAAAAAGAAAATCTCACCGTTATTTTTTTTTTTTTTTTCCGTCATCGACAAGCAGGTCGGTCCTCCACCGTCATTGTCATTGCCCGGGAGATGCATGCTGGGGCTGACGTTTTCTCATCCATTTATTGGTTTCATCCATCTTCGGGTCAGTATATCTGTATCTTGGCCTGTTTCAACATCCGCTCAAATGAATCAACGGCCCTTAACAAAGGCATGGATCATTTTGATATGGAGAGAAAGCACGCATGGATGAATGAGGAAGCAAGAAAATAAAGTCTTCCTTAGTGAGGAGGAGACAGACAAATAAAAATTTAGAATGATGAAAATCCAAGCAGCTTTTTCTTTTTTCTTTCTTTCTTTCTCTTTTTTTTCCTTTATGAGCGGTTAACAAAGGAAAAGAAAAGAAAGTAACCAAAATAAAACACCTTTTCTATCCGTTGACTCCGCATAATGCATGCAGCTTGTCATGTTGAACATTACTTCAAGCAACTAGTATTATCAATTTCTTGTGGGTTTCAATATTTGGCTTCAGCAAATGGGTAGATTGCGGACCCTTCCCTTCCCTTCCCTCTCCGTCCAGCTCATTCGTGGCTAGAACTAAAAAACAGGGAAAAGCAAGTCGCTATCGTGGAAGGTCTTGGCTCCATCCTCGACACAGATCGAAAACCAAAGGGAAAGGAAAATAAAGGAAGAAAAATTCCAATAATCAATCAAATCAGCCTGTGAGCAGCGCAACATCCTGGCTCGTGCTCAGCACTGCTTCTGCGACTCGTCGAGATGACCAGCCAGGCTAGCAAGATAGTTACATGCTGTCGTAATAACAGCTGACCGCTGCTTGGTACTGCTGCTTCCTTGCAGCTGCTTGCTACCCAGCTAACTAGTGCGTTGCTTCTGCTGTACTACTTCAACAAATGCTGGCGCGGGCAGAGTTCGACGCATCAAACGACAGCTTTTTCTCATCTGCTATCTTCAGTGCGAGGCGGATAGGGTGGAGATAAAAAGTACGGTTAGCCCAAAACACCGTTGCTCCATTTTGATGATGATCTTTTTTTCTTGTCCTCGAGAGTCAGTTTGAAAATGTTCCCTTCCATTCCCTTTTTTGTTTTTTTCTTCTCCTTTTCTAGCAAGATGATTTGATCTCTTGTTATTGCGGCTTCGAGAGAAGCTGCCAAAGGTGTAAGAGAGGGCCACGTTGGTGATTGGGTTGATTTCGTGCAGCTGCAGCTTGCTCGCGGTGGTGTCATGTAAGCGGGAAGGGCAGCCAATCAACCGCTGCGAATGCTGGGAAGTTTGGCTGGGATAGAAGAAGCCTTCTAGAAGAAAGGTGTATGTCCATCGATTTCTATGTCTTTTTTATTTTTTTGTTCTTAAAAAAACAGTTGTTTGCTTAGCCATCCTAACTCACCAAACATCCCATTTGTTGTTAATTCTTGTTTCACACCCTGCCACTTTTCTGCTGTCCATGATATAAGAGTTGGTCATTTCCAATGAGAATTCTGCATCCCTTCTTCACCCCTTCCTATGAAATCACTCTCTTTGGCCCTATGACAACAGCCATATCAAACCAGCACAGCTTCGCATGGTGTTTCCGAGTCTTTCTCCATTATTCGATAATATCCTTGAAACACTGGGCCGGCCCAGTTATTTTGCGTCCCCTCCCGGCGGCAAGCCTGAAAAAGAAAATCGAAAAGCAAATATGCGGCCCGGCCCACGGATCTGTCCTGTCCGGTTGGTAGTCCATACTCTCCTCAGCTCCCGCATGATTTTCATCACGCTTTTCCTCCATGGCCGTCTGTTATCCCTACGACCTGTGGAGCCCCATGAGGTCGTTGGTCGAAACTAATTTAGGACGCGGAAATTTCTGGTTATACGACAGAAAGGGACTCGCTGCGTAAACCAAAAATACCATCGCAGGCGGGGTGATAGTTATTATTCCCTTTTTCTGTCCCATACAGTCCTTTGACTAGGGATTGGATTGTCGGACGGTTGATGGTGGCCACAAATCATCACCACGTTGTTTTTTGTGCCATGGCATTGGGCACTCATCCGTCCATGACGTGGGTGCACGCTATGCTGTTGTTCCTTCTACACCGTCGGCTGGTCTCCGTCTATCGGATTTCGAGAGAGAAAAACTCTGAAACAAATACACTTGTTCTTATGTGACCCATAATTATCCCGTCTAATGAGAACTTCAATTCCTGTTCCTCCCTCGTTCGAAGGAGAAGCAATTGCATCCTGTCCAGGTCACGGGATCTCCGCTGGGAATTTGAACGCGATAATTGATACCACCGCAGATGATAAATTTTCGGGATCGAACCAACGACACCCATCAATACTGAAAGAGAGAGAAATTAGCAATTCCTTGCTTGATGGCAACCTAAAGGAGTAAAGACGAAAACGGGGACATTCATTTCTGTTGGCTCTTCCCGTCGTCGCTGCCGACTGTATCTAAATAATCCCCCCTTTCCCCTTTCCATATTTGCTTCAGCTTTCAAAGTCCTAACTTGAGTCCTAAGAGATAACATTTCCAGGAGCCAAAACGAAATGATGTCCGTTGTTGTCAAAGCCCCCTGACGTGTTATATTATGTTATATCCAGATATCTTATGGCGATGGTGCTCGTTGTCTATGAATGGATCCAAATTGATAGGGCAGAGAATAACCTTCTATGATATTTTTCGGCCATCTTAGCCATTCCACTATCCTGGAAGGGGATAACCATCGCCTCTGTTGCTGAGGACGCACGAGATCGGGAAATACCCCTATCTTTCAGGAGGAATCAACATTGCCTTTTTTCTTCGGCCAGATAAAGCATTAGTGATGCCTCCGATAAGGGATGGGGTGTTGGATGAATACGGGATATAAATAAGGTACGAGCTGCTAGAGTGGACCAGGCTCAGATAGGACTAGTATGGACGTGTCATTATTCGAGATTACTAGTACCTCTCTCCATCCCTCTTTTATCTATTTTTTGGCATCTTACCAGGGGCAATGGTTGGTTATATGTACAGTGCATGTACAAATGGTTGAAGCAGAAAATGGGGCAGCCGCGACAGTGTGTTATGTGTCGGATCTGAGCTTTGGCATCTCTAGTAGTTTATCAGCCTTGCCCTCCTGGTCACGGGATCCTCCACTTTCTAGTGACTGTCTTGGCGTCCCAAGCCCCAACCTCACAAATATGCTGTAGTTGTTCCAGTTCAACCCATATTTACTGTAAGAAAATGGTTGATGCTGGACTTCATGGGCCGCATGATTTCGCACATATAAGCCCAAATAATAATTAGTAAAAGTGTGAAGTTCCCTCTATTGTTTCACGTTCCGCGCCCACTTCGCCAAGCATGTCATCATCAGACGAGGAGGAAAAGCGACCTAAACAACCAGAGCTCTCGTTCATCACGCCAAATGGTAAGTAGACAAAGTCCTTCTGATATGATGATGAACCAAGTAGCTATCTTCTACTGTTACAAGGGAAATTTAGCTATCGATATAAGATACTACTCTCCCATTACTTAACATCTTTTCGTAGCATTATCAACCGATTTAATCTACCACTAAATAGCGCTGACATATTGACGTATAGGATACCAGAGGAACTCATGCGGTTACTGCAAATCTGAGAATGGAAGTTGGTCTCACTTTTTACCTCTCCAGGCCTTAATTTCCCTGTTTGTATGAGCCTACAAATGCATGTAGGCGGTTCCTGACAGTTATATGTTTGGGTAGGCGTATCCTACTATGCCTCGTCTAAATCCATGCGTGTGGAAGAATACCAGGAGATGCTTGATCGAGGGTGGAGACGGTAGGCATCTAGTTGTACCTATTATGTACCTGTGTAGGGGGATGGTCTGAGCTAAATCTCTCTTTATAGATCCGGATCACTTTACTACAAGCAAAATCTGAAACGCTCGTGCTGTCCGCATTACACAATAAGGTATGCGTAGTATAGTCCACGCATATTCTGTTGATTCTTGAGAGATTTTCCTTGAGGTCATACTAACAATCCTCGGCTCTACAGGCTAGACCCTACTACTTTCAAGCCAAGAAAGGACCAGAGGTTGGCCATGAATCACTGGAATAATTTCGTGCTGGGACAGTCATATATCCGAAGTGCGGCAAGACTCTGTCCAAAAACTCGAGAGTATGTTGCCCTACTTAATTTGAGCCCCTACGCCCTCTAGACTTTCCAGTGCTTAGCGGCTCTCATGATTTCAGTAAGGGTCTGACATATAGATATATATACACAGGGAGAAGAAATTGCGAAAGTCGAAGTTCGATCTCCTCCAACGAGTCCATGAAGTGGAATACACCAATGTCAAGAAACTCAAGGGTCCGAAGACGAAAAGGTCTATAGAACCGGCCCATAGGTTTGAAGTGAATATTGAGTCAGATTCTTTCTCACAGGCAAAGTTTGTCCTTTCCTCCCCCTTTTCCCTTTCTCTAGGTCCATTCATCAGCCCTCTTTCTGATTGACATTGGTCTCGAATCCCTGCAGATATGACCTCTTCCTAAAATATCAAATGACAATACACAAAGAGCCTGCATCAAGATGGAACGTCCCCTCTTTTAAGCGGTTCTTATGCACTGGTATTCAGAGGAAGACCGTCAAAATAGGCTCGAAAGAGCAGAGACTCGGATCGTATCATCAATGTTACCGGCTAGATGGTAAGCTTATCGCAGTGGCCGTTCTAGACCTGCTTCCTCATGCCGTGAGTTCGGTTTATCTATTGTATGCTTTCACCTCCGTTTCCCTATATATATGATTCCCCGGAAGGGTAGGTAGATGATAAAGCTGACTGCTGGCAGCTATGACCCAGAGTACAGCGACTATGAATTTGGGAAAATTAGTGCTCTCCGAGAAATTGCCTTAACTAGTGAGGGAAATTACCAATACTACTATATGGGTACGAAGACAACATTCCAGTTCGCGATTGTCGCAATTAATTGTTTTTTTCCTCCACAACTTGTCTAATGGCATCCAGGTTTCTATATACACTCCTGTCCAAAAATGCGATACAAGGCGAATTTCCAGCCTCAGTATGTTCTAGGTTGGTAGCACATTTCCCTCATAGTTTTTGAAATATAGTTGAAAATGCTCCTGACATATGTATACAATAGACCCGGAAAGCTTCACATGGAGTCCATTTGATAATTACAAATATGAACTTGATCGACGTCCGTATATGTCTCTTTCCCATGACAGCGCGTTAGAGGCAACAACAAAGGCAGGAGGTGGCGTAGAAGCACATCCTTCTGGCGAAGAAAAGGATGCATCAAACGTTAAACCTCCTATTGGTGAGGAAGATATGTCATTATTTGACGTCCACATGCCAGGCGTCTTGACGTTACAGCAGTTAGAGGAGCAGGTGGATCTGGATCATTGGAAACTTCTGGCCCATGGTGTTCTGGTCGACATGGTCGTGAGTTACCTATTTCTGGTTCCGTTCCTTCACCCAGCTACGTATATTTTTCATTTTGGAAAAGTGTTCGATGGACGAAACTGACTCAGTATGCACCGACAGGACTTGGTCCCATGGGATAATTCGGATATCCGCAATCCCCAGTCGATAAAGGGTATTGTTGCTGAGCTTGCTGCGGTGTTAGGACCGACGGTTGTTGAGAATTCCGTAGTTGTTTTGTTCTAAGCTATATTTTAGGAAGAGGGGCTTCTTTCTAATCTCGCAGCTGCATTTCGAGTTTCATAATGATGAAGACTTTCACAAGGATATGGTGCAACATCTAAACGATATCAATTCCTTTTACCGGTATCATTTATTAGAATGCCTTATTTCTAGCTGCAGTTGTACTGCGGGGTTAAATACGGAGAGTTCACATTGGACTTTGAATAGAGACTTTCTTGTTTCATGACGACTACTACTGCCCTCGCTCAACCTCTACCTCCGTGGAAGAACTGCACCTCTTGGCCAGTTTAGGTGGGTAACTATGGAATCTCTTTGTCATTTATTTGTATTTGATGATCCTACACGAGTCTTTTCTTGCAATCTTTGTTTCCTCCAGTGTGCGGGTGTCACTTCCCGTACTCTGGTGAAATTTCACAGACCAAACACGAACAAGATATTACATAAATTGTTAACTGTTGGATTGAGATATCAGCAATGAGGCACGGAAATCTAAAAAGGAATCGGCATTTCGGTATAGCCCATCTTTCCACTTTCAGACGACAGCTCCGTGACTCCATGATCACTGAAAATATTGAGCCACCCCAAAACGTGTCCAACTGAGTGAAAAGCAAGGTTGATATCTTTCATCGGCTTGGGAGCGATCGGGTTATCCTTTCGCCTCATAATATTCATGTTCAGCAAAACTGAACGCTGGGGTGGTACATCAGGTTTCCATATCCAGTATCATCATATTCAAGGGAAACAAAATACAGCCTGGACACAATTCACTGTGTCCAATTGAGAACTCAGGATCCTGGCCCGCGACTCTCATGTCTAGTTCTCGTATCTGAAATAGCAGATTGCGCCTCTGACATGCGTACTGGCGGTAGTAGGTGGGTATTATCACACGACTGTATCGTCTCCCTTAGGCAAAACCAAAACGCAACCATTACTAGAAAATTGCGGATTCGAACAACACGATTTGACACAGAATGATACTCCTTTGAAATCAAAACCGGGTTGAATTCAATTCCAAGCAAACAGTTAGTTAGGGCTTGGACTGTCTATTTTAGGAAATATTCAACTACGATCCAGATTGAGACAACCTCGTATTTCATTCTGATTCAGCAACACCCCAAATTACCAAAACGGCCTAGATATGGTCGTAAAACGGGCAGTAAATACAAGGTTCCAAAGCGGGATCTATAGAGAATCAAATATATCTGTTTTCTCTCATCTGCTCAGGCTCGAAGTAACCCACATAATGCAACATAGAAACAGAGAGCAATGCGAAGAGCCATCGGTTCATACGTGCTGTTGCTTCTGTCTCTTCCCCAGCCCGATTTGAATTTCGTTTTGCTGTTGAGGAATGCTCATTGTCTAGTATTTACCTCAAGTTCTGATAAAAGAGGAATGTGCATAGCCACAATCGCTCCAGTATTTCCTGATAGGAGACTGTATCTCCTGCTTTCCCCTAACAAAAGAAAGGGGGAGGGTCTCGTATAATAATAAGTGTGGGCTATTGGGTGGTTAATCTGCTCAAAATATCCACATGGGCGTGTCATCATGGATTATTTTACTGTGAAATCCATAGCCCTCTCCATGCAGATCCCCATATCGCTCCAGTTAACGCCCTGGTCTTGATTTTCCGTCATAAATGGTGACCTCCCCATCCTCCTCTCACGTTGATATAATTTCTATCTCGTTTCATATCAAAAGTGTTGAGCTGAATTCAAAAATTTAGGATGTTGGGGTGTCACCTTCTAATACCTCTAATCTCTCTTCTCGTGGGCGGCTTCTCAACTCTCTTAGACGCCGCGCCACCAGATTACTACATCGCGGGGGTTGACCAGACACCCAATGCAATACATGTCTTTCCGCGGAACAAACCGTGGACTCACTCCAACATCCATCCACTGGAGCTTCACAGCCGGCAAACGCAGCAGAGGGTGGAGAAACCTCTCCGACGTCAAGCTCCGGAAGACGGCTTCTCATGACTGGATTGCGCTCGTCTGCGCCTCAGGCGGCAACGCAGGCATCATCGACGTTTCCAACCAGAAGGTGAAAACTGACTTGGGTGATTTGCTATGGACAGGCTCGCCCGGCAGCAACCCACACGCCATCGAGCGGATTCCGCATCTTGGTGCGGTTGTCGTCGCGAGTTCGACTCCGGGGAAGCTGACGCTCTATTACCCAGGAAATCCTAAGGATATAAACGATTTCAAGAACTTGAGGAAATCAGATGTCACGTATGATGCTCCTGGTGCTCATGGAATACTTTGGGATCCTAACGACGCGCAAGACTCCCCTGAAAGGGGGATATTGTGGGTTTCCCTGGATAAATACATGAGGAAATATAAAATCATGGGCCGAGGGGAAACAATGCGACTTTTACAAGAGGGTAGTGCGATTCCCTTCCCTGGAAAGGGTGGTCTGGGACATGATTTACAGCCGGATTATACAAACAAAAATGTGCTGCTGGCGACGGATTCATATGGTGCTTACGCATATGATATTCCTACTGGGAAGTGGGTAACCTTGAGAGAGGAAATGGCGATAAAGAGTTTCGTGAGACATAAGAGTGGGGAGTATCTGTGGGTTACAAAGGAGGGGAAGGGAGGCTGGGTAAGCCCATGGGTAAGTTTTGGAGTGCAGGCTGGGGAGAAAGCAAGTGAAAGGAAAGGAGGTACTGGGATGGGCTTTTATAAAGCAAGAATTCATGAGACAGCCTTTGAGTAAGGAAATCGGTTGTCTTACCTCTAGAATTAGAAAAGCTACGTTGATACCCATATATCCTGTATATAGGTTGATTATCTATATCTGCTGTATAAGTACGCTATACATAGTGATGGATTCAATTAACTTCTCCTACTCAAATAATATAGCTTCCACGGACTCAAGAGATTATTAACTATCATTTTAGACCAGTATTATAATCTGTCAGCATCAGGTCCGACAAGATATATCTTCTTTCCTGTAGAGGTATACTTCTGTCGAACCCCTGCCCATCACAGACCCCCGAGACCTTCCTAAGCCGAAGGCATAACTTAATGTATGCAACAGGGCACCCATCCATACTAGTATTCAACCTCTCTCCATCCAAGCTTCATGGTCAGACTCTCTTCCCCAACAAATTCCAAAAGCCCTTGAATGGAAATACTAGCAGTGTACAACAAGCCATTAGCCACCAAAGATGCCATTTGAACACAAATACCTGCGGTCATTCATCCGATTGGTCCGGTAAGCCAGTTGCGACTTGAAAACACCACTGATACAAACCTCATACAAATTTCATCTGGGTGGCTACTATATTGCCAGGTCATATCTGCCTGGACACACAAACGCAGGTGAGCTGGTTATAAGTCTAAAACCGATGCACACCTTGTTATGAGCTACGCGGATTAAAACCAAGTTTTCGATAGAAAATTTCGTCTCAATATTGCTTCTAATTCATCTCCATCAGCCATTTAACGAGTGACTACGTTTCTTCTCTCGAAAGAAGCGAAAACCGTGGAGACAGCTTGATTTTTTTTTTTTTTTCCCTTCCCATTCTAGCCAAAACGGTATTCTGTCCGTCCGTCTTAAAAATCCAACCTGCAGTCCAATAAAAAAGAGCTCTGTTGCCCGAAGCGAAATGAATTCATAATGAAAATCAAGAGAAAATTTCCGTTCGGCAAAGAGCCGACTGACTGTCTTCTTCGATGATGACCGAAAAGCAAAGCTCCAATGCCTAGTTACTTCGAAGCCATGGCAAAAAGAAATTGCCGTGCAATCTGGCAAAGGCCAAACAGTGTGGATTACGCTGGCTTACACTCTAGCCAGGTGAACTGCATATTGTCAAGAGACACAAACGTTAGTTCGCTTCTTTGCATACATCGGTGAAGCGAGATGGGAGAAAGCAATCTAGATATCAAACTTACGCCATCGGGCTCTCCAGTCCGTTCACACTTCAATCCCTTACAGCAACGGGTCGGAGCTGGGCCGCAATTCCTTCCCTTCTCAAGACACCAGTTGTCGTTGCCGGCCCCGCCACGTACATTAGACATGTCTCTCGCATTCTGGTGCATTGCCTCTTGGATGTCATTACGAGGGGCAAGTACCTGAGTTTCCGGCTCAGGCGTGGGTTCGGGTGATAGCTTCTGTGGTAATGCGCTCCCAATTTTGCAGAAACCGCCCTTGCTCTCCTACATATCCCAATGTTGTTAGTGCATGTCGGCCATCCATCGCCTTCTTTGAAGTTTCACTTCCTCCTTCTCTTCTCATTCGAATTGGAGCAACTGATATATATCAATAGTGCCAACAACTTACACAGAACCATCCCGGGCATGGGCAACCTGCATTATCTATACAGTATCGATCCTTACACCTCGCAGTGGGGCTTTCAAACTGCCTCTCTTCAGTTGGTTGGTATAACTATCATCACCCATGAAACCAGGGTGTAAAATATGAAAATTAGCGATTGACCTCGATTCTTTCTCTTGCTTGATTTCTCCTTTGCTATTCTCTCTACCTCTCTTCGTTCCATCGATATACATGAAGATGTTTATTTTACTTGGTTTTCACTTACCCCTCTCCTTCCTCTGAGGCCCGCACAGAATGACCCTGGACGGCATTCATATGTCGGGTCCGGCATCCAGGTTAAACCAGCTACCTTCTCCTCAACATGATTTCCTTCGACTGAAAACCTCCTCCTATCTGACGCATTGGGTGCGGGAGAGGCGATGATGCCCGTTGCGCTGACTATGAGGACAAGTAAAGAGACTTGGCTCAACTTCATCGTTGGAACTTCTCGTATGGTGGTGTATTTGGGATATTCGATTGTAAGTTTTGAGCCTGGAAAACATTCGACTGATTCTTTTCACCTTTGGAAGAGAACGCAATCCCGGCCCAGTTTCGTTTTCCATGGGAAAAATCCTGCTTATTTAAAAGGTGGAGGAGTGCCGTGCTGTCTTCATCTCAAGATCTTTTTTCACATCGTCGAGTCTAATCGATGAAACCGTCCCGTGCATAGATACTGTTATCCTGGTCAAGGAGCCCATACCCCCGCCATTGCGCTGCGCACGCATTGCGCAGGTTTTTGATTCTTTCAGCTCTGCTTCTTTCTTCGCCGTCTCCAGGTCTTCCAATTGCATGCCACATTCCACGGCACAGTACCAACGTGTTTACGTATGTCTAAGCGCAGTACGTTTGCGGTACACAACTATATGCGGAGTCGAAAGATGGACGGCTCCCAATTTACTCCAAACATTCTTACGTTTTGTTTAGCATCAAGGCACATTGAAAGAATTTCCATATATAGCCTGACATTATTATTAGCTTCAGGGAGTAGAGAAAACAGTAGAAATAGAGCATAATTGGAAGCAGTAAGGAGATCGAGTTTGAGGAATGGAATGACAGGACATGTCACCCAACTAGCCCTTTTCGCACCTCATAAGCGCGATATAAACGCAGTAAACTAAAATTATTCGCCGAATATAATTATCTAGATCTTCTTGGTCTGATATTCAGATCTAGCGGTGTCCGCAACAACACCAGTTCAGATATAAATCCTTAAAGGTCCACTCGACCTGGCAAAGAGTTGGTAGTTAACCTCGAAGTAGATAATCTAAAGGTGACTTTTTGAAAGAAAAAAAAATATGCGATCTCGTCTTAAAGAAAATTTCATTCTCACTTTATATGGGTGCCCCTCGATTCACCGTACACACTCGCTAATTAAATTGTAACCTGAACATATAACCATGAGTATGAGCCAAACAAAGGAGGAGGTGAAATCAATTGGTAGTGGGCAGCTCATTCCTTCTTGCATAAATATATCAAAGAACAGGGAACGAGAAATGAAATCAGTCCACGTGGCTTCATTTAATGACCCCTTCGTTTCCTTTATACCCCTTTTCACCTCTTTCGCCTCAGCTTCTCCAAACTCAACATACTTAGTTTATTCGTCCCCCCATTTACCACCCTGCCGACTCACGACCTGCTGGAATCGAGGATGATTCGAATATTTTACGCCTATTTCGGAAGGCAGACAAGTTTTTTTCCCTGTTTAATTATCAATCAGGCACATCAGTATTTAAACGGAGAACAGATACAAAGATATCATCAAATCGGAAGATAGACGGAGAAGAGAAGCAAAATAGATGTATAAAATTTTAGAGATATAGATTTCAGGGCTTAGCGTACGCCATCTTGACAACTAAGCCCACCACAGCACGGTTGCTTAGAGCATGGGTCACCGAATTCACCGCAGTGTTTTTGCTTCTTCTTTCTTTGATCTTCAGGGGCGGGCGCAGGAGTGGCAGCAACGACGGCAACCAGTGCCATGACGAGGATCGGGAGAAACTTCATGATTTAGTAGGCAATGTATATGATTTCCTTCCTTTGATAAGTAAAATGCTATATTGTGTTAGGTGTTTTGTGCACGACCTATACATGATGAGGGAGTAGGTATGCACTACTCCTTTCTTCCGGGGGTTATGTTGGATATAGCATACTCACCTTTTTTTTCCCCAAGAAATTCCACGTCTGAGAATTGAAAACCTAGGGATGGTAGTTGAATCCCAGCGCAATATCCAAGGGAGATTGATAGCTTTTTATAGTCCAGCCCATCATCCCCAACCCCATCTCCTCCCGTGATAGAACGGGGAAGAATTCGGGGAAGAAGGCCCGCATCATGGATTAAGGCGAACAATATAGAACATCCACCTTTGAGGACAATGACAGGGGAGCTTTCTGTTCCCAGTCTCCTTTCGCCGGATCCCATTCTGGTGGCGTTCGCCGTTTTCATTGACACGAAATGATCCATCTTCTTTGTCTGAGATTCACAGATCGACAATGCAGCGTAAATCCCCCGTTCCCGAACACCTCGCTAGCTCTCGTACCTTATTCCAACCTGTACAGTCTCCGTTATCGTCTTCCCCAACGATTTATTTGACATATTCGACCTGTCCCTTGTCACCATAATATAAAAAAATGTATAAGAAGAACCCGTAGGTATCTCAAATCGAACATGCCAAATCTGCACGGGCGGAACTGCTCCCGACGCGGTCGCCAGGTTTGATTCAGAAATCCTCCCTGTCAATTAACAAGCATACCTCTCGTCGCCGATACCAAAAGAGCTGTCTTGGCTAATTGAGCGGTATGGAAGTATTCGCAGCAATTCCTCCCATCTCTCGTTCGTTAAATGAAGCATCACCAGTAGGAGAATTGATCAACCGTCTCTCAACCCCGTCACTCAACAAAGTCCTGTCATCCATAACCCCCGAATCTTGGAGATCCCGCTAGCATATCAATGAAATGGCGTGTCCTGTACCTAGGCAACTCGCTGTTGGAAAACATCCCTCCAACAAATGGCCTTCAGAATGAGCGGGCAGGAAATCACCTCGCATTCTTCGTGTTCGGTGAAACGGCGCCCATTGCCCACGGTATCTCCCATCGAATCCAGTGAGTCCAAATGTCTTTAGACTGTCATCCATTCCAATCACCCTGCTTGTTGTATTGTCTCAAACTTGCCGATCCTTCCTGGCGGCAAATCTATAGTAGCCCTCGAGGTCTGCCTCTGCCGCTCGCGGATCCCGCATATAGCTACTCGCATCCCCGATTCATGTCACCCTTGGCTCGGTAGCAATAATCCAGTTCCTTGATACCTATTATAGGATAGACTCCCATTGTAACTCAAATTCGGGGCTACCAATTTGATCGAGTTCGAATTGCGTGGGATATCACAGTGGGCAGTATGTCAAATGACCAACGTTAAGAATTTGCTGGGATTCGCATCCGATAATGAGAAAAGCTTCATGGATGGAAATGCACATCCAATCGTAGTTAAAATGGAGAATTGAAAAGAATATTTATTTGGCCATGGTGATGTCCCCAAACACCTCTTCGTATGACGCCTCCTGCTAGAACCAGAATGCAATTACCACGGCACAATCCGATGATGGTAACCCATGCCTATGGATATGCAGTCCATCCATTTCTTCCCAGAATGGGAGGGGGCGCAGAGAACAAAGGGATGAACAATATTTCCGCGACCACACAAGAGGGATTCCGTGGAGAAATGTTTGCAGCCGGTGCAAAAATATGAAGTTGTTGATGTCGCCCTGTCACAATGATAGTTAGCGCGCATGTAGTATTTAAGTGAACGCAGAGGGATACCAGTATCTGCGCGAGTTACGCAAGCTTGGAGCATGGAGCCTGGAGCTTAGAACAGGGATATATATCTCTCTGTCTCTCTCTCTCGCTCCTTTGTTTCCTTTTCCCGCCTTGCTTTTCGAACAAAGATTCAGTTAACTTGCCTCAACAGTCAAGGAGAGAACAGGCAGGATACAGACGATGGGAAATACCTAAATGTGCTCTGCAACTAGAACCACGGGCTGCATAAAAATATTTAAGTAAATACCTTAATATAACAGATGCTGAGAACAGCACCAGCAATGTCCCTTTCACTAATGAAGTATCGTTACATGGGGAAAGAGAGGAAGGAGACAGCCCTGCGACACAGCATAGCCTAGCAAAGCCTAGCATAGCACTGCGTGACAGGACCTGGCAGAAAAGGCTGCATACACAAACGCACCCGAAAAGAAGAAGAGAGAGAGAGAGAGAAATAGACGGTGTCGATGAAATGTGGATAGTCACGCATAGGACGACCATGACATACACACCGACGTACATAATAATGTACTCGCATATGCACCATACGACCAAGCCACCTACCTACTGATGGCCACTCAGCGCGACGGTGTAAATGTACGAGTAGTGAAGCGTCGAAGTCGAGTCAGGGGGGGCCAGAGAAGGGGGAGAGAGAGAGAGCTGCTGAAGAGAAGAATATGTTGCGAAGTCCATAGACAACGAAAGATATTCATACTTAACTAGCCAACTATCAGAACATACCGACCAAGCTGCGTCTATCGAACAATGCTAGACGGCGCTCGAATGTTCGAACACACCCTGGGAGTGTCGTTTATCACTCACTGCCTTTGGTAGAAGATAAGTTCAAGCTACTACTCTCTACTGAAGGGGAATAGAACCACGGAGCAAATACGGAGGACGGTGGTGTAATTAAGCCCACAACAGAGTTGAAGCAGGGAGATCCAAACACTAAGAAAGTTGGACCAATATAAGAATAAGAAATTGTTAGATTCGTAATAAGAGGCCATTTAAATCTTCTGACACCCACACCAGAATAAGTACATCTCACAAAAAGACTCATACACCATTTAAGCTAAACGGTCTAAAAGAGAAGGGCAAGTTCTACATGAATAGAAAGGAATAGAGCATAGTTTGAAGAGAAGGAGAAGAATTAATAATAAAAGGAAGCTGTTTTGGTATTATTACACGTTCTTTCAAGAAAATGAGAAAGAAAACAAAGTTCAGTTCAGCCAGTTCAGTCAGTTAGTCTCACTCCTCAGAAAGAAAACCAATAAAAAGCTAACATCCCACTTAGAAAGCCCCGCAATTTTCACACCAAACGGAACCATTCTTGCATAATTTGAGAAACCATACCAAGTGGAAGAAATAGAAAAATGAGGGAGGGGTATATTTGGCTTCTTGTTCGAGTTTCTAGAGACAGAACTGGATAGGACGAGGCTGAACTAGATTGGACGATAGAGGGGGGTGGTTGTAATTTTTATGGGTTGCCAGGCAAACGCTAACTTGGTCAGAAAAAAAAGTCTCTATAAAAATGTACAAATGGGCGTATTTTGGAGGTCATCAGGGAAAAGGTATTCCTCTAGGTAGGGAGTTGAAGCAAGAGGCGGAACACGAGAGGAAGGGTAAAGAGGCGTTAATTATTGACGAAATTATAAATTCTCGTTTTTATTTGGTTTCTTGTTTAAGGTAGCTATATTGTGAAAAAGTAGTTGAGAGGTTTTGTTAGCTTTTGCATAAAAATGGAATAAAAAGAGGGGAAGGGGGTTTGTTGGAAAATTGGACAAGTTATTGCAACAGAACATACGTGATCAGATCGTTGCGGTCCTTGGCTTTCTTGAGACCGCCAAAGGCCATCTTGGTGCCGGGAATGTACTTCTTAGGGTTCTCGAGGTAAGCGAACTATTTGTCACGGTACGAGTTAGCGGCGTGTCACATATATAAATATATAGGCCAAAAATAAGGGAGGAAAACCCGTACCAGAGTCTCCTCATTCCAAACAACGCCCTTCGACTTGTTGGCATCGGTATAGGAGTAGCCCTCGACCTGACCACTCTTGCGGCCGAAAAGTCCGTGCAAATTGGGACCGATCTTGTTGGCACCGCCTTCTTCAAGAGTGTGGCATTGAGCGCAGCGCGTCTGCAATGGATTAAAAAACATTCCCATGGTCAGCGAGTGTTTTTGTATAGAACTATATGTAAATGCGGATAAATTTAAAGGAGCATGAGTGCACATACCTTGAAGAGGTTAGCACCCTTAGCAGAGTCACCTGAACAAGAAGAAAAATGAGAGAAATTAGCATCCTCCCGAAGCTGAAGCCCTGCTTGCCGTCTCCTGCGTTCGCGTTCCTCGTTTTCTGCCTCCTGCTCCTCGATCGCGTACGACATCCACACTACCGCAGTCATTATGCTCATTGCCGCTGGTGGCCTTCTCTCTGCGGCTGGTGCCGTGGGAGGATGGGCGCGGGTGAAAGAATTGCTGGTGAATATGCCTGGAGATGGTATGGGGAATTGGAAGGATATAGTCGTGTATGACGGAGAGCGCAGTAGTTATTGCACGAGAGGAGAGCTGTTTTAAGGAGGGATAGGGTGCATGGGAAGAGGAGAACTGGCTGAAGGAAGGATACATGCCACCAGCGCAGCAGTGATGTGTTGTGTTGCTGGTTGTGGCAATGTGTAGGGGATTTGTCACTCTGTGCAAAGGAATGGCAGTAAAGCTGTTGAGTTTGTTTTGTTTTTGTGTGTTTTGGGACGCTCACAATGTAACGCAAACAGTTGCAATGGCAATGAGGATAGGAGCAGGCTGTGAGTGCAGAGATGAACAACCGACACCGCCAGAGATGCCAGCAATCTTGTATTATATATCATCGCCAGCAGCACCAGCACCAGCACCATTCGTAGCAGCAGCGGCAGCGGAATCGACTGCAAGAGCGGCCGGCAAGCAGGTTGGACGGAAGGCGGGAAGAAGGGGGAAGGACATACCAGCAGAGAAGCTCATTGTGAAGGTGTTGAAGAAAAAAAGTCTATGCTAATAATACACAAAAGAGATAATATACACAAAAGGAGAGAGAGAGAGAGATCCAATTCGAGGTAGAGAGAGGAAAAGAGAAAGAAGAAGACGTGGAAAACACCGTGGTTGAAGATAAGATTTTTTTTCCCCCGTGTCTCTGGCCGAATTCGAGGCCGCAAACAAACCGGATGCTTGGCACCTGCACATGACGCACTAAACCCCAAACAGGATTCCTAATCGCTTTTGCCCGACCTGTGATAGGTCAGCTGCCAGCCTCGGCCAATCAGCTGCCGTGTTATCCGTGGCCATCGGGGGATTTCGGATGTTTAGTCATTAAATCACGTGTAATTCACGTGATGTGTTTGTATGCATGCCAAGACTGATACAAGCAAGAAGGAAATGACATCAGCGGCGGATAATCGTGGAGATGATTGACCAGGGCGGACATACTGGTAGTTTGCTGTCCAAATGACTTCCATGGATGAATCGAGTTGTGTTTCCGAAGGAATCACATATCATTCGGTGGAACAGCAGAGTCGATGCTAGTACTAGTATGCTGGTCTGGTTGTGAGTGAGATGGCGGTGGAGGACAGATGGTTCAACTCCATACTAATATCAACCAGCCGATCCCCCATTTCATATTTCTCAATATTTTAATTATTTTTTGATAGAAAAACAAGACCATTTAGATACCCAGCCTACCTTATTTTATCCTCCACAGCAATATCCGCAACAATGCCGGAGTGGGCTCCGTACCCTTGCCCATCGAATATGCAATACCACGTGATCTACAAACCCAATTCGAGATCTTCATTTCAACACAAAGAAAAAAAATAATATAAATATCACCGCCTCAACAACAACAACCACAACCACAGATTTCATCGTTACTAAATTTCAAAGGGACATCCCGCGCAGCGCGCGATGGCCTCCCAACGCTGGATCCCGCCCTTCTTGCTACCGAGAGGGATCTCAAAACGAACTCTCCTCTGCTTCGCATCCCATAATGTCGGCCAACAGCAAGCCTCGCTACAAGCAACTCCCCTCCGCCTGAAATCTACAAGCTCCTCATCAAAGCCCACCAAGACCTCCTCCGCCCGTGTCCTCGAGAAGCCAGACCGTTTCCGGCCCCCGTCCCACCCAGCACGGCGCGTGATGAACCCACGCAGTTCACAACCCCGCAACTACCCAGGGCCCCGTCTCTCTGAAGCGGAGCTGGCAGAGAAGAAGACGAAGCGGTATCCGAACATGTTCCCCCCGGAGGGGACGGTGATGCATAAGTTTCTGACGAACAGGGGTATTCACGTTTGGATCTCTATGGTGGGTTAACCCTTCCCCCGTCCCCCCTATCACACACACAAACACACCAAGCAAGCACACACAAAAACATGCAAACATGCACCTGTCCATGAAGAAGAACCAAGGCCCAAACTTACCTATACCCATACGTGCATAGTCCGTCCTCATCTCCCTCGCAACATTCACCTTCACTACAAACTTCAAACATACTTCTCCCTTCGCGCACCTGCTGCCGTCCTGGTCGCAGCTCCTCACCCACCCCATCGACACCGTCTCGCAGGCCATGGCGGTGCTGAAAATGCATGCGGACCACCAGACACTGGAGACGGCGGAGAAGCGGAAGAAGAGGACAGACGACGTAGAGAAGCGGAGGGCATATAGGAGGGCGCATGGGTTGGAGAAGGAGGAAGGGGAGGAGGTGGTGGAAGAGGGGGTTAGGGCTGCGGAAGGGGAAGGGGAGAGAGTTGCTGTTGCTGCCGCTGACGGGCAAGTTGTGGTGGATGGAGCGGGTGGAGAAGGAGAGGCGGTTCAAGGGAGGAGGAGGCCGATTAAGAAGTGGTTGGGTATATGGTAAGAGCGCTGGTTAGCGTCGTCAATACAGGGGATGATTGTTGCATAAATTGACTGGGCTTGATATATGTGTGTAGATAAATTTCACGTTTTTGTTTTTGGCCCAGTGTGGAGGGGAACTGTATAATATACGTTTATCAGGTGTCTGCGGCCTTATCTTGTTTTTATTATACCATTATATATACATACATGATTGTGTCGTGGTATGGTAGTTGTGAATATAAATCATTGGGATATGGTGTATGGTGTATATAGGTGTGCCTCTGGATATTTCTAGCACTCCCAAAGCTCCTTCAAAGCCTTTGCTTTGCTACGTTTATTTTACCCATGTTAACCCCATGATAGTATATACATCCATACAAATCCAGTTAAATCAAAATTAATCACACACATGATGCCTCCTTTTCAACTAACCCGAATACTATAATAAATCAAGGAACGAAAGAAACAATCCCCCCCCAAAAAAAGCTATTAAAAGGGAACAACACCCAAACAACCCCAAGACATAAAATGATGGGGAGAAATCACCCAACCTCCACCCCCTCCAACCCTTCCATAACTTCCTCTCCAACCCCGCCCTTCTTTAAAACCATCTCCACAATCCTCGAAACGACACTCCTCTTCACCCCGCCCCTCCTCGGCCTCCAAACGCCAGCCACATCTTCCCCTGTATCAACGGCTGCCCCCGCGGGCCCCGCCGTGCCCATCTCGTTCTCGCCTGCACCTGCACCGCCACCAGCCGCAAACCCAATCGTAGCTGCATTTTCTGAATTCGGGACGCCTGGATTTGTTATCCGGGAAGGCGGGTCAATGGTGCGGATGGAGAGGAGTTTTAGGGTGTTGTTGGCTGTGCTTTCATCCTGGGCGATGGCAGTATCACGCCCGATGGAGACGGCAAGCACAGCTTCTGCAACGGCGATTTCTTCCCGGCTGGGGTCGAAGATTATGTTGTCGCCTACGGAGATTACGAGGAGGGTTACGGGAGGACGGAAGGGGTGGAGTATGGACGGTGTTGTTGTTGTTGCTGTTGTTGTTTTCGTAGCTGATGTTGCCGAACTTGGTATTTTTTGTTGCTGTTCCTGTGCCCGTGATGGGCGTCGTGGGTATAGATACTCCGCAGCAGCCCAGTCGTCGTCAAACATGGGATCCTCTTCGTCCCCGGAAATGAGGCGAGGTAATTTCGTGGAGAGGAGAGCAAGATGCGTTGTTAGCGAGAGGAGCGGGAGGGGATACGAGAGAGGTGGGGAGACAAGGAGGATCTGTGCAGATGTCAGTATATGCTGTACGGATCAAGCACATGACAAAGGAAAGGAAAGAAAAGGAGAAAGAAACCAAGTCTCACATCGATATAGATTCTCCAATGCCACCCTCCATTGATAACCAATCTCCCCTTCAACTCATCCCTCTCCCCAGACCCAGAAACCATCAACGCCTCCCTCATCATCTCCGCCAAAAACACAGGCAACGAATCATCGTCTCTCAACCCCGGTATCTCAATCGACATCTCCACCCACGAGCTCTCCCCACCCCTCCCCTTTCCCCTCCAGCCCTCCTGCCCGCCGCCTTCTCCTCCTCCTCCCTCCCCATTTTCCTCCCCCTCAATCCCCCCCTCCCGATCCAAAACCCCACCAACAACCGTCCTCTCCACCTCCGCCTTAACCCCGACAATCGCCTGCGTCCCATCCGCAAATCCAATACGCGCACTCCCGTTGGCGCCTGGGAGAATATCCGTCTCCGCCGTGAGTGGGCGGAACTGCGTTGCGGCGCGCCCATCTGTGCGGATTGGGTTGTGCGGGTAGGAGAGGGAGGTGTGTAAGTAGGAGAGCTCAGCCGGGGAGAGGAAGGGGATCTGCGCGGTGGAGGAGTAGGTGGCGGTGGTTGCCATTGTGTGTGTGTGTGAGTGTGTGGGTGGGTGTCAGTTAAGCGGGACGGCGCTGACGCTTCGCGCCGCGGGGTGGGGTGGACCGGTTAATTTTTCGTTCTTCTCGTGCGTTGCGTTGCTTTGCTTTGCTGTTTGCAGATAGATGGGGTGCGGCGGCAGTTTTCCAGAGCCCTGGGAAGGAGATAGATAAATTACTTTTCCCAATGAAAAAAATCGAAATCGCGATCTGTTTTTTACTCCTTGTAGTCAATGAGTCTAGACTTCACCCGAAACGACTCTGCTGTTGCTATCAAAGCTAGTTACTAACCAGCATTTCATAAAGGTTGAATATTTAAAGCGGACAATTGAGTTTTGATCCTGCAAAGCTTCAACGGTTGAAACCATGGAAGCTCTGGTTTGTTTTACCGGAAGAGCCATTGTTCCGATATACGCAACTGCGGGCTTCGATGGCCAAGTAAGTAAGTATAACCGCACTAACTCGTTACTTCGCGCAGGAGCACATTCAATAAATCTGAATAAATTGTAAACCCTATTGGATTAATTATTAACCCTTTTTTATCTTTGTACTAGACTTGTCTTTTATCTCAAAATTCTATAACTAGGCGTTTTTCGTACAGTTCATCCAAAAAAAAAAAAAAAAAAAAAAAAAAAACAGCCCAAAGACGAAGAAAACAACCCGTCAATGAAACAAACAAAAAGACGAAAAAGGGAATTAAACAAATAAGTTTGTATTATTAATTTACGGAACTCTCAAAACTATTTCTAACGCGCTTACTCTGATATCAAACCTCTAAAAGGCTACAAACTCCAAATCCATGTTCTTGCTTTTTTAACTGGACCATGTGAGGCCGACGATGGGACATCTGTGAAGGAGAATAGAGAAACAACCAAGGGGACCTTGGAACGTTAGGATGGGGTCTGGTATGTTGATTATACGAGCGGTAGCTAAGAACTGACTAGGGGATCGATTACGAAAAGAAAAGACTCTGATTGAGGCTGAGATAGGTAGATGTGGTTAGGATTAAGTGAGGATCTAGTGACACATAGCATCTATATAATGTGAGAAAAGTGGTGGTGACGCTAGTAAGCAAAACACAAATGGCTGTAAATTGTACAGGGGAAGTGAAAGAAGTAACAGGAACATTTAAAGAAGAAAAAGGTAAAAGGTAAAAGGTAAATAATATAACAAAGGAGATTTAGGAGAGAGAGAATGTGCTGGTGCCAGAACTGGGCTTGGGGATTACCCACAGGAGAGGTTGTCAGGAGGGGGTACATCGGGAACGACGAGATGATTTAAAAAGGTTTTGCCAAAACACAAGTTCAATAAAAGGGAAAAGGGATAAGGAAGGAGAAGAAAACAAGTGAGTACATAGGAGACATCGCGACTTGCGCGGTCGAGCGGATGATATATGTGTATAAATAAACGCATATTTAGGAGGGAAAAGATGAAAGGTAGGAAAGAGAAAAGGTAAATAGAAACGTAATCAATCAAGCCAGCCAGCCACGGGACTTAGCTAAAATGAACGGAGATCGAAAGTCGAAGAAAATGCAGATTATATGCGGACGTGGGTATTAAAAAGTTACTAGGGTGAGCAAAACAACAAAAAAAATAAAAAATAATAAACGTAAAACAAAACAAAGATGAAATAGCAAGGCCAGGGTAAAAGTCTAATAAAAATATGGCCCGGGGGTATGAAGTGAGAAAGAATAAAGCAAATGATAATAAAACTGGAAATAAGGGGGAAATAACGCAAATATTAGATCCCAGCAGGCCGTTGAGCAGGGGAAAAGATGTAAGTGAAAATCAGTTGAGACCTAGTAAGAAAGGAAAGATGAGTGAAACCCATAATCCGCCAAAGCGATATCAAGCTGCAATAAGAGCAAACAAAAGAGGGAAATGCTGCTGGTAATGATGGTAAGAGCGGTGGCTGGCGTTGGGTGTTTGGATGAAATCAAAAGAAAATAAAACCTTTAGCCTGACGCCAACCAGAATCAGTGTACAAGTTGTAGCAATGGAGAGGCGAGAAAAGTATTGAAAGAAATTTTAGCCCGCGAAGGAGAAATGATGAAGGAAGCGAACCGAAGGTGGGATGTTTTTGAGATTTTCGAGAAGCCCAGAACGTCGCTGCAATAGCAAAAAGTAAAGAATTATTAGGCCATTTATCATCCAAATGAAAGAAAGGAAAATGAGACATGCGTCGGAGAGAAAAAATCTACCGGAAGGTAGATCCCACGGCGGCAAAGATACTTTCTGCGGCAGATTCAGCCCATTGGCTTTCATCGTACGGAGGAGTGGGCCATTGGCGGGTGGAATCGTGTTTATCAGCGATGTTATCGGGCTTGTTCATTCTCAGTGGCTTCGATGGGGTCAGTGTTTCCGGTCCAAAGAATGCTCCATCACACTTGGAAGACGGCGAAGGTGTCGGGTACGGATTCAATATAGGGCTAGTAGGATTGATTGCACGGATTGACTGATAATTTCCCTTCTTGAATATCTCATCGCGGGTCATATCGTCCATGGTTACTGATCGCTGACCAAGGTGTCGTGCAGCCTTGGTGGTGGAATGGAGAACCTCGTGAAGTAGTTCGTCTTCCTCCTCGGGCGTCTCATATCGATTAACCGGATGGGTAGAGAGTTGAAGCGCTCGTCGTGTCCGGCTGGAAATCGGACCTGAAGTTGGGTTAGACGCATAATTCTCGGTATTACGTACAGATGGTCCTTGTGGTATCAACTGTCGATTTGATGGGGCATTGGTAGTGGTCGGTGAAGCAAGGTGGGTGGGCAGGCTGGGTGATGTGATATCCAGGCTATATCGCACATTTTGTAGGGCCTTATCCAACTCCGCAAAATCAGCACCAGGCTTTTGGTCCGCAAGATTCACCGAATCAAGTGCCATGGAGGAACGATTCGACCAGGGAACGCATCCTGCGTTGGCCTCGACGTCATCACAGTTGTTGCTATTGCTGTTGTTCGACGTTCCTTGGCTCCGACCAGAAAGTCTGCGCGCACGTTTTCGAAGGTGAGAAAAGAAACTTTCCTTCGTGGCACTCGCAGGAGTTGCTAAACCCCCGCCGCCATTAAGTGCTCGCTCCGCTTCTTGGCGGTGGACATCCGAATAGTGATTACCGTTCGAGTTCACAGACAGCTGTCGACCAATCTTCTTATTTGACTTTTGACCGTTCTCGGAATGATTTGCGGTCGCTCCATCGTTGGCGTGGGATAAACTGGAGTTAGCCTGTGCGGTAACAGCATTAGATAAGGGGGAGACTGGACGAATGGATGGGAGAATTGGCATAGGTGCGCCATTCGTCCACGTAGCACGTTTGGTTGCAACCGGTTTGGGCTTAGTGGTCTGCAGGTCCGGGGAAGCATTGTGAGAAATTGCTGGGAGTCGACGGCTTTCGTCCTCCTCAAGCACAGGTGCAGGGCTGTCCCGTCCAATCAGTGATCTTCGGAACCAGGAGGCCTTCGTTGAGAGAGCAGGGGAATCGTTAGTATCCCGTCCGGCTGACTTGAAGCTCTTGTCTGATTGTTTCCGGCCAAGCAGGCGGGAAGATTTCGGTCGAAGTGGATCAATTGCGTCAACGAAGTAATCGTGGTTCAAAGCCTGGGAGGATGTTGGTCGGCTCTTGGGATCCCACATTAGGCACCAAGTCACAAAATTGCTAAAGGCAACTGGCCAGTGGGGAGGTTGGAGAATGCTCTCCATTGAGTGGGGGGCCATCTATATGCGTAATTAGTAAATATGCAACCCCCAAATATTCATTCAATCCATTGTTTGTTCAAGCAGATATGGTTTTATGCATTACCTTGGGGAATGAAAAACCCAATTTTTGAGCTAATCTGGCACCCTCCCTCCACTCTCCCCCACCAACTTTATTCCCTGACTTACTGTACCAGTTACCAGGACTTCCCATAATTTCACAAATGCGCCATACTTGATCCACTTCATTCCGACCGGGGAACAGAGGTTTCAAGGTAGCGATTTCCACCGCCATGGCTCCAACAGCCCACATATCCACTGGGGCAGAGTATTCGCCTGCCCGCAATAGAACTTCCGGTGCACGATACCACCGCGTCGAAACATAGGTTGTGTATGGTACTGTCGAATGAGTTTCTCGGGCAAGCCCAAAATCCGCGATCTTCACACTGAAAGTCGAAGGTGTGGCCGGGGGGGTGAATCGACTAAACGCGGATGAATCGCCAGAAGCAGTACTTGAAACCAATATGTTCTCGGGCTTGATATCTCGATGGAAGAAGTTGTGTGCGTGGATATGATCCAATCCGGATAGAATCTGGAATAATATGCTCTTCACAGTCTTCGAATCGAGGCATTTCTGTTCCCGAGCTTTCATCAACTGGTAAAGGTTCCCATCCATATACTCCATGCATATGTGCAATTTCTTGCTCATTGGATCGAGGAATATATCGAGAGCGGGGACGAGATGGGGATGATGCGGAAGGGTTCGGAGGAAGATTACTTCACGCAACTCTAGACATGACGAAAAGGATTCGAAGGTCTTCTTCATCGTCTTGATCGCAATCTGTGCGAATGATAAAACATAGACAGTCAGACAAATTTTCTTCCAACTCTCCCAGTGCGCGGATAGAACCATCAATCAAATCGTGAGAAGAAAAAAAAAAGGGAAAGGGGCCTCTTACCATTGTCCCCCTCTTCGCGACATGAGAGCCCGCGGTCCGCGTTCTAGCGAGCACGACACTCCCAAAGCTTCCATCTCCAATCTCCTTCATCACCTCGAACTTTTCTTCGAGCGTGGCAGTCCCCATATTAGCGTTACGGTACGATTGATCGTACGTAACAGTCATTGTGTATGTGTGCGTGTGCGGTTTTCTGCCTGCAGATGGATTGTATTGAGGATAGATAAAGAGACCGATAAGTTTCAACTTGGCGAACTCTATTACTCCGTAGGTAATTCAGATTAGTAAATGGAACCCATCAAGTAGTAAAGCGGGAGCAAAACATGCCCAACCCTTGTTGATAGTTCCATCTCGTAGTTGGGATGGGATGGGAGTGTGGAGGAATGGTTAGAATATACCTTCAATCAAAGGGCACGCTTCCTCAAACCCTCCCGTTCTCAAAGCTGTAGCAAATGCGACGTATGAGTGTAGGTGCGATGGATTGTCAAGATATTAATATAGATAAAAATAATTAATAATATAAAGGGTGCGATGTGAGCATTCTCGAAGGCGATTGTATGTTCGGTATAAGGCAAGATGCGGACTCCGACCCTTGGTCCTACTGGCAACGGCAACTTTTCTTTTTCTCCCCTCTCAGCGATGGAAAGAGTAAATGAGTGACTGCAAAGTTTGGTGGGAGAACGAGCAGGAGAGGCAAAGTGATACCATGTTCTTCCAACCAGAACGCAAGGGTAGATAGAGGGTGGGATGGCTGCAGGTGGAGGTATGCAGTAGGATGGGGTAGATGGACAAAAGGAGGGAATCAAGAACGCCTAAGAAGATAAAGACGAGGAACAAGGACGAGGAGGGCGAACACACACAGGAGAGAACGCACGAGGACAGAAAGGGATGGATGAGGAGGAGAGGGAAGAGGAGAGAGAGAAGTGTCGAGGTACGAAGTAGAGTGAGATGAAGTGAGATGGGATGGGGCGAAATGAGGGCGGTCGGTGGTGGACGGGAAAGGGAGGGAGACGCTCTCACACTGACCAGACCAACGGGAGCAGATCCGCTGGATGGGGAGCCGCTAAATGAAAGGAGAGCTGGCTCCTCTAGTGGGTTTCCCTCAGAATCCTCTCTCTGGCTTCTCTGGCTTCTCTGGCTTTTCTCGTTGTGGAGAGGGAAGGGATCTATCTGGTCTTGCTGGTGGATTGCTCTGTGACAGCACCAGCCCCTGGAAACGTGACAGCTCCAACGAGGAAAGGCTTCGGTCCGGCGGTGGAGATCAACTATCGATGGCCTTGCTCTGTGCCCACTTGCCCGTCCCCAAGACTCCAAAGACTCAACGAGACTCCAACAAGTTACAAGGGCTCCACCTGGAGGGCTCTAGCAAACCAACCGCGTGTTGAGGCGCCACTAGCGCTTTTTTTTCCTGAGTACCCTCCCTCCAGACTCGTCGAGAAGATAATTTGAACAAAAAGGGCTGTCGTGCAAAACGAGAGAGCTTCTCGTCACAGGCCGGAGTTGTCATTGAGTACCATCCCCCTCTCTGCCAGCTTGAAGAGCGATGAAGGTAGTCGATGCTTTGTTTCGCCCTCCCGCAGACAAAAAAGAGACTTGCCGTTGTGGACAATGCACACCAAATGGGGCTGGTCTGACCCTAGCCAGCGCTATGACAACAGGGACTCGTGTACTGACTGGTATTACGCATTACCCTTGTACTGTAGGTGTTTTCTAATATTTACCTCTCTCGCGTGGCGGAGAGAAAGCATATCAGCAATCGCTTCTCCCTGTCCGCAACCTTGTTGATTTTCTGACAGGGCCAATTTCATTTCTGATGATTCACCGGGGCGAGGTGTCGCCCAAGCTGAAGGCCTGCCCGGGTTTTCTGAGAAAATATCCAGGAACCTGCCGATGGAGGGATGTCCCAGAAGATGGGCGAGATCTCTCTCTTCTGCGACTTCTGTCGCATCTCGTTTAACGAACCCCATGCATTTTCCGCTCCCTGATCCCAGCTCTCAACCACGAGGCAAGGAAAAAAACATCCAAGGAGAATTAACGCAGTGCGCGCACAGGTTTCTGATATCCAACCCAGTGTTTTTTCGTTGATTTGGATTTAGGTTTTATTGTTTATTGTTTGACATTTATTGAGTTTGGCTTCTTTGGATTTTGTACCTGAAAGTTTGCCTTTCAACCATCAACCATGGTATATCTGATCCCGCGCAACTAGCCGCCAACACAACTCGAACCATGCGGGTTGGGGCGTGAAGCCGAAAGTGAGCCTGAATCGAAGCTGGAGAACATTGCTCGCCAGGCACGTCTGCATGAACTCACTTTTTTGTGGCTCTCTGATTCGCTCTCACAGAGTCACACGAACGTTACTCTCCGTAACAGCAGCGTTTGGCACCAAAATGTCGTACTAGTACATGACGGGTACATGCCCGTATTAGCTGGGTATCGCGGTATGTTAACTCTTGCTTCAGCTCCTGCTCCACGCATGTAAGGATTCGATCTCATGGTACCGAACGGATTGCGGCAGTTTTTTCATTATCCGATTTTCTTGCCATTCTTCAACGCAAGACTTTAACGTAGCAACAAATCTGTTTGAACCCAACGACACTAAACTTGTTCCTCCACGCAGAATTCTGAAAAAGCGCCGAGGAAGCACCAGCAAAGAAAAGAACGACATGATATCGAAACCTCACGCTCGATGTATTCTTAGCTCGAGTTTCATACGAGGCCTGTGTGTCCTCTGTGCTAATATAGTAGAAGCTAGAACCTTGAAGATAACGGCTTTAATGGGTCTTGGAAGGCGGGCGGGCTTGGCCGTACCACCACGATCATGAGAAGGAAACAGCCTTGTTGCCTGCGATTGAAATAATCGCGAGAATAATGAAATAATACCAGTCACAGTAAAATAATATAATCATAGTAATAAAACCAAGACACGAAACTTCGTGTCGCATCATGAGATCGTAAACAAGACTGGTTCAGTTTTTGTTATGATATTCCATACTTGACGTGTGTTTTTTTTTTTTTTTAACTGAGGAAATCAAACACAGCAGACGAATTGTCCGTCAAAATACGCCCACGATATGGAGCTTACTTTTCTTTTCAAAGTTCTTTTTTTTTTCAAAAAAAAAAAAAAAAAAAAAAAAAAAAAAAAAAAAAAAAACTTCCCCAAGAGAGACAGAAGCGATTAAAATAAATATTGGGATTCAGAGCCAATGGGAGGATGAGTAGCGATGGTCGACAGTAGGAGAGTTGGCCAATGATACTTATTCATAACGTGCAATAAATCGTTATTTTGCTTTGCTTCTTATTTTTTCCAGTTGTGCAGATGCTTGATTGGTTTCTTTCCATTTTCTTTGTCTTTTGATGGCTTTTGACATGGAAATCTACCAATAAGACCAGTCAGGCTTGTTTTGCTTTTTTTTTTTTTTTTTTTTTTGCCAGAGCCCCTTTTGTATTCGCGCGGAAAATAGCGTTTTGTCAGCTTTGTGCAGCTTGGGGTCTTGCCTGCTGCAATGCACGGTGATCATGATCATATTATGCTTTGTGAGATCAGAACGCTATCGCGACTTTGGCGGGGAAGTCACGCATAAAGGATTTTTTGGCCTTTTCTCGCTGGCTTTTTCCTTTTTCTTTCTTTTCTTACTTATTTGGTGTTGTTGCTGTCGTCTTTTTGCGAGTAATATTTTTGCTTTGCGCGCCACTCTGCAAATTGATAACGGAAGATTAAAAAAAAGTCTGCGAATATTCTAGCGAGCCAGCGGAAAACCCGAAAAAAGAAAGGAACCAACCTTGGGAGCTCAGTGGGCCTTTGGCGCAAGAACTTGTGGGAGAAAACAGGGTCACCCCTCCGATGACACGCCACGAGGAAAAACTTTGATTGCGCTAGGCCATCGGCTTGGGACCCCCGTCTCATTCCATTTTTTGCCCTTTGGGTTTAGACTAACCCTTAGCCTGTGCCTTTTCATTATTACGTGGTGGTAGCTGCTCATCAGCGCTCACCCCTTTGCAAATGTCTAGGGGGGTGACAGAGTGGAGAACTGCCAAACGGCAACATGGGTTCGAGACGCCTAGTCCCTTTTAATATATTTGAGCAATCAGACAGACGTGAGACAGTAGCAGAACGACGGATGGGTGAATGAATGGATGGATGAGAGATCGTATCTCTATCTCCGCGATCCCACTCCACTCGTAAATGTAAACAAACATTCAGTCTGCTCAGGGTAGAATTTAGATCAGACGAATCTCACTCATCCAGTTACGCCTCGCAAACGCGTTTTATCGGTTGATCCCAGGATCTCTGAGTGGGCCATCCCAAACTGGTTCCCTCGACCCATGCCGCGATCTCCCGGAAAGTATCGAGCTTGTTGCCGGAAAAGAAAAAGGAGCCAAACAGACGCGTGCCGAATGTTGTCGAATAAAATTAAACTAATTTCTGGCTGTCGTGGCGGAGGAACGGCATGCCTGTAAAACAGGTGGTTCCCCAAAACTCGGAAACTGACCCTAACCCTAATTTTCGCCATTAGCTCGGCCATTTTATCGATGAATGAATGATGGTGCAGACGATCGAGTGGAGCGCTTGGGAGGGGCAAAGGCCCTCGGAGACGTAATGGCATATCAGGAAAGGGGGAAAAAAATATGGGAAGCCACCTTAAGGGGATCTGAAAAAGCAAACAAAAACATCGAGCGTCTTGCCCTTTGTCCGACCCGACTGACTGGGACCAGCCTGGGAGGCAGCTTCCGAATCATCTGAGACCAGCTCTGGCGGCAACGGCGCGCATCCAGAGTCCCTCATGCAGTGCCCGATGCCCATTGACCTTTCCTTGACTCGATGTTCTGTACTGCTTTATGTCCGACTTTTCATGGTGCTTATTATGCTCCAGTGTGATTATGATTATCGGCCTTGTTGATCATTGAGCAATCGCCTCAGGATCACTCATCCTCGTACTTCTCGCCCTTCCCATTCTTTAAGTCATTCGTCATTGTCATGAAATATATCCACAATACGCACGCCGTAATATCAGACCGGTCCCTCAAAGTCTCCTCGAATGAATTTAACCAGCCCCTCAAAGTGGCTCTTCGGAAGCGAAGTTACGATTGCCTGGTTCCCGGGAACTAGCGCTTCCTACGTATGACGCCGTCATTTTTTTGTCTCATCCAGCAGTGCCACCACAACATCGGGGAAGCTGAAAAAAACAGGAAGAGAGGCGGGTTTATCAGTCCATCGGCAGCCACTCATTAGCTCATACCATGAAGGTCTTTACCTCAAACCTTCTCTCCTCTGCTGGGAACTGCTCGGTGAAAACACAAGAATCTTGGAAGTACAGCCCAAATCTCGCGATGACCACCAACCCTTCGAAGCTCGTCACAACATGCAATGGTGGGTGGGTAGACTCTATTTTCTCTTATTTCGTCGCCAAACACAGATACAACGAACTTCTTCCCCTATTTCCTATGTCATGGACTCCTGGTGAGATGGATAGATGATCCTCGCCGGATCAGGCCAAGCGCCCGCTGGCTAGGTTTCACTTTACCGCTCTTCCGCGCGGCAGAGCCGTAAACGGGCCGCTCCCGAACCCAAAAAAGGGACCCATATCCAAAATCCCACTCCTGTGAATACAAAATATCCTTTCTTTTTCGGGCCGCTTTCGGGATATATACTCCTGTTTGAGGTGAATTGCCCTTTCCCCCCGACGGCTCTCACCTCATTTTCGAATGACAATCCCGCTATCAACAGAAATTCGATAGCCCCCAGCCAGATAGAAGCCGCCCCCCCCCAAAATTCAGTGAGATCACATACTTTCAACACAAATAAAAAACCATAACGATCCCCACACTGTACTGGTTGTCTTGTCAGACGGCAGACACATGGCTCTCATTATGAGCATTACTATGTATGAAAAAAGAGGCGACGGAACGTTGACTGGATCAAATGCATGAGTACAGAGTTGTCATCATTTGGCGTCTACTGATGAAGCTTCAGGCAATTGAAACTACGAACCATGTAGAACTAATTGACATGCGAATCGAATTTCCCGCACATGATGACCAGAAGCCCTTTCGAACTCTTGCTTTTACTTGCCTTGTTTTTAAACAAACATATGCAAGCAAAATCACTTTCACTTAAGTGGTGCCTGTTTCTTATACCAGGGGCGTTTTCATTGAAAGCTGATCTATTCAGACGATACAAATGCTCACACCAAAGTGTTGGGGGCCGGAATTGGTTATAGAGAGTCTAGGATATCAAGTGATATGACTCCCACCTGGCCAAAGAGCTTTCATCTTTTTTAAGACTGCCACACTTTGTCAATATATATGAATTGGTACGGTTCTATACAAAAAGGCCATAGCATTGAAATCTATTGCATCTCCTAAACAGATTAAAAGCTAACAGATTGATTGCGCTTCTGTTTTCCCATGGTGTTGGTTTCTCTTTTGTCTGCATGGCTGGGCTAGAATCTCTTGATGAGGAGGAAATATTTGTGACACTGAATGATGCCACAAAAGTGTTATACGTTTCTAGGCGGTAATGCGTCTCAAAGCAAAAAGGAATGTTAAAGTGATCTTCCCTGACAGACACATCTCGGTTTATACATATAGCCACCATCCTATTTCGCTGGGGAAATTGATCAACACTTCCTCCCGCCCTTCCTCTGCTCAAACCAGTTAGTTGTTGGATCCTGTGAACATGGAGCTTATTCTCCAGCGAATGACCGTGGCGTCTGGAGTGACTTCACTAGAAGCAGGCCTGGAGGTGTTCGCCTCGAGCAGCTCCTGGGCGGTTTTCGTGGATTGGACTACATGATGTTATGCGGCCGTTTTATCACCATCTTTCTGGGTAACTTTGAAGTTGAGTGAGAACTGCGCGCTTTGGAATGCGATTTACCTCGGGGTAGTCGCTGGCGCAAATGGTGATCGGATTGGCCACACTACGACGGATGCCGAATGGACTTGATGGCGCTGGAACTGTTGATATTGCTTGTTATTCCTCAAGTTTAGGAAATTAGCCTGAATGTGTGCCAAGTCACAGCTGAAATATTTGTCTAGGAAAGGTTTCTCTGATACAATCTTTGCTGGTTACTTCAAGGCTGGTTCCTTTTCGAGCTGGGCAGTTGTGAGATGTATATATTTTCGTGGGTCGAGTTGGAATCTACATTTGTTTCTCCGTCCCTGTATATAAAGACTAGGACGGAGTATCCATGTAATTGTCTGGAAACACGCTGAAAAGTTTCCCAGGTCTATGTAGAAATTTCTCTTGGAGCTATTGTTCCTGCAAGCATGCGCTTGACATATCCTTTTGCTGCATGTCATATGGCGCCTTATGCCACCAAAATTGATCCGAGACCCACAGCAATTTTGATGAAACGAAATTTGTCAGCGGCTCAGTTCCACGATCGTGGAGCAATTCTGTCAGCTCCATATATGTAGTTAGTTAGTATCTGAGCAATAATCTGTTATACTCCATTCACAGCCGTTGTCTGCGTGTCTTTTCAGAACTCTACTATTCCGCCTTCTTTGTTGCGGTGTCTCGGAGCAGTGATGGCCAAGAAAGACGCCAGCTAGTTTTCGACCATGACGATTTTGCATCGTTCGACCTCTTAAAAACAAAGCCATATTAGGTTATTTACACATGGTGCTGGTCCTGTTGCGAGCTGCTCCTGGATCCCCAACCCCGGTCATCAGATAATTTTTTCTTTCTGGGAAAATAATGGTTAACCAATCTCTTCATCCTGTTCAAGGGCGGGATGCTAGCGAACGACTCTTGAAGCTTATCCGTGTCCTGTGCCTGTTTATCGTGCAGGGTCCTTCACACCTCCATTCCTATATCTACCTTTCAATCAAGCCGCTGCTATTGACTTGACAAGCTTTCAAACTTGTGGCTGTATCAGTGGATGCTTGGGACAAGTAGACAGTGAATGTCCGAGGGGTGTTTTCTGCAACTTTTTCCCCTCCAAGAGGTATCGATAGATATCTCTCCCTGCTGGCTGCTATGGATTCAGGGTCTGTCCATTATCATCTGTCTTTCATGGAGCCTATCTGCACCAAAGGTAGAGAATAGTGATGATTCCTACATCTCTTGCAGTGAACAAAAATGGATCTCACTTCTCTTCATTGAAGGAATATGTATATTGGCTCCCTGCATAAGACTGCCATCCAGGCAAAGCAACAATCTTTGAAGATTAGATCAGATGCTGTGAGAGTCGTTTGACTGTTGTCAACAGATAACAACATGTTAATAAGAGATAAATAGATCCCCTTGGAGGCCTACCGCACGCTTCTCTTGTTTCCCTTTTTGGAGAAGAGCAACTCAACTTCACCTATCCTGGACTCAAGAACGATAACAAGAACTCCATCCACATGAATATTCACTCAATTCCAGTGAGATTCTGCAGGTCTATACGCGTTTGATCTCAAAATTTGCTGCTTTGCTTCCCTTTTTCTTTTCTATCCTGCTTTCCCACATCCATCGACGTCCATCAAACCATCACCCTGAAGACCCAAAACCATGGCACCAAGAAAAGGGTTTGACTATGTTACCTACAACCAGCGGTAAGCTCCTATCTCGTTTTTTATATGATGGGGAAAATGATGCTAAAGAGGACAATAGTCTCTCGTCCATTAAAATTCCTAATAAGTAAGTGGTAACCACTCCTGACTCTGTCAATATCATATACCAATACTTGTCTTATCTCACACACAACAGGATAAAGTGCAAAGTGTGTAAAAAGATACGGGAACAGTCTGCGTTTTCGAAACGCCAACTTGAGGAGCTTTCCAAAGGGATGCTAAAAACGGGCTGTAACGGCATCAGTGGGCAAATTTACGCTGGCTGTATGAATTGCATATCTGGCCAGGTTGTCGAGCTTACCTGCTGTGTTTGTGACACGACCATGGCTTTGGAATTCTTTAGCAAAAACCAGCGTCATGATCCGGATAATGCAGTAAGCTGACTACTTCGGATTTCTTTCTCCTTTTTTGCCTTCTGAGTCCGTATTAGGTGCATTTATTTGGCTAGCTCTGACCGTATGGCGTTTTAGAGGTGCAAAAATTGCGTCCAGGGCCATTTAGAAAGGGAACCCATCTCTGAGGACCTGACGGAAACAATGGAGGACGAAGCCAACCTCGCAGCTTCGACCACTTTCGGTCAGAGCCAACGGGGCGACTTCACCATCCCCTCTTTTCAAGGCCATTCTCTCGCTCACAACATGTACTGGAAGGAAGGCTCGGTTGCCGAAGCCTCCAACACCAACGACATCGATAGTGACGAGGACAACTTTTCTGTTCCTAGTGGAGGTGTCTGGCTGGAACAGCCGAGGAGATGCCTGCTTACCGAAACTTCGCATGAAGGAGAGGGTGCTAAGTTCACTGCTTTTGACCCTCAGGGCAATCCCCATATCCGTACTGCTGAGGCACCATCCGTGGCTCCCACTATGCGTAGTGGATGGGAGGGTTGGGGTGTTACGGCGCAGAGCAGAGCGAGCAGCAACACAGGTCCACCAAGAGGCAAAGGCAGCCGTGGTGGTTTCGCGAAAGCCCCCGTACGAAGAATTTATTATTTCCACCTCCCCGTCCTCTTACTCCCCGGTTGTTATACGCTTCGAATGAAGTTCTCTAATAATATCTAACAATGTATTTGTATAGGGGATGCGTTTTCCGAAAAGTGAGGCTCCGACCATGCGTCGCCCTCAGCCGACCGCGGCTACGATAGAATCCGACGACGACGATGAGGACGATGACCCGCAAAACTACATTTAGGGGAGAAACAGAGGGGCCTACTTCACTAAGTGACACTAACCGCTTCGTGGTTACTCGAACAAAAACAAATTACTTGCCTGACGGGAAATAAGGAGAGTAAAAAATGACAAAATAAAAAAAAAAGAAAGAAAGAAAGAAAGAAAAGGAATAATCTCTCAAACATGGAAGTTGGCTTTTTTCTTGCTTGTACTGTATTTACTCCCAAGGAGAGCGAGGCAAGTAATTCCGGATTGTCAGCGATGACCTAATTTCCAAGTGTTCTATTTCCAATTGCTTCCATCAGTTCTCCCTGTTTACTTCCTCGGGCAGTTCATAAAATAAATAATTCGTGGAATGCCATCATATCACACTAGTCTTTTACAAGCAATCATGGAGGTGGAGCATTCTGCATCTCAACAATGAATTCCTGACACATTCCCAGGTGAAGGAAAGTACCATAGATTCCAACGAACTCAAGGTGACACATTCCCCGACACAAAGGGAAGATAAAGTATCTGACGGCTTTGGCCCCTTTTTACGCCGGGCAGCTTTCCCTTCGCACTCCCCTCCACCTCCAATCCGTCGAATCGTTCTCGTCTCTGTCTAAGGAGCTTCGAGATGATCTGTCCTGATAGATCCGAGGTGATGGTGTCTTTCGCATTGCGCTCTCGCATTGCCTGGCAACATCTGGATCTGCTAAGTTTTGTGCATTTCTCTTAAAGTTAACCAAGAACCTACTATGTTCTTGAAATGTTTTCTGGAATACCTTAAATAGCTACTCATGCCATCTATCACCCCACGGCGAGAACGCATAGCATGGAGCATCCAATTATTGCTCAGTCACCCTATATCGATTGTACCAGGATGATCTTTTATGGTGATCGCCATCCGCACGGCCCTAGCCAGCAGCAATGTCTGGGTCAGTCCGCCCCTGCTTCCGACTAACTGATGGAATACTTTTCTTGTCTCCAAGCCAAGCGTATCCTCTTGATATTGATAGACTGATATGTGGAAGCTAGAATGTAGTCACGCCCCAGAATTCTCCAAGATCATCAACGCAATCCGCAGCACAGGTCAACACCCACCATATATCAACCCAGCACCCCAGGATCTAGGAAAGTTCCATTAGAAAACACTTCAGCAATATCTTCAACGGGCAACCAGTGAAGATGATGATGACTACGGGAGTGCTGGTGGCTGCAAAAGTTGGTCAGGGTATTGACGAATAGGCTAGCTGCAGTTGGCACCACGGTGGATGATTCGTAAGTACTTGGGTTTCCTTCTGCCAGGTGTCTGTCTATTCCTTTGTTTCGATGAATATATTGCGGTAAGCACGTTGTTTGCTTTTCTCATATGTACAATTTTCGGCGAGCTTTTCTTTTTCTTCCTTGTCGAGATATTTCAATTTCCCCCTTCTTCCACTTTGTAGCAATGAAATGTTAGCAATATGACGAAATATTCCTTGATTATTATTTGCGGATAATCTCACCATATATCTCCATATCCAACCCGCATTCCCACTCATTCCCACTCATTCCCACTCATTCACACGTCAAGCATCTTGAGCCACTTTCCTTTCTTCTGCTTCCTACCAACTAGTACGCTCTTCTCCCGACATCTTTTCGCCAATATCTCCCTTACGACATCCTCCCTCTCATACCTCTTCTCAATCCTCAAACGGTCCCTCTCCTCCCTTTCCACCCTCCTCCGCTCCCTATCTCTTTCCCTCTCCCTCCCCCTTTCCTCCTTCCTTCTTCTCGCGACAACATGCCCATCCGCATTTAAATCAACATCACAACCCCCAACCCCGCCTATCCTCGCTGCGGACGCAGCTGTAAGTCCCTCCGCCTCTCCCCTCAATTTTTCCAGCTCTTCCTGAGTCACCACCCACGGCACACAGAGAACCTGCAAGCGAAACCTCGTCCTCTCATCCCAGAAGTGCACCTCTGCAGACATATTGTGTAGCATTTCGTAGCGCTCGAGACAGAGCTGGAACATGCCGCGGAAGTAGGAGATGGTGCCTTTGAGCTTTGCACGGACGCCTGGGAGCAGCGGAGTGATGTTGAGCGGCTTTTTGGTGGCGGAAGTTAGGTGGGTGGGTTGGGATGGTGTTGTGTTGTCCATGATGATGTTGTTGCTGTTGCTGTTGGTGATGGTATTGGTATCGCTATGAGCTTCCTGCGTATTCTTCGAACACACAACCTCAAGGCAGGCGCCGGAGCTGTCGTCGAGAACGAGGATCGAGCGGCGTTCCTGCTCGTCTCGCGCGACGATGATGCCAGCTGCGCAGATGAATTGGATGGGGTGGTTGAGATAGAAACAGATGTTCTGACCTGCGGGTTTATATTTTTTGTGGTGTATATGTAAATATATGTGCATGTGCAGCTATGAACAGTGCAATTTTGGAAAATAGACATACACTCGAATCCTGGCCGGAGGTTCAGGCGATGCACATCGACTGCAGCCATTTTCACCCAGGTGAAAAAGGTGGGTGAGATCCTGTGGCAGAAGGCGGGATAGAATGTGAGGGGGAGAGGGTCATGATGATTAGTATCTGCCATGAGTTCATGATGCGGGTTTGATGAAGATGCGATGTTGGTTCCAAGGTTGGTAGGCGTCTGGATGTTTGAAGGGTTCCTAGCTGCTTTTTTGCTTCATAGGGTGTTTATCTATTTATGTTTATGTATAGCTCGCTTTTGACCACGTAGGTCTTAACTCGATCCGTTGAAGGATCATTTTGGGGATGAATATACAAAGTTTTCTGTGTTCTTGCTTGTTGCATTGTTGGATCTGCGTCTAAACGCGTGGTCAGGTGACGACATTTGTACCCAACCCCAGACATTCTTCGACGTCAGGAAACGTTTCCTGGAGCTATCGCCAACAATTGCTGCATCATTCGCTGGATGAGAAGGGATTCCAACGGATTGCTGGAATCGTGGGGCTGCAGGAGCATAAACCCATGATAATGCGCTCATTTGTAGGTATGCGCGATTCATTCGCGGCATTTCCTTTTCTTTCATTGGGTTCACAGAAGCTCACTTTGATCTAGATTCCAATGGACACCGAATCCACCATGTCCATGACTTGCATGATCCCATTAGGGATTTCCAGGGTGCAGGATGCAAGGTGCCGGATAACCGATGTTGATGACAAACAAAGAACCTGCTCAAGTCGAGATCCATGGATGCTATCAGTCTAGCGGGCATAGTTTGCTCCTATCTCTGCGATACCTTGTGCCATATATTAAGATTTCTTCTGGGTTTGCTCTTCCTTTCTATGCGTGCAGCCAGCCAGCTAAGCAGTGATACACATATCCCGATATTTGATTGTGAGATGGTTGATAGAATGCTGGCTCACCTGTACCACGTTTAATTTCCCCTGGTCGTTAACGGCTTCATATTCCAGACTGGTTTTCTCCTTTTTCCCTTCCAACCTTCATTTTTGTCCCAATTGCTTCTCTGATTAAAAAGGACGTCCAGGCCATCTTCATCTCCCAGCCTCTCTTTCAAATACATTTGGCCGTGGCCCAGCCAATCAAACCAAGTCTCACAATCTCAATTACAAAATATACCTTGCTACACACTCTCTCTCTCCTCGCAAAATGTCTCCCAATTCATCATCAATATCAAGATACCTCTCTGGCCTACTGCTGTTCCTGCACCTCCAGTTTATAGCGACCCTGGCGCTTCCATCCAGAAATGCGAACACCCTGGCGCAAGTGAAAATACGACAAATCCCACCAAAGCCGTCCCCATTCCCACCATTACCACATCATACTCTGGTACGCCGACAGCCAAATGCGCCGGCAACGGTTGCAGGCTTGCCATATCCCATCGACACAGATTGCTACTTCGCAAACACGGCTAGGAAACTGGTTTGCAAACGATCGGATATTAGTCCATCCCAGCCTGGTAAATAGGCATCCTCGTAAGCCTCAACAACGTATTAGCAACAGAAGCAGCAGTGTCGGGATCACCACAAAGACAACAGCAAACAGAAACCTCGACTTTCCAAAATTCGGGCGCCTCCCGTGTACGAGAGATGGCGCTACTCCATAACATTTTCATTTCTACGGAGGATCCTCAAAAGTTTTGATTAGCACTAAGAATTTAAGTTGTAATATCGGGGTTAATGCCTGTGGCACCTGAATAAACCACTACAGCTTCACTAAAGATAGCCTAAATCTCAAGGTGTTTGGGAAGGAAGATCCTTGAGAATGATAACAATATTACAGCTTAAATTCTTAGCTCTATAGTATCGTTGTGGTGTTATTGGTGAAGACACGAGAACTAGTCTTTTATTTAAAATAAAGGAGTATTCAATTTATGGAATTTTGTTTCTAGGGATTCATTCATCAAATCTATATATCATCCCATGAAAAAGCGTCACGTTTAACCCCACTATTATTAACCACCAGGAAAAAAGAAAAAAGGAAAAAAGAAAAAGAAAAAGAAAGCTCACCCCTAAATATCAGCCTCCATCATCCTCTTCTTCGGATTCCGCGGCAACGCAGCCTGCCTCCTCTTTTCTTCCTCCGAAATATCATCAACATTCGTCCCACGCTCCTCATCTCCCACCCCCTTCTCTTCTCCCGTCTCCTCATGCCCCGCCATCGCCACCTTCAAAATCTCCTCCTCCATCCCCTCCACAACCTCCCACTCCACCCCTGCCTCATCTAACATCTTACAACCGACCGACTGCCCCACAAAAGTCCCCGGCTCCTTAACGCCAAAATACACTTTGTCAATGCCAGACCTTCTCCTCGTGCCACCTGCAGCGGAGCCCTGAGAAGCTTCAAGACCGACGGACGCGGCATGGCGATTCTCCTCGCTATTACCGAACGACGACGCCGCACGTCTCATCTGAACAATGCGCGCAGCGCACGGCATGTTCCCCGATAATCGCTTCCCGCACGGCTCCATGGTGACGTAAAGAATGATATTCTTCTGCTCGCCTTCTGGGGCTTTGTCTGTCCCTGGCCCTGAGCTTTGCGGAGGAAGAGGAGGGGAAGGAGGCGGTGGCAAAACCTCGCCAATCCGCTCGTCAGTCACGCCGTGTCTTGCGGCGTATTTTGCCAGGGCGCATTGTTCGGCGTGGGTGTTTCCTGGTAGCTCCAGGGTGTAGCCGGTTGAGAGGATTGTGTCGTTGTACATTCGTGGTCTTCCTGGGGAGAGGAGTGTTCGTGAGAGGAGAATGGCGCCGACGCGGAAGTTTGTGGGTTTTGGCGGGGACTGCTGGGCTAGGGAGAGACAGGCGCGGAGGTAGTGGAGGTGGGCTTGGTGGTCATTGGTGTGGGAGGTGAGCGGGGTGAGGGGCAGGGACGGGTTGGTCATCGTTGGAGGGGCATATATATTTCTTCTTTCAAGTTTTGAGAGATTTGAGAGGTAGTCGATTGTAGCAGTTATTGGACATTGAGTGGCTTAATACCTAGTGAGCTAGTTGTGTCTTTTTATGTAGCTTGCTTCCTCTATTAGTTTTGTCTACGCTGTAGTTACATGTTGAGATCAAGATGCAATAGACGTCATTGGCCTTGGCACCAGCACAGTGAGCTAGCTAGCGGAAGAACTAATATTCCGCATTCCGAGCGCTGTCGCGTTGTCGCGTGTCAAATTGATTTAAATAAAGAGGAGCCTTTGAACGACCAGAAGATCTGGATTAAAAGGGGACGAAGCCGCTATGAATTGATCGATCTGTCTCTCAAATCCGGAGGGAAATAGAAATAGATACCTTGATGGTGTCCAATCGCGATACTTGAGCCGGAAAATAGACTTGCTTGCCATGGGGTCGCAAACCGATGAAGTCGTGCCGGAGGAGCCACCGTCCTCAATCAACCCATATGAAGTACTTGGTGTGGAAGAAAAGGCGACGGCAGATCAGATAAAATCAGCCTACAGGAAGCAAGCCTTGAAACACCACCCAGGTAAAATAACCTCCATCATCTCCACCCAAGCATATATGCCGGAGGCAGGAAGTCTACTGGTTAGCTGTTTACTGCTACACGCATAGACACACACGCACACACACACACACACGCACACGCTAACCCTTTTATTAATTCAACAGATAAAGCACCACCCGACACAAAAGAAACCGCCCACAAAAAATTCCAAGAAGTCGCGTTCGCCTATGCGGTACTGTCCGACCCTCGCCGCAGACGCCGCTACGACACAACAGGAAACACAGCCGAATCTCTCGATCTCGACGACGATGACTTCAGCTGGGTTGATTTCTTCCGCGAGCAATTCTCCGCCGTCATCAGCGGTGAGGCTATTGACAAGATCAAATGCGAGTATCAGGGTTCGGAAGAGGAGCGGAGGGATCTGCTCGGTGCATACGAGCGGTGGAAGGGGGATCTGGACAGGGTGTATGAGGAGGTTATGTTGAGTAACGTGCTGGACGATGATGGGCGGTTTCGCGATGTTATCAATGCGGCGATTGCGGCGGGGGAGGTCAAGGATTGGCCGAAGTATTCGCGGGAGACGGAGAAGAAGCGGGCGCAGCGGGTTGCGAAGGCGAGAAGGGAGGCGGAGGAGGCAGAGGAGCTTGGGGAGGAGTTGGGGATCGGTGAGAAACTAAACGGCAAGAAGAACGAGGCGCAAACGGAAGGGAAAAAGAAAGCGAAGCATAATCGTGGCAATGATAGTCTGAATGATCTGGCTGCGATGATTCAGCAGAGGCAGAAGAGCAGGGCCACGGCGTTCCTAGATGATCTTGAAGCTAAATACGCCCCTGCTGGCTCTAAAGCTGCTGGCAAGGCGAACGGGAGAAAACGGAAAGCTGGGGAGCGGGATGAGAATGAGCCGCCCGAGGAGGCCTTTCTGGCCACCGCGAAGCGCAAAGAATCGAAGGATAAGCCCCGGGATACGGCGACGGCAGCTACGGAGACTAAAAAGCGGTCCGCCAGGCGGGGAACCTAAGGTAGGTGACAAGTGGATCATTTCAAGGGGGAAGGAGGTTGTGCGAATGTACATTACTATGATGCACTTTCTCACCGCCAATTTGTCTTTATTGCTTTCTTTCCTCTCATTTCTTATTTCTGTACTCGGCCAAAAAGGGTGCTTCATGACATGGATGTGAGGTTTTATTTTGATTCATTGTCTTTGGCCTCGTGGGCGAGGATACATGATGTGATAGGCGCATTGGTGGTGTTTTTCTACTTTCCTCAAGGTTCCCTGCTGCTTTTGCTTTTATTTTGTTCAATCTTTTTATTAGAGCGTCGGTGTACATAGCCTGGGTACGTTCTACATCATGGGAGGACAGGGATAGAACTAGCTAAACAAGAATTGATGTGATAGGGCGCATTTGGAATAGTTCTTCTCGGCTTTTGGTTTTTAATCTTCTTTTCTCTCTATTTTTCCTTTTGCATGACAATTTCATTCGCATTATCCCTTGTCTCAAAAATCAACGCTCAGAACAAAGGCGATAGATAGTATTCGACCACCAACCGGGTTCTGACTATCGCTTGATTAACCGACCACGCACTCAAGGCGCTATTATTTTTACAGTGCATCATCGCATCTCAATCGGCCGAGATTTCAACTCCCTAGTCGATATCCAGCGCAACCCTACGGCTGACTGACTCTGCCAGTCCCAGCTCTGTTTGTGAAAAATGGGCCCGAGGAATCGCGGTTATTCACTGATATTGACCTCAGTTCAGCGCTGATTCATATCGTATCGTATCGTCGAGATAGACGCCCTTGCGTCGGGCACCGGTTGAGGAATAGTCGGGTGTGAGTTGAGGGTCAACGATGCTCCTCCAGGTGTCATTTCCCGTTCCTATGCTTCTCCCGATGCGGATCCACTCCCTGACATCGCTCCCACCCTGCCATGTGCCTCGCCCGCCTATCCTGGCCCGTGAATCTCTTGGTAGGTTGCTTGGCCACCGCCTGCCTAGCCTTGGCTGCCGATTCTTGATCCTATAGGGACGGCTTGGGAGGGCTTGGGAGGGCTCCTAGGGCGGCTGCTTTGTCTGATGCTGGAGGGGAGAAGGGGAGAAGGGGAGAAGGGGGGGGGTGGTCAGTTAGTTTGGCTCTTGACTGCCTTATAAGAACCATGATCATAAATAAACCAGCATCAGCCACTTTGTCCCACACGTTTCGCCGCCTCTCTGCTTGTAGGTAGTTCTGTTGTTCATCTTTTGGGTGTAACTGTGGGCAACCTTCCCATACCGGCCAGCTCTCTCCGCAGCTTCTGCCCACTCTCCCGGCTGTCCGATGTGTTGACAGACAACGACGACGACGACGACGACGACTGCGACGACGGCAACGGGGGGTGTGGCCAGTTTCAGCCCCGCCTCAGCGTTCGCCGACGCCACCGCTAATAGTAACCAACCACCTATAACCAACCAACTTAGCTAACTTGGTTAACTAACGTGGGCCCTCTTAGCTAATCAGCACCGTCGCCCTGCGAGCACCGCCGCTATTCCTGCGAGTGTCTGGAGCTGTGGGAATAACTACACTACACTGCCGGCGGGGAGACAACGAGGACGGTGGATGGTATCCGGCTTCAGGAATAGTACTGTGACTGGCTCCCTCCTGGCTGCGGGTTGCTGCCCGTGTGCTGAATTGCTCACTGCCCGCCCTTGTACCGCGTTTCATCTGTGTTACCTCTTCTAACGGTCTCGACCACCGTCTGCTGTCACTAACTAAGCCTTCCCCCGGCCCTGCTATTTAGTTAGGCTGCTCCACCTCGCTGTCATATCTCGCCCACCTGCCTTCTGCAGTCCACCCCAAACCTCAATCAATTCTCTGTTTCTTGCATCTGCTTCTGCTTCTGCTTCTCTGCTTCCTCTTTTCTCTATACAATGCCACCCAAAAAGATGTCGCTGGAATCAGCGCTCGACGAGGAACGGCGTGAGATCATGGATATCCTCGAGGGCCGCATCAATCGTTCCCAGCAGTCCCATTCCAGAGCTCGCCATTCTAGCCCTTCCCGCCCAATCAGAAGCATGCTGGATGTTGCTCCTGACCCGGCTCTACAAAAGCACAACTCCGCCGCTGGCCCCGGTGCTGGTGTTGGCGCCACCTCTTCCTCCAGTCGATCAGTCCCTCCAGTTCGCAGCTTGCTCGATCCTATCTCACCTTCACCTCTCCGTTTGACCCACAGCGCAGAGCCGCAACCTACACAATTTGAGCATGCCGCATCTTCTCCCCCTCCCCCCTTGTCCCCTCTGCAGCCCCTATCTCCCAAATCCCCAATATCATCCACACGTAAGGAGCTCCATGCTCGTCATTCTTCAGATCCAGCTGGTCACATTGGTCCCTTGCCGGAGCCAACCAGGAGGAAACAGGCCATTGAAAAATACCAATTTGAAATGCTGCCCAGCATTCCAAGCCTGGCCCGCCCAAAACGGGTGTCACAGGGCGGAAAGAAAACCGCCAACCACGCGACCAATGCCACACACACCAACTCCATGGCTGCAGTCATGTCCGGACAGGAGCTGAGTAGTTTGCCTGGATTCACAAGAGGGCGGGATACAATGCGGCACGGCGGGACTGCGGGGGTGTCTGCTCGCCATTCCAAGTCGCCTTCCTCCCGTCTAGCGCGATCCCGCTCTCCAGGCGGAGGCCTGCTCAATACAAACTCGTTTAACCCAAAACCAGTTCCGGGAACGTTTGTCACGGATACCGGCAAAGTCATTCATCTAGATCACGCATATCGACAATTGTCCAACGCGGCGCTGTCAAGGTCTGGGGGGACGTTATCTAAGTTCCAGAAATCGTCTACGAGTCGAGAGCGCGGGGAGGATGCTGTCTCGGAATCGGGTGACAGTCGGCTCCAAGAAGACTACTACTCTGGCGAGGAGACTTTTAGTGGAGAGAATAGCAGTGATGAGGAGAATGATTATTCGAGCTCGGCAGAGGAAGATTGGAGCGCTGAAATCCAACGTGGACGACGACGCAGCAGGAAGAAATCCGATTCAGAGGAGAATGACCTCAATAAGAATGGGCCACAGAAAGTACGCAGTCTCCTTGCTGCAGCTGAGGAAGAGCGTATGTATTATTCTTAGTTCTTATTCTTAATATGTTAATCTTACGAAATAATCTTTTGCCCGTGTAAAATAGCGAGCATCCTGCTAACATATCCTGTTTATAGGCAAGAAAGTCTCAGCGACTTACAAAGTCAAATCGCTACTCGACCCAGAACCTGCTACTGGGAAAGCTGCAACAGAAAAACCCATGATCAAGAAGACCGGCGTCGTCCATCCAACTACCAGCTTCGACCACGTAGGATCAGGCCCAAACACCCCTGCCGGCTCGGATGACGAAGCGCAATACCGCGACTTCAAAAAAGCCCAGAATCTCAGCATCTACATGTCCCCAATCGACCAGTCCGTTCCAAATCGGGTAATTCGCACCATCGTCCGTGGCGAATTCACACGGGTCCAGGAAGAAGCGAGGCAGAACAGACGGATGAGATTACGCACCTACCTCGTCGCTACGGATCTCAGCGATGAGTCCGTCTACGCGCTGGAATGGACGATTGGCACGATTCTTCGCGATGGCGACACGCTCTATGCCGTCTATGCCATCGATGAGGAAACCGCCGGGCACGGATCTGGGAAAGGGGGGGAGCCTGATTCCACATCTTCGGTGCAGATCGGCGACGGGATTAAGGTGATGTTGGATACTGCTGCTGTTGTTGGGTTGCAGACGAAGAAGACAGCAGAGAACTTGACTGGGGCGTCGCCTTTGCCTTCTGCGAATACGTCGTCAACTCAGGTTAGTGGAGGAAGCGGCGGTAACGGCGGCAGCGGCGGCGGTGGTGGTGGAGGAGGAGGTAACGGTGGAACGGACAGCAAGACCGGCTCTGTTGATTCTCGGGCTGTGTCAAAATTCGAGGCGGAAAGGTTTCGGGCTATCGAGGGGATTTCGCAGACGGTTGTGCGGTTGCTGAAGAAGACTAGGCTGCAGGTTCGGGTTGCGGTGGAGGTAATCCATTGTAACAGTCCGAAGCATCTGATTACAGAAGCTGTAAGTTTTACAGAATTCGCCCTTCATTTCTCTGTTGAGCGAGTCATTCCTCGTCGCCCATCTTCATGTTTTTGCCTTAGCCCTTTTTGCCAATTTATCTTCGTGATGGGATTTGCTGACAGAATATTTAGATTGATGGTTTGGAACCTACGCTGGTAATTCTGGGCTCAAGAGGTCGCAGCGCTCTTAAGGGGTAAGTCCATTTTATCGAATCCATTTATGTATTATCTTTTCATTTTTCTTCTCATTTCCTAGTTTATTTTATATTCGCCATAAAGAACAAAGAGAGGAAAACTAGCTGACTTTTATGTCTTCCCCCCACGTCATAAAAACCGACAGCGTCCTCCTCGGTTCCTTCTCAAACTACCTCGTTACTAAATCCTCTGTGCCTGTGATGGTCGCGCGGAAGAAGCTGAAGAAACATACTAAATTCAAACGTGCCAATGTCCGCTTGCTGAACAATCTTACGACGCCGAAGAAGTTGGTGTATGCGAAGATTGATTGATTGATTCATAGACTGGGTGTTGGCTGCTCCTTCTACCTCCTTTTCTTGTTTATTTTACATTATTTTTGCTTTTTTTCTTCCCCATCCCTGTGGCTGTTACTCATTCCGGCTGGATATCTTTCATTTCATCACATGCATAATCGGGGTTGGGTGGGTTTGGTCCAATTTCGCTTTTTCATACTTGTTTTTATTAGCGTTTATTCATGTACCTGGCATAACCTCTCCTCACTCCCCTATTTTCCTCCAAGCGCTTCCTCTTTTGTTTCGTTTCTCCCTCTCGCTCTCCCCTATCCGATGTGATAAATGGATCTGTCGGGATAGGACAGAGATGGGCAGAATTGAGTTTTATAGTGAGTTTATGAAAGCTACAACAACTTAAGATGCAAAAATGCAACAAATTACACACCATGCTATGCTGAATGAACATTGGTACTTGGTTTTTATCGTCCATGGATTCTTGCACTGAATATATATTTTTTTTGACCCAATGCATCGGCGTCGTTTGTCCTGCTCCCGCACCTCAGATGAGCTGGATCAGCTCACGAAGTCAAAGACCGTCGGAGCGAGTGCTAACCGTGCAAGGTGCAGTTTGTATGGACGATAATGTCACTACTGCGTATCTTACCTGAATGAATGGAAGACCATGGTAACAAGATATCTCTTCTGGTAAAAAAAAGAAAAGAAAAAAAAGCTTGCTATATCCGCCCGCAATAGAAAAAGGGGTGTGATTGTAGAGAGCGACCTGGTTCTCAGTAAAATCCCTCTCGGAAAATGAACAATATAAATGTCACGCCCGCATCCGCACTGTTCGGTTGTCTTTGTCTTGTTGAAGAAACAGGCTAGATATGCATGGCAATGCAGTCTGTCAGTCCCTGTGGCACCTCTTCCGTTCTTTATGGCCGCAATAGATATTTCCTTCAAAGAAAACTAACTGGCTGGGGTGGTCACTCACCATCGACTATAACATTCCGATGAGACTTCCTCATGGGGCTCCGTGCTAGAACCCGCTCGTCTGGGCTTTGTCTATCCACGATGCTAAACCGGTTTCTCAGTGAGCAAGTCAAGCCTGTCTGGCGCCGTGATTAGGGCTATGGCTGGCCTTTGTTGCACTGAGCCGTTTGCTCTCTCACCTCCTCCTCCTCCCGAGTGACACAGTCGCGGATCCAAACACGGGATGGCTTGCGATTGAGTTTGAATTGAGAGATTTCTATTCTTCTTTTTTTTTTTTTTTCTTTTTCCGCCGGGCTGCTTAAAGTACTTAAGGATGCGAGATACCAGGGAGAAATATATAATTAAATCGATCTATTCAACCTGTTTCTTATTAAATAAAACTAGAGAAAGGCGCTGGAAATGCGGTTTTAGAATATAGAGTTTCTTGCCTATGCACGTTCATGTTCATTTGATACCATGCAGATGGTAAGTATAAGTAACACTCTAATTTTTTTTTATTTTTTCAAGTTTCGCCTGTCGATTTCTACTCCTTTCCAATCAGCCGGGCACTGGCTAACCCGCCCAAGGCACGATGGAAGGCATTTCCGCTATGGGCTCTCGCTGCCCTCAGCACAGCTTTCCCGTTCCGCGCAAGGGAATTCATATACATCAAAGGCAATGATGCTGCCGGTTTAAAAACTGTGCGCTCTCCAATCAACGAAAACATCACCATTTCATACAAGTCCCCTCCGGCTTGGGTTTGCGAGACGGCCTCCCCGCATCAAAAACAATATACCGGCTACGTCCACCTGCCTCCGGAAACCCTGTCTCCCATCAGGCAGAGTTACCCCATCAACACCTTCTTCTGGTTCGTGGAGGCGAGACAGAATGCACACACGGCGCCTCTGACTATATATCTAAACGGAGGCCCAGGCGAAAGTAGCATGATGGGCCTATTTCAGGAGGTCGGGCCCTGTGAAGCTGTAGAGCTTTCGCCGGATCGCATCGGTACTCGTGCTCGGGAATGGGGTTGGGATCGAGCCTCCAATCTGTTGTTTATAGATCAGCCGGTTCAAGCTGGGTTTTCGTATGACAGCCTGCGCAATGGGTCCTTGGATTTGCTATCTTCGTCTTATATATTCCCGCCGTCACCTGTGCCTTCTGGACAGGCTGAAGGCACCTTTCTGAATGGCACATTCAGTTCCCACAATGTTGGTGCGACTGCAAATTCAACTGCTATTGCAAGCAGGGCAGTTTGGCACATGCTGCAGGGCTTTTTAAGCGTATTCCCACAGTATAATCCGAGTAATGATGGGAGAGATGGCTCCGCTGCCGGTATCCATCTTTTCACAGAGAGTTACGGAGGCAAGTATGGTCCAGCCTTCGCGGAGCACTGGGTAGCGCAAAACGAAGCGCTCAGGGACGGTAAACTCCCCAAGGAAAGCACACTTGAAATAAACCTGCAATCCGTGGGGATCCTCCAAGGCTGCATCGATGATCTCATCCAGGAACCCTTCTACCCAATCTTCGCCCACAACAATACCTACGGTATTCAAGCAATTTCTCGCGCGGAGATGGAAGAATCGCTAGCCGCCTTTCAAAAGCCAGATGGATGCGAACAGCGAATAAACGCCTGCCGATCAGGAGCACGATCTCTCGATCCAAGAGGGGACGGCGATGTCGACACCGTCAATGCACTGTGCCTGGCGGCCATGTACACCTGCAACAAGGATATGTTCAGCCTGTTCCAGAAATCCAACCGGAGCGCATACGACATTTCGCAATCGCCACTATCCAGCTTTGCCCCGCTCACGCATCTCACCTACCTCAACACGGCGAGAGTCCAAGACGCCCTGGGCGTCCAGGTAAATTACACAGATTATAGGAATGTGGTTCAGTCCGCTTTCATCTCGACAGGCGACTACATGCGTACCTCGTACGTTCCGCACCTGGCCTCGCTGCTGGCGTCAGGCATTCGGGTAGCCCTCATCCACGGCGATCGGGATTATGTCTGCAACTGGATGGGTGGTGAGGCCGTTTCGTTAGCCATTGCCTCCTCGCCTATCTCCCCCGCGCCATACCGAGACAAGAAAGCCTTTAGCGATATCGCCGGATACGCACCCCTGACCGTTGCCAGCCAGGCATCTGGGCGGCGGTCCTATGTTGGCGGCGCCGTGCGTCAACTCGGCAACTTATCCTTCACCCGTGTTTATGAGGCAGGCCATTTCGTGCCCGCCGCTCAACCGGAGACTGCATTCACGCTGTTCTCCCGCATTATTGATCGTGGGAGGGACTTAGGTAGCGGCGACAAGGCCGATTTATCCACGTTTCATACGATGGGGCCCAGGAATTCCACAAAAAAGAATGTTGCACCGCCAATGGCGGAGGCAACATGCTATGTGCGGGCTGCGGAGGATACATGTTCGGAAGAGCAGAAGCAAATGTTGAAAGAAGGGAGAGGTGTGATTATTAATGGAGTTCTGTATAAGAATGAATCTGAATGGGCATGTGGCCAAAGTAACGATATGTCCCACAAGTGAAAACAACGTGTGGGCGGGTGTCGATGGGCTTGGCGTTATATACGGAACGGATACGACCATTATTATTATTATTATTATTATTATTTTGATATTTTCACCGCGGTATAGGCGAATTGTTCATCTAAAGCGAACTTCCGCAGACCTTCTCTTGTGTCACCCCAGTTGCATCATTCGAGGGATGCATAGGAGACGGTTCTTCCTGCTGTCTCAATAATGAAGATTACGAAAAAACAATCCACACATGGCACTGGACATAACAACGGGAATGAAGGTGTACAATAGTAACATATATGTAAGATCGAATTAAATGGTGCTACAGGGAAAGGGTTGAAAAGATAACAATAATTAATTTGATCGAATGAATGATTTAAAAAAAATGGGGATAATAAAGAAATATAAAAAGGGAGAAAATAAAATCAGATATTCTTCGCCGCCCAACATGTCGTATAATTATGTGACAGGTGTAAGCCATATATGTAATGGCAATAAGGCATATAAGGAAGGACACAGCAGGGCAGAGCCCTAATTATTTGGAAACAAAAACCCCGCTCCATTCACATCAAAATAATCCTCTACCCAAAAAAAGAAAACCAAGTGAAAGGAAAACATTCCAGTGACATACCAAGCTGCCTCTTCAACCCCAGACGGGTCACTTCTTACACGTCAATTAAATTCGCCTCCGGGGCTGTGTTATCTCTCGTATCTTTATTCCCCTTTGTCCGTCCCTTACCAGAGCGCTGGTAATACTCCTCAATGACTTTCCTGGGGATACGGTTAAGCAAATCCTTGGGATAAATGCGGAGGAGGTTCCACGCCAAGTCAAGAGACTCGAAGATAGTGCGGGACTCATAAGGTGATTGGGAGATGAATGTTCGTTCGAATTTATCTAAGAATTCGAGAGAGAGCTTATCCTCGGCCGAGAGTGCTTCTTCACCGACGACAGCTTTCATGGCAGCTAGAGAATTATTGGATCAGTATTTTAAGATTCTGCTTGGCAGCTTGCACAAATTGGTGAGCCAGGGAGATCATACCAGCATCACGGCCAATAGCATATTTGGCGTATAGTTGGTTGGATACATCACCGTGGTCCTTGCGGGTACGGCCTTCACCGATGGCAGACTTCATGAGTCGAGAAAGGGATGGCAATACATTTATTGGGGGGTAGATACCCTTGTTGTGAAGCTGGCGGTCCACGAAAATTTGGCCTTCGGTAATATAGCCGGTTAGATCAGGAATTGGGTGGGTGATATCTACATTGGTCAATTAGCACCTGTCAGAAATGTTTTCAGAAGCTTCTCCAACATGGGCTACCAACATACCGTCGTTGGGCATAGTCAAGATAGGAATTTGCGTAATAGAGCCATTACGGCCCTCGACACGACCAGCTCGTTCATAAATGGTTGACAGATCAGTGTACATGTAGCCAGGATATCCACGTCTACCCGGGACCTCTTCTCTGGCGGCTGAAACCTCTCGCAGAGCATCACAATACGCAGAAAGATCAGTCAAGATGACAAGAACATGTTTCTCCAATTGATAGGCGTAATATTCTGCGGTAGTAAGAGCAAGGCGAGGAGTGATGATTCGTTCGATCCTGTGTGCTTGAAATGTCAGCCATTTGATTTCCGGGGATTGTGGTGAGAAAGATCTTACGTAGGATCATTTGCAAGGTTAAGGAATAGCGTAACACGTTCCATACTGCCATTCTCCTCGAAATCACGGGTAAAGAAACGACTTGTTTCCATGTTCACGCCCATTGCGGCGAACACAATGGAGAAATTGTCTTCATGTCCGTCATGCACGTCTTTGGTGGGCTTGCTCACCAGACTGGCTTGACGACAGATCTGTGCAGCAATCTCATTGTGTGGAAGACCAGCAGCAGAGAAAATAGGAATTTTCTGTCCGCGGGCAATGGAATTCATTGTGTCGATGGCTGAGATACCAGTCGAGATCATTTCTTCTGGATATACCTGGTAGGCCGCCTTAGTCTTAGGAACGTACAATGCCGGGAAGTGTGGGAACCCACTCGAGAGTATGGGTTTATTGGACTGCCATTAATATCCAGATATTCCTCCGCAAACACCTTAGGGCCTTTATCAATTGCTCGTCCAGATCCATCAAAGATCCGTCCAAGCATGTCTTCCGAGACACCAAGTTTGAGACTGTGACCAGTGAACTCGACTTTGGTCTAATCTGACAATTAGCAAGCCCGGTACGAATTAACACAAACCGCCACGGATTGGATGATTGTACCTTTTTAACATCAATACCGTGAGTGCCTTCAAAAACCTATCCCACAAGTCAATAAATGTTTCCCTTCAGACGTCCCCCAACACCTGATGTTCTCCAGCAATATGGCGGCGGCGCCGTCCACTACGCACCTGGACCACAGCCCTGTCGCCTAAATGACATACGAGGTCAGTATTCCCGCATCCCACGATATATGGTGTATTAAGATATGCAGCGCATACCTCTAGCTTCCAAAACCTGGCCAGACTTCTCCGATCCATCGGGGAGTGTCAGAGATACGATCTCGTTATAGCGGGGGAATTTAACCTAGGCGGGGCGAATGAGGTGCAGATAATCTCGTCAGCAAACCGGGATATAGATCCTAGAAGCGTCAAAATAAACCAACGCTCGCACATTGTCAAGGATAACCAAAGGACCATTGATGCCTCCTATAGTGTTATATCGAATCCGAGGGTTGACGGACACCATCCTGGGGTCGCTGATTCCTGGAGCCATGGTTGTCGGTGTGTAGGATGCTGTCCAGCGGTACTATCTCGAGATGGCAAAGCTTATGGGGAGCTGGAGGGCTAGAGGGGCTAGACTACACGGCTAGTGCTCTGGCTTGCTGTACGGGCGGAGGGATGTGAGAAGAGCGTTTGTTGGACTGAGCGGAGTTGTATAGATGATGATGATGATGATGCCGTGTCCGATGCGGCTGGCAGCTACGGCACGTGACGGTGGCTGCTGCGTTGCCAACCGCCCAATCAAATCGTGCCAACAGCGCCCCGACGCTGTGGCAGGTAAGCCCTAATTCCAGAGCTTCCAAGGCCTTATCGGTTTTAGCTACCGCAGCGATGACAGGAGTATTCCTCCACTAGTTATAGCACGAAAAGTCCGCATTATTGCGGGGATTGAGGAGGGGCGCTTGAGAGTTTAAATAGCCATGAATGCTGGCCAGGTTGCCGTCCTGATGCATTTCATGCTGACAATGTAACATTCTATTGATCATATAAGTAGCTGTTTGCTTGCCTTGAGAGACGGCTGATTTGCATCCAGACCGGGTCACTTCTCATCTTCGAAACTCAGCAGAAACTTCCCTTTTGTTCTGGAAGGAAAACGGTGATTAAGATGGTTGGAATTGCACTCTTGGGAGCGGGTATCTTTGCAAAAGAAGGTGAACTTGAACCAACCATCTCTGAATGTCTTTTATATATATTTATATACACAGTGGAAATGTTAACCCAAGGCCCCACTGTGCAGCCCACGTCCCCGTTCTTGCACATAACGATAAAGCAAAGGTTCTCGCTGTGTACTCGCGTTCGGAGACATCTGCAAACTCAGTGGTGGAGGCACTACACAGCACCAGCACGGCTGGAACCTCTGCTACCATCGATGTATATTCTGATGAGAAGCCCGGGTATCGGCTTGACGAGCTTCTCCAGCGCGCCGACATCGAAGCAGTTATTGTGGTTCTCCCCATCCTCGTCCTGCCGGCCGTCGTCCGCAAATGCCTCGCTGCAGGCAAACATGTCCTGGCCGAAAAGCCCATTGGACCGGACGTAGCAGCCGGCCGCGCCCTCATCGCCGAGTACGAAAGTACCTATGCGCCGCGCAACCTGGTACTTTCCATCGCAGAGCAGTTCCGCTACGAAACCGCCTTGATCAGAGCGGGCGAGCTCATCGCCGGCGGCAAGATCGGCGAGCTGCATCATGTCCACGGGCGCGTCGCGACCACCATGGCTCCAGACAACAAGTTCTGCAAGACCGCATGGCGCGCGACGCCGGGATACCAGGGCGGGTTCGTCCTGGACGCCGGCGTCCATTTTGTGGCGCTGATGCGCATGGTTGCGGGACAAGAGATTGTCGAGACCACGAGCTTCACAGCGCAGTTCGCGCCACACCTGTCGCCTGTCGACACGGTGAACGCTGCGCTGAAGTTCTCGGGGGGTGCGCAGGGCACCTTCAGCATGTCCTTTGCTGCCGCAACGTTCGTTGCGGATTTCATCTTCATCGGGACCGCTGGGATGTTGACTGTCAAGCGTGCGGTGCATGAAACCACGGTTCGTGTGGATGGGCCCGATCTCAAGCCAATATCTGAGGAAGCCTTCAAGGCAGATGGGATGATGAATGAAATCAGTGCCTTTGTACAGGCGGTTGCTGCTCGCAAGGGGGATAAAGCTGCGAGTCCCCGTGAGGCTCTGGCTGACGTTGCAGTGATTGAGAGCATATGCTCTGGTGGTGGGCATGTGCAGTCTCATAGGATTGATAGCTAATTTGGTAGAATGCGGAGAATGAAGATGGAGCTGGTATATAATTTACGGGTTCTCTTCTCTATAGACATTTATGCAGACACGAATAATTTTTCCCAACCGATTGAAGCCTCACGGTTTCCATTCTAATTCGTTTCTTAACTATACAAATTTTAGCTAAGCAAGCGTAAAAAATTTCTTAACGAGAGTATTTGCCGCCTGGTTGAGCAATTCTCTCCCTATTAGCCCTGTAACAACTCATCCAGTATACACACAACGTTATTTTTGTGGGCGTAGTTTTCCGTGTGTTACCCAGAGAGAGTGTTTGTTAAGAATAAAGGAATGATAATTATCCTGAGTAATAACTAATTTCTAGATATGTTATAAACCGCTTTTTCCTTTCCCTCCCCCTTTTTGTTTTGATGATAGAGACATACATCCATGATTTACAAAAGTGATTGCTTCCTTCCCGCTGTCCTTTTAGATCCAAAATTTTTCAGATGCATCATTGATTTCAAATATCTACTCGCAGATACTTTTTGCTTCATTAAACAGAGATCCTTTTAACCAACTAGTCTCCTCTCCTCACCTCACCATCTCCTCCCGCCGTCCCCTTCAAAACCTCAAATCCCATCCAATCTTCGGCCCTATCTCCGGTAACGCATCCGCCACACTCTGCACGTCCTTATCGCCCCTCCCACTCAAATTCAGCACGATGTTCTCGCCTTTCTTCATCGTCTTCGCCAGCTCCACAGCACCAAACACTGCATGCGACGACTCCAGCGCAGGGATGATGCCCTCCAGCTCCGTAATGAGCCGGAAGCCTTGCAGCGCCTGCGCATCCGTCGCAGCAATGAACTGCGCGCGCGACTGGTCTTTCCAAGACGAGAGCTCTGGGCCGACACCGGGATAGTCTAGGCCTGCGGAGATGGAGTGCGTGTCTGCAATCTGGCCATCTTCATTTTGCAAAATGTAAGTGCGCACGCCGTGCAGGACGCCCTTGGAGCCGTGCGAGAGAGTCGCGGAGTGCCGGGCCGTGTCGGTGCCGTCGCCGCCGGCTTCGACACCTAGAAGCCTGACGCTGGGGTCTTTAGTGAAGGGGTAGAACATGCCGACAGCGTTGCTGCCGCCGCCTACGCATGCGACGACGGCATCGGGTAGCCTGCCTGTTAGCTTTTGCATTTGCTCCTTGGTCTCTTCGCCGATGACGGACTGTAGGGTGCGAACGATGGTGGGGAAGGGGTGCGGTCCGATGGCTGAGCCGATTACGTAGTGTGTTGTATCAAGGTGGACGACCCAAGCGCGCAGTGCTTCGTTGACGGCGTCACGCAGGGTGCGCGAGCCAGCCTCGACGGCGACGACCTTGGCTCCGAGGAGTTTGATGCGGAATACATTCAGGGCTTGGCGACGGACATCTTCAGCCCCCATGTAGATGACGCATTCCATGCCGAATTTCGCACAGACGGTAGCTGTAGCGACGCCGTGCTGGCCAGCCCCTGTCTCTGCGATGATTCGTGTTTTGCCCAGGCGGCGTGCGAGCAAAACTTGGCCCAGTGCATTGTTGATCTTGTGGCTTCCTGTGTGGTTCAGGTCTTCGCGCTTGAGATAGATGTTGGCTCCGCCAGCATATTTGGTCAGGCGCTCCGCAA